>NW_008331789.1:6517301-6518261 GCF_000622305.1 Nannospalax galili
AAATGACAGGAGAAAGCCTAACCAATAGGATGAATGAAATGGAAAATAGAGTATCAAGACTGAAAGATAAAGTGGACAATCTAGACCACTCAAGCAAAGATTATGAAAAATTTAAGAAATCACAAGAATGGAATATGCAGGAATTGTGTGACACCATAAAAAGACCAAACTTATGAATCATAGGCATACAGGAAGGAGAAGAATCCCAAGATAATGGCATGGAACAGGTCTTCAACAGAATCATGGAAGAAAATTTCCCAAAATTAAAGAAAGACATGGCCATACAAATACAAGAAGCATATAGAACACCAAACAGAGAGGACCAGAAAAGAAACTCTCCACGGCACATCACAGTAAAAACACTAAACGTTCAGAACAAAGAGACAATATTGAAAGCTGCAAAAGAAAAACAAGTCACATATAAAGGAAAACCTATCAGGATTACAGCTGACTTTTCAGTGCAAACTATGAAAGCCAGAAGAGCCTGGACCAAAGTATTCCCAATTTGTAATGACCACAGATGCCAACCCAGTTTACTTTACCCAGCCAAAATGTCTATCATAGTTGAAGGGGAAAGAAAAATCTTCCATGACATAAATAGACTGAAAGAATTCATGTCTACAAAACCAGCCTTTCAGAGAGTTCTTGAAGCAATACAAAGAGCTGAAGAAATGAATGACTATATCCAACAGCTTATGGAAAGAAACTCAATAAAGATATAACTATGGAAATGCACAGCTACACCAAGAATGTGATCAGGAATCAAAATGACAGGATTCAATACACATCTTTCATTAATAACTTTAAATATCACTGGACTAAACTCCCCAGTCAAAAAGCACAGACTAGTTGAATGGCTTAAGAAACAAAACCTATCTGTTTGTTGTCTGCAAGAAACTCATCTCACTTTCAGGCACTACCTTAAGGTGAAAGGATGGAAAAAAATATACCAAGCAAATG
>NW_008331789.1:6519471-6519956 GCF_000622305.1 Nannospalax galili
GGAAATAAAAGAAAGAGAACCTCCAAGTCAACAAAATCAGAGATGAAAGGGGAAACATCACAACAGACAGCAAAAAGATCCAGAACAGATGGAAATACTTCCCATGCTCATGGATTGGAAGAATTAATATTGGGAAAATGCCCATCCTACCAAAAGCCATTCGTAGATTCAATGCAATACCAATCAAAATCTCCATAACATTTTTCAGAGAATTGAAAAAAAATCCTAAGATTCATATGGAAGCACAAAAGACCTCGGATAGCCAAGCAACCCTGAGCACTAAGAGCAATGCTGGGGGATTACTATAGCAGATTTTAAACTGTGTTACAGAGATATAGTCATAAACACAACATGGTACTGGCACAAAAATTGACCCATAGACTAATGGAACAAAATTGAAGACCCAAATATAAGTACATGCAATTTTAGCCACCTGATATTTGACAAAGGGGCCAAGAACATTCACTGGAGGAAAGACAGCATGT
>NW_008331789.1:6520092-6520293 GCF_000622305.1 Nannospalax galili
GGAAAATATCGGCAATAACCTACAATTGCTCAGGAAACAAGATCAAGAATCAACAAATGGGACCTCATTAACCTAAAAAGCTTCTGTACATCAAAAGAAGCAACCAAGGAAGTGAAGAGAAAACCCACAGAATGGGAGAAAATCTTCACTAGAGACACATCTGACAGAGGTTTAATATCCAGAATATATAACAAACTCAAA
>NW_008331789.1:6520400-6521227 GCF_000622305.1 Nannospalax galili
CATCTTAAAAGGTGTTCAACATCACTAGTAATTAGGGAAATGCAAATTAAAATCTCTTTAAGATTTCGTCTTGCCTGTGCTGGATAGCTTTAGTGTCAACTTGACACACCTGGGTTGAGGGAGCCTCAATTGGGGAATTATCCCTGTCTCACAGAGTGGTAGCAGGACTCAGGGCCTTACCAAATTTGCCCAAAGTCAGCCAGGAGATTGGCAACATGAACCCTGTGCTCTTTACACCAGCACTGTATTGTACTCAGGACTGGCCTGTATGGGGCATTTTCTTGGTTGTTGAGTGATGTGTGAGGGCCCAGCCCACTGTGGGTGGTGCCACCCCTGGGCAGGTGGGCCTGTGTTACATAAGAAAGCAGGCTGAGCAGGGGCCAGAAGAGCAAGTCAGTAAGAAGTGATCCTCCCTAGCCTGTGCTCCAGCTCCTACCTCCAGGGTCCTGCCCTGAATTCCTACCTTGGGTTCCCTGATGAACCATGACCCAAGAGATGTAAGCTGAATAAACCCTTTCCCCCCCTCCAAGAAAAACAAACAAACAAAAAAAGTGAAGAGAAAACCCACAGAGTGGGAAAAATCTTCACCAGTGATACATCTGACAGAGGTTTATCATCCAGAATATATAAAGAACTCAAAAGACAAAGAATCGAGACACCAAATGACCCAATTAAAAGATGAGCTAAAGATCTAAAGAGAGTTCTCAAAGGAAGAAATAAAGATGACTAAGAAACATCTTTAAAAGTGTTCAACATCGTTAGTAGTTAGGGAAATGCAAATTAAAACCACCCTAAGGTTTCACCTTACACCAATCAGACCACCTAGG
>NW_008331789.1:6521362-6522191 GCF_000622305.1 Nannospalax galili
GGCTCCTGGATGAACTGTGACCCAGGATATGTAAGCTAAATAAACCCTTTCCTCCCCAAGTTGGTAGTGGCCAGAGTATTTTGTCATAGCAATGGAGAAACAAACCATAAGATTACCCCAGTCGGACTACTGGCTAAGATCAAGAGAACAAATGATACCAAATGTCGGAGGGGATGTGCGGAAAGGGGAATGCTCATCCATGGGTGGTAGAACTGCAAACTTGTTCAACACCTATGGAAAGCAGTGTGGAGAACTCTTAAAAATCTACAAGTGAACCTACCATTTGACCCAGTTACACCACTCCTTGGCATATACCCAAAGAACTCATCCTATTTCGGAGACACTTGTACATCCATGTTTGTTGCTGCTCTTTTCACAATACCTAAGAGATGGAGGCAACCTACGTGTCCCTTGTTTGATGAGTGGATAATGAAAACGTGGTTCGTTTATACGATGGAGTTTTACTTAGCAGTAAAGAAAGATGAAATCATAAAATGGTAAATGGATGGAACTAGAAACTGTTATGCTAACTGAAGTAACACAGACTCAGGAAAAAAAAATGAAATATGTTCGCCCTCATATGTGGATCCTAGCACCAAATCCTGATAACTGAGTATGTATCCAGACATAAGTACAGGAATAGGATAATGAAAATGAACTAGGGAGGTAAAGGAAAAGAAAGAATCTGAAAGATAAGAACAATAGGAAACGTGTTAATAAGGGAGATAGGGATAAAATGGATTTACTTTAGGGGAGGGGGAAGGGAAGGTTAACAAGGAACCTAGGGGATAAACGGAAAGAAGGAGCTCAAGAGAGGCAGGACCACAGG
>NW_008331789.1:6523897-6526749 GCF_000622305.1 Nannospalax galili
AGCTAACTACAGTTCCAGAGAATCTGATGCCCTTTTCAGACCTCCACAAGCATTGCATGACACTGGTGTACTTACATACATGCAATACACACATACACATAAAATAAAAATAGTAAATAAAATATTAAAAATTACACTTTCAAGATTTTTCAAAGTGATGATATAATGTTAACAAGAGAAAGTTAAGCATAAAAAGCAGTATTCAAATGTATCTTGTGGGGACCTAAAGGCCCTACCTTGCATAGGTCCGAAAGGAAGTTACTGGGGGCGTGGCATGGCTTGCCTTGAAAGTCTGAAGAATACTTCCACACTGCTGAGGAGTGCATGATCAGTGCGTGACCATCCTTAAGATACACCCTGGGAGGGTGGAGTTCCAGGTGACTTTATAAGCTTTGTAACACCTGCAATAAAATGAGTCTCTGCCTAAGACTCCCCGTTGCGTCTGAGTGTCCCCGGTAATGGGGGCGGTGTGGGCTGGCGAACGGTGTGCTTATTCATCCCCAATCCTCACCTTGCCGGGAGTCGCAAGTTCGAGTCCCCGGCATTTGGCGCTCAACGTGGTGCTTGAAGGAAGGTAAAAAGAAGAAAAGAAAGAAGTAAGAAGAAAAAACTGATTGGGGCCAATCGAGGAGGCTTGGGGTAAGCAAGACCCTAAATATGGGTAACGCAATTTTTAAGTTTGAAGACCCAGCACTTACAGCACTGAGAGATATGCTTAAAAGCAGGGGATTGGATTTGTCAGATCCCATAGCTCAAAAGGTTTGGGCAGAGGTGATTCATTTGGCTCCCTGGCTACTTGGGGCTATTGTTTTTACTGGGGATACATGGGAACATGTGGTCTAGCTCGACAAAGGGAGGTTCAATTGGGAGTTGATCTGCCGCTGGAGTTCTACCCTATTATTTCAGCCTTAAAGGCATGCTTTTGGCCTGAGAGCCCTAAGCCCTCGCTGCCACCTCCTAATGAGCCTTCAGAAACCCCGGCATGGGAATCATGGGAAGGGTGTGAGTAAGAATGCAGAAATGCAACAGAAGTGAATCCAAAAGCAGCCAAAGTAACAAGCAGCACTTCCAGCGAGCCCTGGCCAGCTTCAGAGCCTCCTGGGCAGATGGGTGGGGTGGACCAGAGCGCACGGGGTCGGGTCGGCAGCAAAAGCCGCCCACCCCACCCACCTTGAACTAACATGTGAATGGGTGGGGCAGCCGGCAGGAAAGCTGGGCGGGGCACTGCCCCCTGGCCGGCTACCGCGTGGATCAGGGGCTTGCATGAAAGCCAGGCAGAGGTACCGCCCCCTGCGGCCGAGGCTGCCAGGTGCATTAAAAAAACAAAACAAAGAAAACCACTTTTGGCAGTACACCAACAGCTGGAAAGGCCCAGTTCAGGGAAGGTGGCTGGGGAGGGGCCCCACCCCTTCAGTTCCAAGGGTGGTCAGGGAACCACTCCGACCCCGAGTGCTACAGCCCCATCGGCAGCAGCAATCACCAAATCCAGGGGCCAGGGAGACCTTAGTAAAGCCTACAATGTTTTCACTGACTGGGGCAGATGTGGAGAAACTAAAAAGCAGCTCAATTCAAGGAACTCATGGCCATTGCTTTCTGACAGTACTCAGACTGGTACACTCCTTAAAGAGAGAGGGCGCACCAAGGATTGCCTGGGCTTTTATCCCAAGGCAATGCAGAGGCAGACAAGATGGCTTACAGGTACTGCCTCTGCAACAGCCAGGGGTAAACCCCAGGGGACCCAAGCCCAATTCCTTGTGGCAGATGGATGTCACACACTATGCTCCTTTTGGATAGCTTAAGGATATTTTTGTGTACATTGACACATTCTCACATGACTGTTGGGCTACTGCTTATACAGGAGAGAAGTCTAAACATGCTCAGTCTCATTTTCTCCAGTGCTTTGCTACGTTGGGATTGCCCCAAAGAATTAAAACTGATAATGGACCATGTTTTGTGAGTAAAAATTTACAAGGTTTCTTTTCACTTTGGGGAATTCAACACAATACAGGAACTCCCTACAATCCCCAAGGTCAAGACATTATATGACACAACCATCAAAATCTAAATATTCAATTACAAAACAAAAAGGGGGAATAAGCCCCCACCAAAACGGGTATGGCCTTATTCACTGTTAATGTTCTTAATTTTCAAAAAAAATCAGTTGGAATCCCAGTTTCAGAAGCATTGGGGACGACAGGAGCAGAGACCTGAGGTATGGGTAAGGTGGAAGGACCCCATTACAAGGCAATGGAAAGGGCCAGATCCATTGCTAACCTTGGGTTGAGGCTTTGGCTGTGTCTACTCTACAGGAGATTCAAACCCCATATGGGTGCCTGCATGAAACCTTAAGTGGGCAGGCCAGGATCCTACTGACTAGCATTACGGTCCTTGGACAATAGTTCATGAGACAAAATTGCCCTCTTTATTGATATCCATCTGAGAAGGAGGATCCAGTTCCTTGGCTTCATTGCCAGTCAGTCTCTTTGCCTTTCAGAATACTGGCTGATTGGCTAAAAGGTACATGGACTCAGAAGTATTTCAACTTGTCCTATGCCATGACTTGCTTGTTTCTCTTGATAATGCTTATCTTTAATTGTCTTTACCAGATAATTCGGTGACAGAGGACCCCGGGAACTGCCACGGCCCACCTCCTCATGATTATGGACTCCCCCAGGATCCCCTCTGGTTGCCCACGCTTGGCTAACAGAGTTAAGCAGAGACTAAGACTCTCACGGGCTGGCATTACCCACGTGGCTGCCCTTAATCATGATGCATTTTTAACCAAGGACGGGTAAGATGTCCCATGACAAGCAGTCCTAAGACAGGACATGCACATGGCCCGGGTAATGGAC
>NW_008331789.1:6526943-6542501 GCF_000622305.1 Nannospalax galili
GCCACCAAGAATTGTCTGGGCTTTTATCCAAAGGCAATGCAGAGGTGGACAAGATGGCTTCCACCCAGGTCCTGTCAGCAGGCCTGAATGAAGCTCGGGGGTTACATAACCTCACTCATGTAAGTTGGCGGGGACTTCATGAGAGGTTTCCTCAAGTTCCCATGAAGGACCTAAAGATGATTATACATACCTGTAAGTCTTGTCAACACTTTCTGCATGTACCGCCTCTGCAACAGCCAGGGGTAAACCCCAGGAGACTCAAGCCCAATTCCTTGTGGAAGACGGATGTCATACACTATGCTCCTTCTGGAAAACTTAAATATATTTTTGTGTCCATCGACACATTCTCACATGACTGTTGGGCTACCGCTCATACAGGAGAGAAGTCTAAACATGCTCAGTCTCATTTTCTCCAGTGCTTTGCTACATTGGGACTGCACAAAAGAATTAAAACTGATAATGTACCATGTTTTGTGAGTAAAAATTTACAAGGTTTCTTTTCATTTTGGGGAATTCAACACAATACAGGAATTCCCTACAATCCCCAAGGTCAAGACATTATAAAATGCAACCATCAAAACCTAAATATTCAAGTACAAAAACAAAAAGGGGGAATGAGCCCCCACCAAAAGTTCTGTATGGCCTTATTCAATGTTAATGTTCTTAATTTTCAAAAATTCAGTTGGAATCCCGGTTTCAGAAGCATTGGGACAAGAGGAGCAGAGACCTGAGGTATGGGTAAGATGGAAAGATTCCATCACCGGGCAATGGAAAGGACCAGATCCATTGCTAACCATGGGTCGAGGCTTTGGGTGTGTCTACCCTACAGGAGATTCAAACCCCATATGGGTGCCTGCGGAAAACCTTAAGTGGGTAGGCCAGGATCTGACTGACTAGCATGACAGTCCATGGACGATAGTTCATGAGACAAAATTCCTCTCTTTATTTTAAGGCTGGACCCAGTTCTTTGACTTCATTGCCAGTCAGCATCTTTGACAACTGGCTGATTGGCTAAAAGGTACATGGTCTCAGAAATATTTCAACTTGTCCTACGCCATGACTTGCTTTATTTCTCTTGATAATGCTTATCTTTAAGTGTCTTTACCAGATAATTCAGTGACAGAGGACCCTTGGAACTTCCACGGCCCACCTCCTCATGATTAAAGACTTCCCCAGGACCCCCTCCGGTTGCCCATGCTTGGCTAAATGAGTTAGGCAGAGGCTAAGACTGTCACAGGCTGGCATTACCCACACGGCTGCCCTTAATCATGATGCATTTTTAGCCAAAGATGGGTAAGATGTCCCATGACAAGTACTCGTAAGACAGGACATGCACATGGCCAGGTGCATGGTCCAATGACAGGCAAGGCCTGATCAGAGGTGACACAACCAAAGACAGGCAAAAACGCATAAGATTAGAAGAAGGAGGTAGTCATCTCTCCTCAGGGAGCCGCCTATGAGGTGAGTAACCCATGAAATAAAGTCAGTCCAGCCTTAAAATAAAAATAAAAAGGGGGATATGTGGGGACCTAAAAGCCCCACCTTGCATAGGTCTGAAAGGAAGTTACCTGGGGTGCAGCCTGACTTGCTTTGAAAGTCTGAAGAATACTTCCACACTGCTGAAGAATGCATGATCAGCGTGTGACCATCCTTAAGATACACCCTCAGCAGGGGAGAGGGGAGTTCCAGGTGCCTTTATAAGATTTGTAACACCTGCAATAAAATGAGTCTCTGCCTGACTAAGACTCCCCATTGCATCTGAGTGTCCCCAGTTAATGGGGGCGGCGTGGGCTGGCGAACGGTGTGCTTACTCATCCCCAATCCTCACCTCACCAGGGGTTGTGGATTCAAGTCCCCGGCAGTATCTCTGCTATAGCAACTAATGTCATTAAAGTAAGTGCAATTTCTATTAATTTGAATGGAATAGAGATTACAAGGAAATGTACTCGTATTGTTAAGAGTAGCAGTCCATGCCCTAGTGGATAGGCCCACAACTATCATATATGGGCAGCATTAATTCAACTCAAGGGGTTATAACAGAAGACTAATAACAGAAAAATTTTAAGGAGGACATGAAGACAGGAAGGTGATGGGGACACTATGGGAATTGGAAGGAGGTAGTGCTGGGTAGATGTGATCAAAATACATTGTACATGGGACCAGAGAGATGGCTTAGCTGGGCAAAGCACCTGCCACCAAAGCTAATAACCTGAGCTCTATCCCTGGGACCCACATTTTGGAAAGAGAGAGCCAACTCCTGAAGTCTGTCCTCTGACCTCCACATGCACACGTACACCATCACATGTGCATACACACACACACACACACACACACACACACACTAACAACAATAATGAGATAAATGTAATTTAAATGTTTAAATACATTGTATAAATGTAAGAAATTTTCAAATAACAAGAACAGTAAGGAGAGTGGTTATGTGGGAGTAAATAAATAGTTGGTGGTTTTTAATTTTCTTTACAGCATATTTAAAATATATTTTATAATGCTTTGCTCTGCCAGCAAGCTCTCAACTAGCCTATAAGTTAGTCAGAACTTGCCCACTGAGTCACCATCTTCCTGCTTTGGGACTAGGCCTATTCACTTTGCTAGAGAGATTTCAAGTAGCCTGCCTGTAATTATCCATTCCCTACAATAAAAAATCATGATCAAAAAAGAAACCAAGTTATATCAACAATATAAACAGGAACCAACCTCAACTAAACAAAGGCAGAATAGAATTTCCTATCAGAAACACAACTATGCCTAGGCACAATACAAAAACACAAATAATATTAAAAACCAAGATAATATGCTCCCACAGAATCCCACCAGTCCTATAGAAGCATTGCACAATAAAACTACTCATAAAAACCCTGGGACAAAAAAGTTGAAAGAACAATCATAAACATGATCAAAGAATTCAAGGACTTTAAAGAACACATGAACAACTCAAAGAACTCAAAGAGGACAGGAGTAAACTGCTGACTGAAACAAGAAAATACAAATACACGGTTGAATGAAATGACAAAAACAATTCAGAATTTGAGAAGTGAATTTAGCAAAGAGATAAAAAATATTGAAGAAAACTCAAACTGAAATGAAGATGGATTGAAAACTCACTAGTCAAATAGAAAAGACAAGAGAAAGTCTCACCAGCAGAATGAATGAAATGGAAAACAGAATATCAAAACTAGATGATAAGTTGGAGAATTTGACCACTCAATCTAAGAATATGAAAAAATTTTAAAACACAGGAATGAAATATTCAGAAGTGTGGGACAGCATGAAAAACCAAATCTACACATTAAAGGCACAGAGGAAGGAGTAAGAATCTCAGGTCAATGACATTGACTATATGTTCAACAGATTGTAGAAGAAAACTTCCCTAAATTAAAGAAAGACACACCCATACAGATACAAGAAGCATCCAGAACACCAAATAGAAATGACCAGAGGATCAGAGGGACATAAAGGACAGTTTTTGCTCTTTGCCTCCCTAGGTTAACTAAGTTCCAGGGGACTATGAGCATCTCTCAAAATGTCCTGTAACTGTGGTGAGTCACCTGTCCTCTTGATCGAGGAGGCCATGGAGACCCCACCAGATGGACTTGAACCAGTGTCCAGTCTACAAAGAGGAGGGTCAACACAGAGGAAACATTTCCTCTATGCTTCCAAGTAAAGTCAGCCACAGTTGAGAAGGACCTTTGACTTATCTTCACATAGACAGAACTGGTAAAAGAATAGAGCTGGGGGCTCCTCCCAAGCCTATGTGACCCCTGAGGAAGAGATTCTCAAATGACCTTATGAGTAAAAATAAATTGGTTTTTCTGGGACAATTGTAGGGTCTTAAACACCCAAAAGGAAAGTATAACCAAAGATTAAAGGCATCAATATAATTAAGAGTCCATATGTATAGCTAAAGGCTACATAACAAGAAACAATGCCAGACAGGCAATACCATCCTTTGAGTTATTTGCCAGGGTGGCCCATAAGACTCCCAAACAGTAACCCAGCATAAAACTGGGAAAATGAACAGCAGACCCCAATCTTATCTAAAGGAATATTGACAACTGATGGCTGCTAGATGAGGGACAGCTGCTCTTCCTAAAACAAGGACCTCTAGATAGGCTGACTAGATTCAGCAGATGGACAAGCACTGGGGAATGGCTGGGGAGCCAACAACACAACAGACAGTAACAGGGATGACAGAGTATAAGGGCTCCAGTGGGGAGGGTGGGGCTATGAGGAGTGCCATTTGGGATGTGAGTATATAGATGAATAAGATTGTTTGGGATGATCTGTATGATAGACACACAAAAAAATCAACAAATTTTTAAAAAAGAATTGTATTTGAGGAAGAAGTATAAAAATTTACCTCATGTTAATTAGTAGGGGTGATAAACATTACCATTGAAATCTGATGATTTTATATCCAGTTTCAGGTGCCAAAGATCCAAGCACAACCAATTATGACTGGTAATCAGATACATACAGATTAGAGATGCATGCACCAACATCTGAAACCTAGTAACTACATGAACACATGGAGATTAAACAACACACTCCTGAATGATGAATGGGTTAAAGGAGAAATTTAAAAACTCATTCAATTTTATGTCTCACAGGGCTTATACTGAGTTCAATATTGTATAACTATATTAATCCAACTGTGAACCTAGAAACTTGCACCCACTTGTGAAAGAGATGTATCCTTGCTCTGGACATTGTTAATGAATATGTTAAAGCTGTAATGAAATGCTTCTTCTAATCATGGAGTTATTAAATTAAAAAAAGAAAAGAAAAAATGACCAGAAGAGAAACTTCCCATGCCATAAGACAGTAAAACATGAAAAATGTACAGAACATAAAGTACTGGAAGTTGCAAAAAATAAAAGTACTGAAAGTTGCAAAAAATATCAAGTTAGAGATAAAGAAAACCCATCAGAATTACAAATGACTTTTTCAATGCAAACTATGAAAGCCAGAAGAGCCTGTAGCATAGTAGACCAAGTTCTAACTGAAAATAGATGCCAACCCAGAATACTTTACCCCGCAAAACTGTCTAGTACAATCAAAGAAGAAAGAAAAATCTTCCACAATACAAATAGACTGAAAGAACTGATTTCCACCAAACTAGCCCTACAGAGAATATCTAAAGCAATGCAAAGAACTGAAGAAAGGAATGGTCATACCCAAGGGGTTACAGAAAGAAAACAAATGAAGTTATAATTACAGAAATACAAAATCAGGCTAAGAAAAAAGCAGAAAATAAAATTACAGTAGCCAATACACATCTTTCAATAACTGTAAATATCAATGGCCTCAACTGTCAGGTCAAAAGACATAAATAAAAATAAAAGACTGAAAGATAAAATTGATTTTTGTTATCTATAAGAAACTCATTTTACCTTCAAAGATAGGTACCACCTTAGGATGAATGAATGGAAAAAAATAATCCAAGCAAACAGACACGAAGAAACAAGATGGCATGGCTATTTTAATAGCTGAAAAAATAGATTTCTAACTGAAATTAATTAGAAGAGACAAAGAAGGTCACTACATTCTGATCAAGGAACAATTGACCAAAAAAATTTACAGTCATGAAATATATGCACCAAACTATGGTGCACCCAATTTGAAAAAAAGAGTACTACAAGATGTCAAAACACAGATGAACCCCAACTCAGCAATGATAGGTGACTTCAATATACCACTCCCTCCAATAGACAGGTCAATTGGACAAAGAATAAACAGAGAAACATCTAAATTAAACATAATCATACATAAAATGGACTTAACAGATATCTACAGAATGTTTCACCTAAGCACCAACAAAGACACATTCAACAGCCCTTGGAAGTTTCTCTAAAATAGACCACACCCTGGGGAACAAAACAAACCTCAACAAGTTTTTCTGAAACTGAAATAATTCCATGTATTCTATCAGATAAAACGTAACAAAGTTTAAAATCAATAGCAAAAGAAGCATTGTAATTACTGAAACTCATGAAGATTCAACAACACACTCATGAATAATGAATGGGTCAAAGAAGAAATTAGAAAAGAAAAATAATATTCCTGGAACTAAATGAAAATGATAACAGCACAACCAAAACTGTGGACACATTAATAGCAGTCCTAAGTGGGAAGTTTATAGCTCTGAGAACCTACATCACAAAATCAGAAAGAGCACAAAGAAATTACTTAACAGTACAACCCCAGAATCTGAAGAAGAAAGAAAAAACCAAATCCAAACCCAACAGACAAGAAGAAATAATAAAAATCAGAGCAGAAATCAATGGAATAAAAGAAAATAGAATAACAAAATGAATCAATGAATCTAAGAGCTGGTTCTTTGAAAAGATAAACAAGATAGACCAGTCTTTAGCACAGTTAACCAAAAGAAAGAAAGAGCAAATCCAAGTCAACAAAATCAGAGACAAAATGGGAAACATCGCAACAGACACCAAAAAGATTGTGAACATTATAAGGACATTAAAAAAAAAAAACATATTACTTTTTTAAAACTTGTCTTACCTTTTCTGGTAGGGAGACTTCTTTCTGTCTTGAAGGATCCTGTTTCTAAAATCTCATGCTGAGCCGGGCTATGTGATTGCCACTCCGGGGACTTGGCATGGCCTGGGTGACAGATGTCTGAAGCATGCTTCTGCGTTTGCAGGAAAAAAAAAAAGAAAATCTCTAGACTACTAAATAAGAAAATCTTAAAAAATAGATAAATTTCTAAATTCAAGGGAACTACCAAAGTTAAACCAAGAAGAGATCAATAACTTAAACAGACTCATAGCAAGGAAAAAAAGAATATTATAGGCCCACGTTCCTAATAAATATAGATGCAAAAAATCTCAATAAAATAATTTCAAATCACATAGAGAAACATGTGAAAAAAATCATCCACCATGATCAAGTTAGCTCTATTCCAGCAGTGC
Source organism: Nannospalax galili (assembly GCF_000622305.1). Taxonomy (NCBI): domain Eukaryota; kingdom Metazoa; phylum Chordata; class Mammalia; order Rodentia; family Spalacidae; genus Nannospalax; species Nannospalax galili. The sequence goes on from NW_008331789.1 coordinate 6,533,894, forward strand.
AAGAATCATTCAATATACATAAGTTAATAAACATAATACATCATATAAATGGACTTAAAGTCAAAACTCGATAGACATCAAAGAAAATGGAAGAAAATATAGGCAATACCCTACAAGACCTGTATGTGTAGGAAAGTTCCTTCTAAATAAGAATTCAGTTGCTCAAGAATTAAGGTCAACAATTGACAAATGGGGCTTTATTAAACTAAAATTTTCTGTACAGCAAAGGAAACAACCAATCAGATGAAGAGAAAGCCTACATATCGGGAGAAAATCTTCACCAGCTATACATCTGACAGAGGGTTAATATCCAGAATATATAAAGAACTCAAAACACAAAGAATCGACAAATCAAATGACCCAATTAAAAAATGGGCTGTGGGGGCTGGAGAGATGTCTCAGCAGACAAGAGCACTGGCTGCTCTTGCAGAAGACCCATGTTCAATTCCCAGCACCCACATGGCAGCTAACAACCATCCATAACTCCAGTTCCATGGGAATCCAACACCTTTGTGTGACCTCTGTGGGCATTGCATGACATGGGTACACTTACACACATACAGGCAATACACTCCTACACTAAAATAAAAAAATAATAAATAAAATACTTTTAAAAGTGGGCTGTGGATCTGAACACAGAGTTCTCAAAAGAAAAAATAAAAATGGCTAAGAAACGTATTAAATGTTCAATATCCATAGTAATTAGGAAAATGAAAATCAAAATTACTTTTAAAATTTCACCATACCCCAATCAGAATGTATAAGATAAGGAGAACAAATCATACCAAATGCTGGTGAGGATGTTGGGAAAGGGAACTCTCATCCACTACTGGTGAGACTACAAACTGGTGCAACCACTGTGGAAATCAGTATGGAGAGCTCTTTTAAAAATTAAAATTAAATCTACTATATGATCTAGTTATACGACTCCTTGGCATATACCCAAAGGACTTAACATCCTACTATAGAAATACTTGCATAGCCATGTTTCTTGATGCTCTTTTCAAAACAGCAAGGAAATGAAAGCACCCTAAATTTCCCTCCGCTGATGAATGAATAATTAAAATGTGGTATATTTACACAATAGCGTTCTACTCAGTGGTAAAGAAAAATGAAATCATGAAATTTTCAGGTAAATGGATGGAACTAGAAACTGTTGTACTAAGTGAAGTAACATAGACTCAGAAAAACAAATGACATGTGTTCTCTCTCATTTGTGGAACCTAGCTCCAAATCCCAAGATGTGAGTATATATCTTGATGTAACTACAGGAGCCAGAAAAGTGGAAAGAAGCCATAGTATTAAAAGGGAAGAAGTAGCTCAAGAGAGGGGGATAGTAGGAGACAGGTGTTGTCAAGAGGGAAATGGGGAAAATGTAGGATCGTTTAACTAGAAAAGAATAGGGAGGTTTATCAGTGGGGAGGTGAGAGGAGACATAAATAATGCTTAGATGATGTGAAAAACCAGAGGGAAATGTATTAGTTCAAAAGTCTACTGTAAAATACACATACCACATATATGTATACGTGTGTGTGTGTGTGTGTGTGTGTGTGTGTGTGCGTGTGTATAGCTTAAGGGTATATTACAAAAAGTGCAGGTAGGGGAAATTGCCCTTTGAGTTGCTGTTCAAGGTAATTCAAGAGACTCCCAAAATAAAATGGGCTATTGACACAGCCCTTAATTGCCTCCCAGAACTTGAAGGTAAGACCCTATTGCTGGAGACAAGATGCAAGACATACTTCAGACACAGGCCTGGAGAAAGCAAGCTGGAACTCATGTGGAAGCTTCCTCCCTGAAAACTAGTTCCCATAGTATCCAAAGATGCTATGCAAATTGTGAAGGGAGAAAACGAATAAATTATTCCATCCAGCTGTAACATCTATGAACCACAACAATGACCAGTCCAGCAAGTAATCTCTACCCATAGTAGTGGCACTTTTATCTTGGGGTTAATCAACAGCTGTCTATAGGGACTTAAAGCCCACTCAATGAGAGGGAACTCGTGTGTAGTACTGTAAACATAACCATATACATATCTCTGGAGAGGTCATAAACCCTAGAGAAAACCTAATTTTGTCACATCCCTAAATCAATGTAATTTCTTACTGTATTCTAAATATGTATCCTTATATTTAGACAAGTATACCTCTCATCACTCATCAAACTTTTTTGCAACATATGGAGATTATTACAAATTTCCACAAGTGGTCAAATTCAGAGAATAAGTATCTGTGATGTGCCCAGTTCTAAGTGATGTATCTAAAATGCAACCTCTACTTCTAAGTCTCAGGGAACACAGTGAAACTGGGTGGAAAGAATATTAACGCATTCTCAACTCTCACCAGTGAGGCTTCCTTATACAACAGATGGTGATTATTAATGCAAAAAAAAAAAAAAAAAAAAAAAACCCACAACTGGCCGAGAATTATAAAGAGTGCAAAGAGGGGTTGGAGAGATGGCTCAGTGGTTAAGAACACTGGTTGTTCTTGCAGAAGACCTGGGTTAAAATCCCAGCACCCACATGGCAGCTAACAATTGTCCCTAACCCCAGTTCCAGGGGATCCAACAGCCTCTTCTGTCCTCCGTGGGCATTGCACGACAGGTACACTTACCTACATGCAGGCAATACATGCATACACATAAAATAAAAATAATAAATTTTTAAAAAATTAAGTGCAGAGAATAAAAAACAGCAGAAAACTTATGTCTGAATAGGACACCTATATCTATGTAAAATCTCTGCCACCCAATGCTCAGGAATCATTGCAGAAGAGGGGTCAGAAAGACTGTAAGAGCTACAGGTTGTGGATGACCACAAGAAAACAGTTTCCCGAACACCTGGGAAGTTAATCACATGAACTTACAGCAATGGTAACAATATACACAAGACCCATGTAAGTTCAAACCAGACAAAATCTCAGCACAGAAGTAGGGAAGTGCATAAGAAGCCCCAATCTTGACTGAGGAAATATTAGCAACCAATAACTATTGGGAGAGGGAAAGTTTAATTTCTTTAAGGGTGTAATGTTAGATTTGTTAACCAAATCTAGTGGCTCCAGTGGTTAAACACACATCAAAGTACGTTTGGGGCACAAACTTGGATCAAAAGGGTTTAACATATGTGGCAGAGTACCTGAAATTTGGTGGGTGGTGGTCTATAAGATGGATGAAAATTGGAGAGGTGGTCTAAATATGATCTAAATATATTGTATGGAATTTGCACATTCAATTAATAAAATATTTTATAAAGCCATGTAATGTTTTATACTATGAAAACTAATCAATGTGTTTATCTAATTTTGGCAAACGCTAAGAATTTTAGTGAGCTGAGAGTGTAGCTTGATGGACTAAGCATGTATAAAGGTTCTTGATTCAATCCCCTACACATACAAAAGTAAAAATAAAAATAAATAAAATATTGAGTGGTGAGTCACAAGTCAAGTTCCTATTCTGACTATACTTCAACGATTTTCCCCAGCCTGTGACTCAATGTCCTCATCTACTTATTCAAGAAATGCTCATAACATCTACAGTTTGGTGTTCCCATTATGCATTGTGGCTAATGCCTGACTAGCAGTGCACGTAAGAAGAAATGTGGAAGAAAAGGAAAGGTTTGGGGCAATAGCTCAATTGGTAAAGTGACTGCTATGCAAGCATGGGATCTGAGTTGGGTCCCCAGCACCCCCATAAATCCTGGGCACAGATGCATATGCCTGTAACCCCAACACTTAGTGCTGAAGTAGGCATATCAGGGGCTCTATACCCAGACAGTCTAACCAAAACAGTAAACTCCAGGTTCAGTGAGAGATTCTGTCTCAAAAGATAAGGTAGAAAGTGATAAAGAGAGACAGCTAACATCAACCTCTGGCTCCACTGTACACACATAGGCATTTCACCTGCACACGTGTGTGCGCACGCACACACACACACACACACACACACACACAGGTAGAAGTCCAGTAAAGAATAAAGAAGAATGGAGAAGGGAAAGAAAGAGAGTTCCAGAGGAACCAGGCTAGCAGGTAAGAGCTCAGAAGGATGTGGAAATGAAGCTTACTTGAAGGGGCCTCCTAGTGCTCATTAGGACCCTGTACTCTTTTACCCTTAGAGTCTCCACAAATCTTCATCTGCTTTAATAATTAGACTTTTAAATAGCTCACAGAGTGATTTCATCACACAAGTCCACCAGGATAGAAATTAATCTCCATGTTCAAGCAGGAGTGACCCAATAATGCGCTGAAATCCACACCTAGTGCCGCAGGTCAGAAATGACTCAGTCATTCATGAACATAAAGCAATTACTTGAGTTACCTCCCCATTTCACCTTTAACCCTTGGTTTATGTGGAAAACAATTCAGTTAAAGATGGTCCTGATTAACTCCTTTTCCCAAATACTCCCAGGCCCTTGCTCTCCAGACATTGGAAACTTCTGGATAAAATTTTCCCCCTGTCTGAGCTGACACCTACCAAGGACTTCCAGAGGCACAAGGTAGGAAACAGACATCTTCACTCTGCTAATAAAATTGAGGTCTTCATTTACAATTGTTGGAAACATAGAACACACTAAAAAATTACCTTAACTCTCAGAAACTCACATTGAAGCCTAGAGTGTTTGATGGAAAATCAGAGCCCATCAGAATCAGGGAACAAGGGGTGGAGGAACTTCTGTTGGAAGCTACAAGTGCCAAAACTATTGTACTATCAAAACAGTATTTTAAATTCCAGGGCTCTTCTTTTGGAGTTGTTTACCAGAGAGATCCCACAGACTATCAAACAATACTGGCTACTTCCATTGCTCTCGGTTACCCTCCAGAACTTGATGATAAATCCTATTGCTGAAGACATTACATACTAGAGTCTTGGGACAAACGTGGAGAAAAATCTTCTTGAAGCTTCATCCATACTGACTAGTTTTCATAGTGCTGGAAGGTGCTATGCACACTGCTGGAAGAGTAAAGTAATCATCAGTCTCCTGTAACTGTGGGACCCAGAGGCTATAGCAAGGACTATCCTGGCAAAATATGGCCACTGGGTATATTATAGTGGCACAAAGTTTATAGAAGTATCCAAACACTTCTGATTGACTTAAGGCCCACTTCACAAGACAAATCTCATACCTGACATTTTTACTGGGGCCAAGAATCTGTAGCTAGACAGTTCACAGGTCATAGTGGAAACCCTACTACTATTATTCTGCTAAATGGACACAGTGTTAAACAGACTCCTAATAACTTATTATTACACCCATAGATTAGCTTACCTTCACTCCTCATCAGAGAGGCTTCTTTATGCAACAAATGGCAATTAAACAGAGGCTTAAAATAGGTCAACAATCATAGAATAAGAGGCTTCAGAGTGCTCAGCCTTAAATGGGACATCTATACCACACCCACCCCACAAGGGTTCAGGGAGTGTCTCAGAAGAGGAGGTAGAAAAATTGTAAAAGCCTGAGGTGGTGGATGAATACAAGGAAACAGTATTTTTAGACACAATAAAACAGTTGTACATATGAATCTACAGTGGTTGTGACAGTAGGCACAAGACCTGCACAAGCCCAAGCCACACAAAACCCTAGCATGGAGAGGAAAGGTGAGCATATAGCCCCAATCCTTGCTAAGAAACTATTGGCAATCGATAGCTGCTGGGAAAGGCAGAGTTCGTTTTCTTTAAGATTTGACATGAGGTAGGTTGAATGTGCTCCAGGGATGGACCCACATCCAAGAATGGGGAATACAAATTGACTTTATAGTCTTTAAAAAAAAAAACAGAGATGACAGGCAGACAGCCTGAGAGTACCTGATGTGGCCTCCATCTGGTGTAGGGGCTGAGATCTCAGCAGACCACATGAGAGTACCTGACCTGGCCTCCATCTGTGTAGGGGCTGAGAAGTCAGCAGACCATCTGAGAGACGGCCTCCTCTGCATGGTGGTGAGCTTCCCCACCTTCACCAAATTGCACCATACCCAACACCCTAACTGGGATTACATGAGGGCCTTTCCATGGACCCAGGACAGGCCTCTGCCCTGTGGAAGGGTAAGGCTGAGCCCTTAGCAGACAGCCTGAGAGTGCACGATCTGGCCTCCACCTGGTGTAGGGGCTGAGAACTCAGCAGAGTGCCAGAGAGTGCCAAAATGGGGTCTCCCCTTAGGGAACTTCCCAAATTATGCTCTGAGTACTCACTAGTAGGGGTCCAAATCTTAAAAGGAAGCCTGAGTGTACCTGACTGGAGCCTGACTTGGGCTTCTGTGGGAGCTCCTGAGTAGCAGATCTGAAGCCATCAGTTCCCACTGAAATAAAATCAGAGAGAACCTGAAACCTAGACCAACCAGCTTTACATAACCAATAAGAAAACAACCAAAGCACACCAATAATACAAACAGAAGCAAACTTTAATTCAAAAAAAAAGAAGACTTGATTTCATACCAGAATCACAAACAACAAACAAAATTCACATACCAAAATCACAACAAAAAAAATAATAAAATGGAAATCCAAAACACAGTGTCCCCACCAAACTCCACCAGTCCTGTAGAAGAGTTCTATAAGGAGAATCCTATAGACAACTCAGAACACAAAATTTAAAATAACAGTCATAAGCATGATTAAAGAATTCAACAAATTTAAACAATACACAAAAAAATCAAATAACTCAAAGAAAATAGGAATAAAATTCTGAATAAATTTACAGAAGAGATAGAAACATTGAAGAAAACAGACTGAATGAAGAAGGAAGTAAAAATCTCAATAAGCCAACTTGAAACAACAGGAGAAAGCCTCAACACTAGAATGAATGAAATTGAAAACAGAATATCAACACTGGAGGATAAAGTTGAAGAATTGGACCACTAAAGCAAAGATTATGTAAAACTTTTTAAAACGCAGAAATAGAATATGCAAGAGATCCAGGACACCATGAAAAGATCAAATCTGTGGATCATAGCAGTAGAGGAAGGAAAAGAATTTCAGGTTAAGGGTATTGACAAGATCTTAAACAGGATTGTAGAAGAAAGAGGATTGTAGAAGAGAATTTCCCAAAATTAAAGACATCCCCATACAAATACAGGAAGCACATACAACAGCAAATAGGATCAGAAAAGAAACTCCCCACAACATATCATAGTAAAAACACTAAATGTACAGAACAAAGAGAGAATACTGAAAACAGCAAAAGGAAAACATGTCACGTACAAAGGAAAGCCCATCAGAATTGCAACTGACTTATCAATGCAAACTATGGAAGCCAGAAGAGCCTGTACCAAGGTATTTCTAGTTCTACAAGACAATAGATGCCAGTCCAGAATATTTTGCCCAGCAAAAAATGTCTATCATAGTTGAACGGGAAAGAAAAATCTTCTATGACATGCAAAGCCTGAAAGAATACATGTCCACAAAACCAGCACTTCGAAGAATACTTGAAGCAATACAGAGAGCAGAAAGAGAAACAACTATTCCCCAGGGGCAACAAAAGAAAATAAATAAAGGTATAATCTAGGAAACACAAAATTAGACAGAGAACACAAACAGCAATCAAAATGATGGCAACCAATACACACCTTTCAATAATAACCCTAAGTATCAAGGGACTAAACTCCCCCATCAAAAGACACAGGCTAAGCAAATGGATCAAGAAACAAAATCCATCTCTTTGCTGTCTGCAAGAAACCCATCTCACCTTCAAGGACAGGCACTACCTTAAGGTAAAAGTACAGAAAAGAATATTCCAAGCAAATGGCACTAGGAAACAAGCAGGGGTTGCAATTCTAATATCTGACAAAATAGACTTCAAAGTAAGTTTAATCAGAAGATATGGGGGGTCACTTCATTCTGATCAAAGGAACAGTTAACCAAGACGATATTATAATCCTTAACATATATGCATCAAACTCTGGTGCACCCAAATACATAAAAACAATACTACAGGACTTCAAGACACAGATTAACCCAACTCCATAGTAGTAGGGGACTTCAATACCCCACTGTCTCCTTTAGACAGGTCAACTGGACACACAATAAACGGAGAGACATCTGAATTAAATGATACCATACATAAAAAGGACCTAACAGACATCTTTCTAATATTCCACCCAAGCACCAAAGAATACACTTTCTACTCAGCACCCCATGGAACTTTTTCAAACACTGACCACATACTGGGCCTCAAAACAAACCTCAACAAATACAAAAAGATTTTTGAAATAATTCCATGCATTCTATGGGACCACAATGCAATAAAGCTCAAAATCAACACTGGACAAAGTCCTGGTCAATATATAAACTCGTGGAAATTGAACAACACACTCCTAAACAATGAGTGGGTCAAAGGAGACATTAGAAAAGAAATAAAAGAATTCCTGGAATTCAACAAAAAGGAAAATGCAACACCACAAAACCTCTGGGACACTTTAAAAGCAGTCCTAAGAGGGAAGTTTATATCTCTAAGTGCCTACACTAAAAAATTAGAAAGAGCCCAAATAAATGTCTTAACATTGCAACTAAAGACACTGGAAAGGCAAGAGGAAATGAAACTCAAACCCAGCAGAAAAGAAGAAATAACGAGAATCAAAGCAGAAATTAATGAAATAGAAACAAAGAAAACAATACAAAGAAT
>NW_008331789.1:6543050-6544542 GCF_000622305.1 Nannospalax galili
TAAATGGGCTCAAAGACAAGAACCACATGGTCATCTCAGTAGATGCAGAGAAGGCCTTTGACAAAATTCAACATGCATTTATGTTCAAAGTCCTAGAGGGAAATGGACTGGAGGGAACATACCTCAACATAATTAAAACCATATATAACAAACCCACAGCCAACATCATCCTAAATGGAGAAACACTGGAAGCAGTCCCATTAAAATCAGGAACAAGACAAAGATCTCCACTACCTCCACTCCTTTTCAACATGGTGCTTGAAATTCTTGCTAGACCAATAAGACAGGAGAAGGAAATTAAAGGAGGACTAATTGGAAAAGAAAAGATCAAACTATCACTTTTTGTAAAGGATATACTATAACTAAGAGATCCCAAAAGTTCCACCAGAGAACTCATAGAACTGATCAGCACTTTCAGTACAGTGGCAGGTTATAAAATCAATCTACAAAAATCTGTAGCCTTGCTATACACCAATAATAAGAAACTGGAGAAAGAGTACAGGGAAATGGTCCCATTCACAACAGTTGAAAAAAAAAATAAATTAAAAAACTTGGAATAAATCTGACCAAAGACACCAAAGATCTCTACAATGAAAATTTAAAATAATTTAAAGAAAGAGATTGAGGAAGACACCAGGAGATGGTGTCTCATTCCAATCCCAGGCTCATGGATTGGAAGTATTAATATTGTGAAAATGACCATCCTACCAAAAGCAATATATAGATTCAATGCAATCCCAATTAAAATCCCCATGACATACTTCACAGAATTAGAAAAACTATCCTTAAATTCATATAAAAGCACAAAAGACCCTGGATAGCCAAAGCAACCCTGAGCACAAAGAGCAACGCTGGGGGGATTACTATACCAGATCTCAAAGTATACTGCAGAGCTATAGTCATAAAAACAGCATGGTACTGGCACAAAAATAGACAAATAGATCAATGGAACATCATTGAAGACCAAAACCCAAGTACATGCAATTTCAGCCACCTGATATTTGACAAAGGTGCCAAGAACATACAATGGAGGAAAGACAGCATCTTCAACAAATGGTGCTGGCAAAACTGGATCTCCACCTGTAGAAGAATGGAACTAGATCCTTATCTTTCACCTTGCAAAAAAAAATCGACTCCAAATGTATCAAAGACCTCAATGTGAAACTGGAAACCTTGAAACTATTAGAAGAAATTATTGGCAGTGACGTATGAGATATAGGTGTAGGAAGGGATTTTCTAAATTGGACTGAAAGAGCAATTGCAGGAATTAAGGTCAGTGGTCAACAAGTGGGACCTCATTAAACTAAAAAGCTTCTGTACAGCAAAAGAAACAATCAAAAAAGTGAAAAGAAAACCCAAAGAATGGGAAAAAATCTTCACCAGTGACACATCTGACAGAGGTTTCAAGGTTTGAATATGTAAAGAACTCAAAAATCAAAGAATCAAGAAACCAAATGACCCAATGAAAAGATGGGCTAAAGATCTAAACAGA
>NW_008331789.1:6544578-6545183 GCF_000622305.1 Nannospalax galili
GCTAAGAAACATCTCAAAAAGTGTTCAACATCGTTAGTAATTAGGGAAATGCAAATTAAAACCACCCTAAAGTATCACCTTACCCCAATCAGACTGGCTAGTATCAAGATAACACGATTCCAAATGCTGATGAGGATGTGGAGAAAAGGGAACACTCATTCACTGCTGGTGGGATTGTGAATTCGTGCAACCTCAATGGAAAACAGTGTGGAACTCTTAAAAAACTAAAAATGAACCTACGATATGACCCAGTTATTCTTCTCCTTGGCATATACCCAAAGGATTCATCCTATTGTAGAGATCCTTGTATAACCATATTTGTTGCTGCTCTTTTCACAATAGCTAAGAGATGGAAGCAACCTAGGCACCCCTGTGCTGGATAGCTTTAGTGTCAACTTGACACACCCAGGTTGAGGGAGCCTCAATAAGGGAATTCCCTTCATTGGATTGGCCTGTGGCCATGTCCATGGGACATCTTCTTGATTATTGAGTGATGTGGGAGGGCCCAGCCCACTGTGGGTGGTGCCACCCCTTGGCAGGTGAGCCTGTGTTGCATAAGAAAGCAGGCTGAGCAGGGGCCAGGGAGCAAGTCAGTAAGCAGCGTT
>NW_008331789.1:6545608-6547215 GCF_000622305.1 Nannospalax galili
GTCTCTCATAAGGGGATCCTAGCACCAAATCCTTTTAAATCCCAGGTCCTTTTAATAAGATGATGCTATATAGCAGTCCCTTCTGCATGAAATAACTACCATCTCCACGGCTTCAGCTGAGCCTGATCACTAAACATCATCACAATTGGGCTTGTTGATGGTTGTGCTCATTCATTAAAGGAGGGCCAAGCAGGGTCATTGTACCATCACCAGAGTATCCCTCCACTCTTCCCAGCCAACTGTATGTAATTTGGCCCTAATCACACATGGCCTCCTGGATTTGGATATACAATCTGGGGAAGGCCAAGAAGAGAAGGCATGAACCATGCTGGATAAAGGCTTTCCAGTGTGCATACCCTCAGATCATACATACACCTCAGCAACTCCTCAGTTATGTCAGTAAGTAAGCTCAATAAATTCACTGGTTCCCCAGTAAAACTGTAATCAAACATTGGCTTGACACTAGAACCATAAAAGGGAATAAGCATTGCTTAGCATCCTCAGGGAAAGAAGTCTCACAACAGATGGAAACTTTATTTGTTAATGCTATTATGTCTCATAATTATTTTTAAAAAGAAGAAAATGAGAATGCAAAAGATGTTAAAAGGACATGGGAATGGAGATATTTTCCAAAATAGACAGAAAAAATGAGAAGCCTAAGCAAGTGATGAAGGTCTGTGTGGATTTGTTATGATATACAAAGGATGACACAAAAATAATATACACATAATCTTAAAATGTCTATGGTCATAGTTTAGTCAACTAGTTTAAGGAATAAAATATATATCTAGTCAAGGTTTATCTGAAAATATTTGGGTTTTTTGCCCAAGCTTTATCTACATACCACATGATAATTAAAAGTACCAGACTGGTGGATCTAACCTTATTGGATGTTTAACAGCCATAGTTTGAGGCCTATACTAATGTGGTCAGAGGGACTTAAAGGACAGTTTTTGCCCCTTGCCCTCCAAGGCCGATTAATTTCCAGGGGACTATGGGACATCTTTCAAAATGTCCTGTAACTGTGGTGAGTCACCTGTTCTCTTGTTCAGGAAGAACTTGGAGACCCCTCCCACAAGATGGACTTGAACCAGTGTCCAGTCTACAAAGAGGAGGGTCAACTCAGAGGAAACATCTCATTTATGCTTCCAAGTGAAGCCAGACGTGGTCAAGCAGGACTTTTGTCTTATCTTCCCATAGATGGAACTGGTAAAAGAAAGGAGCCAGGTGCTCCTCCCAAGCCTATGTGACTCCTGAGGAACAGATCCTCAAATGACCTTAAGTGTAAAAATAAATTCATTTATTTTGGGCCAACTGTGTGGTCTTAAACACCCAAAAGGAATGTATAACCAAAGAGTAGTCATCAGTATATTTCTTTAAGAGTTCAAGGGATTACACATCCCAGACATTAGGCTTAAGTCTATATAAAAATTTATTTAGAAAATTATTTCTCGTTGATTATTTTGTTCCTAACCAGAAAGTACAGCTCAGAAGTAAGACTTCAAATCTTGGTCTCCAATACAGTAATGCCCACCTGTAGCTAAGGGTGACAACCAGCTATTGTTCTAAAATGATGGATAAATTTGTTTTCTCCCCCTATCTAGAAG
>NW_008331789.1:6547416-6548286 GCF_000622305.1 Nannospalax galili
CATACTGGCTGTTCTTGCAGAAGACCCAGGTTCAAATCCCAGCACCCACATGACAGCTAACAACTGTCCATAACTCCAGTACCAGGGGATCCGACAGCCTATTCTGTCCTCTGCAGGCATTGCATGGCACAGGTGCACTTACCTACATGCAGGCAATACACTCATACACATAAACTGAAAATAAAATATTTTTAAAAAAGAAAAACAAATTCCAGTGGACTCTCATATGAACATTTGAAAATTGCCCTCTTCTGACTTTTTCTAGTTCCTATCTACAACCTGTAATGTTAATTACTCTTGTCTTTACTTCTCCTTCACATCTCTTATTCACGATTCAAGGACTTTCTTTTCCCCCTAGAGATAAGAGTTATTCAATTTGGGAGTTTTATTAGACAGACCCATTGAAGGGGTACTCCAATTGCCTCACTCTGCATCCCTGTTCAGTATGGAAGAAGCCAGAGAGGTCTGCATCCCAATTCCCTATCCACAAGCTGAGTAATCTCTTCAGAGGATGGTGTGATAAGAATAGGAGGGAGGAATTCACTAGGCAGCTAAGGTAAAAAGACCCCAAAGAAAAATATCCAGTTTCTTGGCTAAAACTCACAATGTTCTTGGGTCTCTTAGCAACATACTCTGATCCAAAGGCCAAGAATGTCAAAAATATTTGGGAGCTTTTATCTAATCCTTAAAAGATTTTTGGGTTACCTCTTCAGAGGGGGAAATGTTAGAGTAGCCTAAAGCCCCATAAAATAATAAATCAAAGAAGAAAGAATACATGTAGTTGTCTTAGTTTGTTCTTCATTGCTGTGACAAAACACTCTGACCAGTACCAACTTGGGGAGGAAAGGGTTTATTTGTCTTACATCTCCC
>NW_008331789.1:6548597-6552433 GCF_000622305.1 Nannospalax galili
CATACTGTGCTGGATAGCTTTAGTTCTCAACTTGACACACTTGGGAAGAGAGAATCTCAGCTTAGGAATTTCCTCCATTGAACTGGTCTCTGGCCATGTCTGTAGGACATTTTCTTGATTATTGAGTGATATGGGAGGGCCCAGGCCACTGTGGGTGGTGCCAACCCTGGGAAGTTGGTCTTGTGTTGTATAAGAAAGGAGGCTAAGCATAGGCCAAAGAAGCAAGCCAGCAGCATTCCTCCATGGTCTGTGCTCCAGGTTCCTGCCCTGAGTTCCTGCTTTGGCTTCCCTTGGTGTAAACCAAATAAACCATTTCCTCCCCAAGTTGGTTTTGGTCAGTGTTTTTATCAGAGCAAATGAAAACGAAGTAGAACAGAAATTGGTTCTGGAGAGTGGGACCCAATTGTTTAGGGGAGGATTTTGGAAGCATTTGGAACTTTGGGCAGGGAAAACCATTCACTGCTTAGATTTTAAGGAGTTGTTGTGGAGACTGGAATAGTTCTGCTGAAGGAGGTGTAGACAATGGAGGCCTGGCTTGCGAAGCTTCAAAGGGAAGTAAAGATTATCAGGGCTGTTTATATATTTTGTGTCGAAAATCTGTGGTTTCTGGTTGGCTGGTGTGGAAGAATCAGCTGTGAGGAACAAGAGACTTGCATCATTGTGGCAAAATCTTCTGGGAGGTATTTGCTCAGTCTCAGCACACAGAAACTGTGGTCCAGAAGGGCCCCAAGCCTCCATAAAACTGAAAATGTATTAGAGTCTTCTCCATGGTGATTCTGGTGTTGAAGATGTGAAAGGGTAATGGAGAGAATCTGAGATATTGTAGCCTGAGAGGACAGAAGACCCCATTGGTGAAAGTGCATTCACAGTTCCAGTAGAGATTCCAGCATATTGGAGATGCCAGGACTATGGAACAACCACGAAGGTCAGCAGAAGGTATGGAGTGGGGCCAGTCTGAGACTATGAGACTATCTGTGTGTGCTGAAGAGTACAGAGCCAGGGAAGTGAAGCTGACCAAGCCTTTTAGAGACCAGAAGATCATGAGTGAATCCCAGATGTACTGTCTTAAACTACTGTGTTGGACTTTGGCTTAAGGGTGCCCAAATCTTTCTTTTTGAAATAAGACAGTACTTACTTTGTTTTGAATTTTACAGGAGTCCACAGTTAAAAGACTTTTTTAATGTACATTTGCAACTTGCTATAAAAGATGTCTTATAAGATTTTTTAAAATTATTTTTATCTAATAAGAGACTTTGAACATTAAAATATTTGGGTTTTTTTAAGGACTGTGGGACTTTCAAGGTTGTACTGCTTTATGTTGTGATAATAACATCATATCTTGGAGACAAAAAATAGAAAGGTTGAGGTTAATAGCAGTGTGTTTTTGTCAAGTTGGCAAGGGGTCAATTGTGCTGGATACCTTTAGTTGTCAACTTGAAACACCTGGTTAAGGGAACCTCAATTGAGGAATTTTCTCCATCTGTGGCCATATCTTTGGGGTATTTTCTTGATCTTTGAATGATGTGGGAGGGCCCAGCCCAATGTAAACAGTTGAGTCCCACCCCTTGGCAGTTGGTCCTGTATTGTACAAGAAAACAGGTTGTGCATGGGCCATAGGAACAAGCCAGCAAGCAGTGTACCCTCCATAGTCTGTACTCCAAGGTTTTGCTATGAGTACTTGCCTTAGCTTTGCTTGATGATGGACTTTGCTGTAATCCAAATAAACCCTTTCCTCTTCAAGTTGATTTTGGTCAGTGTTTTTAATCACAGCAATAGAGAATCAAACTAAGATACTCCAATAATTTGTCTTTTTTTTATTGTTGTTTTGCCAGAATTTTGGCAAAGTATCTTAACCACATTAAACCTTTTACAAATGCTTCTTTAGTTAATTTTTTGAGAGGAGATATGGGAGGAGTTGGAGGGGAAGGAGTGGGCATGGATTCATGAATTTGGTCAAAACACCTTATATGCCTGTATGAAATTCTCAATAAATAATTTATTTTAAAAATTGTACTAAGCAAAAAAAAAAAAATATCTGTAAGTGTATTGCTTGCATGTATATAAGTGCGCCTATCAATTGCAGGAACCAGGAATATGGAAGGCAAACAGGGAGGGAAAGGGAAAGAAGGAACCTGAGTGAGAATACTAGGTTAAAGGTGTTACTAAAGAAGAAATATGTAAAAAAAAGGAAGTAGTTAAAGCAGAGGGGCTATCCCTTTATTTATGGGAATAAAGGGGGGGAAATTCTCCAGATACACAGTTTAAAAAAACAGCCTTAAGCACAGAAGGAACCCTATGGGGATGGAAGAAAGCCCTTCCAGAAGCAATACGGTTGTTAAATGAAAATCCTAGTGGCAGATGTGGGTTATCCCCCCTCATGAGCTGTTGGCCTTCGGGGCCCTAGAGGCCCCCAAACAAGAAAATCCATTGCCAATAATGTTGGTTGTACTCTGGAAATGGACAGGAAAAACCCTATTGCTGAAGACACTGCATGATGTGAGCATGGGAGAGGGAGAAATCAAGCTTGTAGTAAGCTGGAGACTCCCTGCCACTGGACGGGTGGCTTTCATGGTGCCAGGAGGTGATATGCAGATGGCTGGGGGAGAATCATCCCCTGTAATTTTTCTCAATAACGGACCCCACATGTTGCACTATCAATATGCCAAACAAGATGTTCCTGCTGGTGCAATAGTGGCGTGTCTAGTGTATGTACAACCAACAAATTTTTGACCGGATATAATACCCACTCCTAGGGGTGGAACACACATCTGGTACTGTAGTCTAGGCCAACCCCCTGTGGCAGGGGAGGATACAGGACCCAGTGGGAAGTCACTGCAATTGTTTTGTTAGATGGATGTGATGCACCTGCTAAAGTACTGTCGAAGCATTTGTGTTTACACCCATAGGTTAAGTTTTTGCAGGAACTACTGTTTAGATGTTCTTGCTTCTTGCTGTTTGTGTTTTTGTAGTAGATGGAATCCCACTGAAATGGGCCAGAAGCCCATGGAAAACAGATGATGCAGAGACCCGAAAGTTAAGTGTCTTGCTACAATGGGAGGAAGATCATCCCACATTTACCACCCCATCCAAGGCTCAGGGACTTTTGCAGAAGAGGTTGGTAGAAAGAATGTAAGAGCCAGAGGAAGGGGTGGACTGTTACCTGGAAGTGTCCTCTGACCACTATACCAGCAAGCTGTAGTCACACCTCCTTCCCACACTCATTAAGGAGTCAAGCAGGGAGTCAGTTACCCCTCCCACCCAATCAGTTGACTTTAGCTGCATGTGAGGGAGGGGCTAAGGCTATATAAGCCAAGATTGCCGTGAGGCACCTCTCTTGCCATTTTGTGCAGCTGTTGGGAAGTCACAGGATCTATATTTGAGTGTGGGCTTTCCAGGGCAGCTGCAAATGGGGGGGGTCCCACTGTTCTGTAAATAAACCCCCACCCTATTCTCTCTTAGCAAGCCCAATAAACTAGTTGGGATTAAAAAAAAAAGCAGAGCTAATGGAAACTTTCATTATTCCACAAAAATTGACCCCACATTGGCAAACCCTTTGGTCTTTGATTCTTTTTTCTTTTTGGTCTTTTTGAGACAGGGCCTCCTTGTAGCCACAGCTCACAGAGATCTGCCAGGCTCTGCTTCTCAAGTGCTGGGATTGAGGATGTGTGCCACCAGACCCAGCTTTGGTCTTTGATTTCTTATTCCTACTTTTCCCCCTTAAACTTCATTATATAGATATTTTCATGTAAACTGCTTCACATTATTTCTGGAAAATGTGTTAAAAATTGCCTCTCTTTGGAATAATAAAAATAGCCTAAAAAATAAATGTTTAAAAT
>NW_008331789.1:6552614-6611194 GCF_000622305.1 Nannospalax galili
AACAAAATATTTTTAAGAGCACTTTCAATTCCTTACTTGAAGGCAACACATCACAGCTTACAATCATAATTGACCTAGGAAAAGACAGGGTGGCTCTGGATTTCTAATTTTATAAGGGCCACACAGATCTAATACAACATGAAGAAAGCTTATGGTTAAGTCCCTCTTAATCAGATTTTTCTTATTTCTCTAAGAGGCACTGGGGAAGCAGCAAGGGAGACATGCTTGCTCTTGGGCCAGATCACCTGAGCTCAAACTCTGCCTTTGGTGTACCCTGGTCATTCATCTCTGTGTGGCCCAATGCTCTCGTCTGGCAAGTGGGGCATGATGACGGTGCCAGTTACAGTCATCATGAAAATCAAATAGCTAAATTCTTTAGCCTCAGTCTCTTGCCATTGTCATTTAGGAAATGAAGTGATCTGGCAAGTGGGGCATGATGATGGTGCCAGTTACAGTCATCATGAAAATCAAATAACTAAATTCTTTAGCCTCAGTCTCTTGCCATTGTCATTTAGGAAATGAAGTGCTCACCAGCCCTATTTGATTAGACGTGGGCTACAGTCTGAATGTTCGTGTGTCCTCCCGGTCTCCAAGGTTTATAAGCTTTTGGAATCCTAACCCTAATGTAAAGATGGTATTTGGAAGTGGGATATTGAGTGGTATTTACATTATAAGGGTGGAGCCTTCATGAATGGCATTGGTGCCTTGTCACACAAGCCCAAGGGAGCTCATTCACCCTTTCCTAGTAAGGATACATCAAGATGTTGATGATCTGTAATCTAGAAAGGCATGCTCACAAAAACCCAACCATGCAGGCTCCCTAATCTTGGGCTTTTCAGCCTCCAGAACTGTAAGTGATAAATTCCTCCTGCTGATAAGCCACCCAGTTTATAGTACTTTGTTAGAACAGTCTAAATTAACAAAGACAAGATACTTAAAATCTACTTCTTTCCCCAGAATTTTGAAGAGTTAGAATAAAGACAGATAAACTTTCCAAGCAAGGCAGCAGACATAAGAGAAGAAGAAATTATCCACATACACATACAAAATAAAGTGTACCCTGATTTAGGCATATTAGAAGGTAATCAAGCCTGAGTACTTTTCATCAAAAAAGTGACGGATTTCAGTATATTTATACAATGGGATACTCTTCAGGGGAAAAAATACAATGAACACCAATAAGGCTAAACTCATACAGATAAGATGCTATGCAATGGACACTTGATGCAAAATACTACATAGTGTCTGACAGCCTGACTCAAGTTCAAACCAGGAAAAGTTAGTCAAGAATGACTGAAGTCAGAATTATGCAGACTTAGGGAAGGACTGTCCTGTTTTTCCAGGATATTCCCAGTTTTAGCATTTCCTGACAATCCTGATCTCAGACAAACAGTGACTGGTCACCTCCCAGAAGAGGAGGATAATGACTTGTGATTAGCATAGAGGAAAGTCAGAGGGAGCTGGAAACAGAACATCTAACTATTGAACCCCGGGCTCCAGCACCAGACCTGCTCTCAAGGAAGGTTGGATATTAAACATGCTAGATCTTATTCGCCAATTCATGGAATTTTTTCCATGGTCCAAGCCAGTTGTCCACCATGAAAGCAGTGCCACATTCACAAAGCTCCTGGTTCTATATCTGTGTGCAGTCAGGGAGTTCAGAGACGCCTCCTAAACCAGCCAATATTTACCTCCTCTGCCCAGATTGTATCTGGCTCCATCTATCTTTCCACAGGCCTAGTTTCCACCTACACCCAGCCCTTCAGGTTGAAACTTCAGTCAAATGATCTAATTTGTTCTCTTAAGCCAGCTTTACTCCCTGAGAACTTTGGGAGAAATAGAATCTAATCTCCACTCCAGTGGGCCTGACATGCCCAGCATAGCCATCATGACTGGTCTCATCATTGGAGAAAAACCACAACACTCTTGAGAATCCAGCCTCCAGCCTCTCTGAGCCAGGAGCAGTGAGTAAATAATTGGCATGCCTCCAATCTACCCTGCCACAACCTCCACAGACATCACTGTATCAGTGCTGAGTAATCGCTTTGAACAAGAGCAAGGTCTTCACACCTGTTTTTACCCACAGTTAATGGATAAGAGATGAAACTTATTTGCTACTTTCACTCTGGGTTACAAGTCCACAGAGGGATTTTCTTGGCTTTGTCCTTAGCCCGAGACACCGGGAACATAGATGGTACCCTCTGCTTTGCTCAGCCATCTGCTACTCAGAGAAGACCTGGACCCTCCAGATGCATTAAATGAATTTGTCCCCTCCTCCAAACAGTGGGTCTTATCCTGACAACTCCATAGTTGATCTGCCCTGGAACCTCGTAGATGTAAGCCTGTCATTGGGCTAGCAACTAATAGAAGAATATTTCTTCGTTGCTTTTTGATTAAGTATGTAGTTTTTACCAAGGTACTAATAGCAATAATATTATTTATCTTTGAGCATTATGTTTAGTGAGTTTGCACAATTGTACAGCCTCGTGCAGCAGCCCCCAGAACAAGACAGAGCATAGTTCACAGAGTCTTACATTCCCTTGCTGCAGGAACATTTCTCATCATGTTGAAAAGCCAGGAGAGAGAGTTATCCATCACTTTCCTTTACGCAGGTGGAATCAGATTTCTACCTGGCTGGTAAATTACACTTCTGTGTGGTCCTGCTCCAACTGCAGCTGTAAGTCCAAACAGCGCCTTATAATTTTCTATCTAGAACAGGAAACTCCACTTCAACCTGTCCCTAACTTTCAGTTTCATCTCCCCAGGCTTCGTGGATTTTCTAAAAGTTTTTTTAGATTTTTTTATATCCTTGTTCTTCACTTATTTATCAAAGTACCCGGCTTTTTTTTTTCAGTATTAACTCTGGAGTCAATTATAGCAATGCATAGAAATTTTGTATACTAGGTATCTTATGGGAGATTCGTAAGCTCAGGAGACTGCAATAGGTCAACACTTTAAATCTGACATAATAGTTTTGTGTCCTATGTTCTGAAATACTAAAATTTGTGCTCTAGGGTCCATGATTCCTTACCCTATGGCATGTGTGATATGCTCCACATAAACTTTTCATAATACTCTAAATTTGCATCAACTTCATCAATCTAAGATAAACAAGAAGCATCTCTTAGAAATATTTTTAAAAATTACCCAGGCAGGCCTGGTGGGACAGGCCTGTAACCCCAGATACTTTGGAGGCTGAGGCCAGGAAGATTGCAATTTCAAGGACCTGCCAGGGCTCTAGAGTGAGTTCAAGGCCAGCCTAGCAACATATGAAATGGTCTCTCAAAAGAAAAAGTAAAAAGGAGACTTAGAATATGGCTCAGTCATAGAGCACTTGCCTAGCATGCGTGAGACTCTAGCTTCAATCCCCAGTACCACAAAAATAAATAATTAATTAAATAGAATTTAACTTGCAAATGATAAAGTTCAAGCTTGATGAACTGTGGCAAATGCATATATCCATATCCCACCATTCTGATCATAGCACAACTGTCTTCATCACCCTTCCCACTCTAGTCCGTTGACTCTTCAAGAAACAACTACTATTCTAAACTCTGCTACAGAGCTCTGTTTAGACTGTTTTAAAATTACAAGTAAATGGAACTGTACAGTAAGCCCTCCTTTGCTTCTAGTGCGTTCAGTCAACATAATGCTTTCTGATTTGTTTGTGTTTTATGTATCAGTATTTTTTCCTTTATAGTGCCAAATAGTATTCCATTGTATGATTACATAGCAATTTGTTTATTCTTCTGTGAATAGTTATTGGACTGTTTTCAGTTTGGGGCCATTATTTTAAAAGCTGCTTTAAACATTGCCTTAAAATGTGCATTATAATACTACCGATTATGGCTGAAAGTCACTAATGATTTAAATATTCAGGATTAAACCAGCAATAGAAAGCAGCACAAAAGAAACTATGCAATAGAAACTATGTAATCTTTCGAAATTATGTTTACTAATAAATTCTGTAGAATAGAAAATATTTGTAATAAAGGGCTTAGGGGTAATAATAAAATGAAAAATTTCTTTTTCAGTAGTATATTCTCAACTCTGCTAAATATATGCATATTCATAAAAATACATATTTTATGTAAAGATAAATGAAGCAAACCCATATATTAATGAGAAAAATTAATGTGACAAAGAGTTATGAGTTGGACCCTGTTATTAATAAGGCAGAGTTGCCTGCAGATGATAGAGAACATGCCAGGTACTGTGGTTTCAGATATTTGTCAATCTTGGTGCCTAAGCAAATTAAAAATAAGTAATTTCTAGATATTGCTGTGTGCTACCCAGTTGTGATCTTGATAGCATAAATATGAAAGTCATCCAACCTGATTCTTCTGGAAGAAGGCAAAATAGGCAAGAATGGGAAGGCTCCAGAAGGCTGTCCCTGATGCTTCTGTCCACCACACAGTGGCCTCATTGAGGGCTCAGATCCCTGTAACTTCTTGCCTGCACGAATTCAACAACTGCCTAACTGTTCCCTTGTCATTCATTTCCCCAATATTTGCATCTTCCATACTGTAGACAAGGTGACGTCAGTCTCTATTCAAGGAACTTGATATGCATTTCTGCAGTGTCTCCCCATGCCTGCAGTGATGCATATGCTATAACATGTCCCTAACATAAAAACAAAAATAAAACAAAAAAAAATTATTTGAAACACCAAGAATCAGTGAGCTGTTTTATCAATTTATCATATTATTATTACAACTTTTTTTCTGCAAGCTTGAGAGTTGCTAAATAAGAAATCGAAGCCCCATGCTGGGATCTGTAACCAAAAGACACAATCCTTTTGCCAGTAAATGTTCTCCATTGTGGATTAGATTTCTGCTTTTCTTAGGTTTAGTGTTACAGAATCTCCACTTCTAGAGATACAAGGATAGTGAAGTCTTCTAAAAGCATATATTCAAAACAGATGGGTTAGAGGAGGATGGGAAGAGCAAACTAGACAGAGGATTTGGTTGTTTTCTCCACTAATGTAGCAAAGCATGTGTTCCTGCTCTTGACTCTGGTACTGAGACTGAGTCCACAGCTTTCTGGGACAGCCCAGAGACATAGAGAACCAAGAGGTTTTCTTCACTTAATAACAAATGTGTAATGGGAGGAAGATCGTCCCACACCTATCATCCCCTCCAAGGGTCAGAGACTTTTGCAGAAGAGGTTGGCAGAAAGACTATAACAGCCAGAGGAAGGGGTAGAGTGTTAACATAGTGTCCTCCAACCACTATGCTGGCAAGTTATAGTCACACCTCCTTCCCACACTTGTCAAGAAATCAGTGGGGGAGTCAGTCATCCCTCCCACCCAATCAGTCAACCTCAGCTGCATGTGGAGGAGAGGCAAGGACATATAAACCAAGAATGTCATGAGGCACGGCTTTCGCCATTTTGTGCAGCTGTCAGGAAGTCACGGGATCTGTATTTGAGTGTGGACTTTCCAGCTCAGCCGTAAATGTGGGGAGGGGCACTCTTCTGTAAATAAACCCCCACCCTATGCTCTGTTAGCAAGCCCAATACACTCATTGAGATTGCAAAAGAAAAACAAAAGAACAGAGCTAATGGAAACCTTCATTATTCCACCAAAGTTGGCCCCATGTTGGCAAATCCTTTGGTCTTTGATTTCTCATTCCTATTTTCTCCCCTTAAACTTCATTTTACATATTGCCTCTCTTTGGAATTATATATATTATATTATAAATATATAATACATATGTATAATAACAAATGTGTAAGTCAGGTATGGTGGCACATGATTTTAATACCAACACTCAGGAGGCAGAGGCAATAGATCTGAAGCCAGCCCAGTCTATATAGCATGTTCTAAGTCAGCTGGGGCTACAAGGAGTCCTGTCTCAAAAGAACCAAAAATAAATAAATAAATAAATGAGTAAACATTTCCTTTTGAAACTTCTAATGGCCAAGTGAAATTACACATATCTTGCTCATGCCTGCTAGGTAATTATACTCACTAAGACATCTGCCTGTTGGGTCCTCATTTGGTCAAGGTTCAAATCATACTTGGTTCTTAATGCTTCATCATAAATCAGTTCCTCTGGCTTTTTAATCACTCTTGTTGCTGTGTTCTGAACTGGTTCCAGGGTAATAAATCAATTAGGAAATGTTTGAAAAGTTCTACAAATGATAAAAGTGTGCCCAAGAACTGTACATGACGGATAGCAAGCAGTGTAGTTAAAGGTGAGCACGGTGTTGCAGGTGTGGCCCGTATACGCAGAGGGATTTGTTACTAATGCATTCACAGTAATCTCACTAAGGTAGATTGATCCATTTCTCCTTTAATAGTTCTCTTATTTCACAGAAGTGAAAACAAATCATACTTCTTTGAGACATTTGTTCTAGTTTAAGGATGACAGTCCTGTTTTCAATCCAGGGGAGATTTGATTGTGTTAGGATATAAGAACTTCCTGATGGCCAAAGAAGAGAGGAAAGGAGTGATCCAGAGGAGATTATGGGGCCTCCATCAATGCAGAATTTTACAACAATTAACAAGCAAAAAAAGAGTTAGTCTTTGCTTTAACAAAACCCAATAATAGCAAACAAGCTCTCGTTTAAGCACCAACTTTTAAAAATTGGAAATATCTGCCTATAAAAGAATCTGGTTCTTTAAAAAAGAAGAGGCTAAGACTGGAGTCAGTGGTTAAGTGCTTGCTCTACAATCATGAGGACCAGGGTTCTGATCCTGCCACCTATGTAACAAGCCAGGTGTTCCCTACAAACACCTATAACCCCAGCTCCAAGGGAGGCAATCACACGAGGATCTAGAGAGACCCTGTCTCAGAAGAACAGTCAGAGAGTGATGGAAGAGGGTACCAGAGTCTTCTTCTGGTCTCTCTACAAACCCACAGGTACACACACCCCTCACACATACATGTACATACACTCATACAGACATGTATTCATATACACACAAATTTGAAAATAACTAAATCTTCAAAAATATGAAGGCCATATAGAGACTAAGTAGAAAAGCATCCTGATCAATTAACAATGTCTATGCGCTCTTATTTTACATTTATTTATTTTTTTAAAAATTACTCATTGTGGCTACTAAGTGTCTGGTTGTATACTATAAGGTGGGTATAACTGATAGAGTGATAAATAAATGTGGTTCTTTCCTCCTGAGACAACGGGGTGGACTAAATGTGTGCTGTCTTTTGAAAATGAAAAACTGATACAGGGATAACACACAATTCCAGAAAAATGACATGTGGGAGGGCCAGGTTGACCTCGTGAGGCTCCTTCTGAGTCCGTGACAGTGTATCAGCCAGACCTTCCATCCTAGAAGCCCTGATGGTTCCTTCAGAGAATGGCACCTGTGTCTGGATCAGAGGAGAGGGGCTCATATACAATCTGCCGTCAAGTCAGACTTGGAACAGTACAGAAGACCCAAGTAGAGAAGAAAGGTCTTGCAGGTGCAGAGTGAGGCAGAAGAGGAAGAAGAAATGGTGGGAAGCCACATGCAAAGGTTGAAAAAACACAAACTGAGCACAAGAGTTTGGAGAAGGATGTGTAGACAGGTCTGATCATCTAAAGACTAGGGAAATGCTGTGCTTCTGTGCTGGTACTTCCTGGAAAATCATTTCATTCATTGATCCTCACAACAGCTCCTGGAACTGGAAAAGTAAATAGCCTCCTACTTCATGGAAAAAATACCTAATATTGATCGCAGTCAAGTATCTTTTCTAAGGTTACAGGCCGGTGATAGGCAACTGGAATTCTGGCCAGGAGTTCTCAACCCCACATCCAAATCCACCTCTGCTCAGAGCTTTCACAGGCAGATGTACAGAGTTCTCAGTGAACAAGAGGGTCATATCTGTGGGAAGAGTGAAAGTGGACACCCACATCGGGCTTAGGGGAAGCAGAGTACTTTGACAATTTGGCAAACATTGTTCTTGCCTGGCAGTAATATGTTGTCAGGAAGATTACAGTCAGCTCTTTCATCAACAAATCCAAGCCATAATCTGCCACAAGAGGGAAGAAGACCCTCTACCTTAAGGAATGGTAAGACCTGGCAATGGGTCCTTGTAGGCTGTCAGTTTTCTCCTGATTCCTTTTCTCTAGGTCCACTTCTCTCCCTGTCTTCCTGATATAAATACCCTCTTAATCCTTCTGAGAAAACTTCCAAAGGTAAGAAGCATCAGAGAAGACAAGACGTACCCCCTTGCCCTTAGCAGTGTTGCCATAGGTGCGATATAGTCAGGCTAATGAGATACAAGGGGGAGTCTGTTGGGAAGAGTCTGAGAGACGGCTCTTCACTCTTGAGGAATAAATGGCGTCTACTGCCTCTGGAGACTATTTTCTTTGTGATGCCTAGAACTGTGGCAGCCATGTTGCCAACATGCAAGAGCTATGTAAGGACTGAGTACCTCTGCCAATTTGATGAAGCTGTTCTTTCCTGGTATGGGATGGATTGAGGGGAAGATGGTGCTGACTTGCTTTGCATGGCAGTGACTTTGGGGAGGATTTTGCCAACTAAGTTCTTAAAGGGGAGGATGAACTATGAGGGAACAAAATAGAAGAAAAACGGCAGGGCAAGCGGTGTCACTTTAGGTATTAAATAGGTGGCATTAAAACATCCTTTGAAATCAAAGAAAAAAGAATGGAATAGATAAATGTTTTGGTTGCTGAATTATACACTTTGAGAATAAGATGCCTCTCAGGAAGTGGACCTTAGTGATCATAATTTCCATGACATTAAAACAGGCTCAAGGGAATGAGGCACTGAATTGGAGATGGATGTCACTCAGACTCTTGTGACCCTCACTCTAGAACATAGGTCATAAAACTAGAGCTGTAGGGCCAAATTGGCCTTCTATTTGTTTGAGGAAAATAAAGTTTTATAGAAACACAGCCAAGTCCATTTGTTTACCTATTGTCTGTGGCTGCTTTTATGCTAAATGTCAGAGCTGAGTAATTGCAGAGAGACTGGCTTCCAAAGCTGATAATATTTTACAACTGGCGCTTCACAAAAAGCTTGCTGATCCCAGGTCTTGACAACACACTGACTAACTAAATACATACCCAGTGGTCACATCATATATAAAAATGACAAACATGGACCATAATCTGCAGCAACCAGCCTGAAAGCCAACCTATTCTCCTTAAAATAAGCCCAGCAAACCAGGCCACTATCTATGATTCAGCCTTCTAAGAAGTCAGACACTATAGCAACTGGTTCAGGAAGACAAATAATAGCCCTGGAAATTGCAAGACAACTGAGAATTAATAAGTGGCAGCTCTGACTTTTGTCCTTGCTTCCAACTTAAGATCAACCAAAAAACATCAATTACATATACCTAACCAATCATATAGGATGCTTCACTTCTAATCAGCTGACTCTAGGTTCCCCAAAACAACAGGCACACACACACACACACACACACACACACACACACACACACACACACAAAATTTACAGTATGAAGCTTTCCCTCTCCTCTGTTAAACTTTGAGTTTGTGCCAAAACACATACGACAGCATAGGACAGCAGCTAACTTCCTCATCAGGACAAACTCCGAATAAATAGCCTCTGTTTGTCCTCATTTGTTTGGTCTTTATTTCCACAGACCATAAAGTCAGAGGATCTGAGTATAAACCCTGGTTCTACACAGATTCCCATATTCACCTTACCTGTTGAAAAGATTAAAGGGGGGGCCAATGAGATGTTTAACAGGTAAAGCTCTGGATAACCAGAGTTCCATCTTTGGAATCCACTAAAGGGTAGAAGGAGAAAACTGACTTCACAAAGTTGTCTGATCTCTACTGTGGCACATGCACATGCATACACATTACATACATACATACATACATACATACATACATACATATATACATACACACTAATAATATAATTAATAATAAATATTTTCTAAAGATTTGTTTTTTATTTTTATTTATATGCATGTGTGTTTACATGTGTATTTATGCCACATGTATGAAGGTGCTAGAAAAGGCCAGAAGAAGGAGTTGGGTCCTCTGGAGCTGGAGATACAGGCAGCTATGAGCCACCTGATGTGAATGCTGGGAACTGAACTCAGGCCCTCTGGTAGAGCAGTGAATGCTCTTTACCATTGAGCCACCTCTCCACCTCCATAAATAAAATTTTTTATATTTTTTTATTATTTATTTTATGTGTATGAGTGTATTGCCTGCATGTATGTGAGTGTGCCCACGGAGGTCAGAAGAGGGTGTGAGATCCCCTGGAACTGGAGTTACAGATGGTGCTGAGTACCCATGTGGGTGCTGGGAATCGAACCTAGGTCCTTTGTAAGACCTGCCAGTGCTCTTAACTGCTGAGCCATCTCTCCAGCCCCCTCACCTTGTTTTTTTGAGACAGGATCTCTCACTGGGACCTGGGATTCACTGATCAGGTTAGACTGCCTGTCCATTAAGCCTCAACACCCTCATGTCTCTGCCCCTGGCACCCCCAGTGCTGTGATCACAAGCACACTCCACCACACCCGGGTTTTCACATGGGGCCTAGGGGTCAATCATTTAATTTTATGTCTTATAGAGTTTATAATGAGTAAAAGATTATATAAGGGTAATAATTCATCTGTAAACCTAGAAATGTACAGCCAATTTTGAAAGAGATGTACCCTAGCTCAGAAAAATGTTATTGAATAGGTTAATGCTGTTGTAATGAAATGCTTCTTCTAATAAAAAAAAAAGAGAAAAAATGAAAAACTAAAGATTAAAGGGATGCCTTTGCCACTCATCAGTAAATCAGTCCACATACACTCTATGGTCAGAATTGTTGCCATTTCTGAAATATAAACAAAGGACAGAAGGAGTTCTGAGGAAAGAGATAAAGATTGCATCTGAGTCATGTATCTACTAATTGCCTGGCATTGATTGGTTAATAATCATTATTACATTTTATTGAAATTAATATACTCACTAAAAATGTCTTTCCCCAAAATTCACAAATATCTTCTGTTTTTAAGCACAACTGTAAGCTACCCATTTCAAAACATGAACTATATATATTTCTTTGAAAATCCAACTTCAAAATGTTTCATCTGTTAAGGTAATATTTTAATGGATATTGATTCAAACAGGGTCTTTAGTTCAAACTTTTATTGAAATTAATATACTCACTAAAAATGTCTTTCCCCAAAATTCACAAATATCTTCTGTTTTTAAGCACAACTGTAAGCTACCCATTTCAAAACATGAACTATATATATTTCTTTGAAAATCCAACTTCAAAATGTTTCATCTGTTAAGGTAATATTTTAATGGATATTGATTCAAACAGGGTCTTTAGTTCAAACCTTATTTCCTAAGTTTTCATTGGTAGAATAATTTGAGTTTTTACAAAGAATAATCCAGTCTATTTTGGGCCAGGTTTACAGAGTTCCATAAAAATTACACATTCAATGTTTTGAATATCTTTAATCTTTATAGAACACTTACTTGACTTACGATATGCGAAAGAAAACATTAATTGTACTGAACCTCTATTTGAGGTCTCCTCGAGTATCATAAATTATACTAGCCTGGCTTTATTGTCAGTGAGTGCTATTGTTTGGGCATGAAATCTCCCCTACAAGCTTGTGTTTTGAATGCTTGATCCCTAGCTGGTGATGCCATTTCTTCAGGTTGTCAAAACTTTAGGAGGCAGCCCCGAGCTGGAGAAAGTAGATGAATGGGACCTTGGGAGTTTATGATCCTTGGCCACTTCCTGTTTCACTCTCTACTTCCATTTGCCAGGATGTTAGGGTGTGACAGTCACACCACTCATCCCTGCTGATACCATGCTCTGCTCAAGTGAATAGGCAACCATAGACTGACTCCTCTAAGACCATGAACCAGAATTAATCTTTCCTCCCTCAAGTTGTTTCTGTTGAGTACTTGGTTGGTAGCAGAGAAGTAGGGTCATTGATATGATTAAATATGACCATGTGGCCATGAGCCTTTGGAAATAGTTTGTAGGAAGAATTTGGAAGAGTTTTGAGAAATTGCCTAGAGAAAGCTCAACATTATTTAATGAGTAATTCTGGTGGAGGCTCCAAAGATCATCGTATGCCAGTAGGACTATGGCTAATGAAGGCCAGGTTCATAGCTTTCAGACAGGAATGAGCCATTGGGAATTGTACTAGAGATGATTCACATTACATTCTGACAAATATTTTGTATAAGTTTTATATATAGCCTGAAACTGTGTAATGCCAATTAGCTTAGTGGAGTAAACGTCAAGACAGCACAACAGTCAGGCCTTTGGCATGGTTAATGCTGGCTACATTGCACCAGATTTCTAATGAGAAGCAGGAGCTAAGTGAAAAGCAGAAGGACTTGAAAAGAATTCATCATGTCAAAAAAAGGAGCAGGGAGTATGGTAGACAAAAGGGGTGTGGTTGTTAAAGAGACCACTGGGAGTATCAAGCTTGCCATGCAGTCATGAGGACCTGAGTTTGATCCCCAGAACCCATATAAGAACCAGGCATGATGGCATGTGCCTGTAACTCAGCACTGAGAAAGCAGAGACAGGAGTACCCCTAGACGTGCTGTCCAGCCAGTGTCCTAGCTTGTTTCTCCATTGCTGTGACAAAACACTGACCAATACAAATCTGGTGCGGAAAGGGTTTATTCAGCTTACATCTCCCAGGTCACAGTTATCACTAAGGGAGGCCAAGGTAGGAATTCAGGGCACCCAAGTAGGAACTCAGGGCAGGAACCTGGAGGCAGGAGCTGGAGCACAGGTCATGGAGGAACTCTGCTTACTGGCTTGCTTCCCCTGACCCATGTTCAGCCTACTTTCTTATACAACATAGGCTACCTGCCCAGGGGTGGCATCACCCACAGTGGGTTGGGCCCTCCCACATCACTCGGTCATCAAGAAGATGCCCCACAGACATGGCCACAGGCCAGGCCAATGGAGGCAATTCACCAATTGAGGCTCCCTCTACCCAGGTGTGTCAAGTTGACAACTAAAGTTATCCAGCACAGTCAGTCTAGCTGAAAAAGTCTAGTGAGAAACCCTGTCTAGACAGTAAGGTAGGAAGCAATTAAAGAAGATACCCAACATCAATCTTTGGCTGCCACACATATACACATGTGCACACACAGGACATGGAGAGAAAGAGACAGAGACAAAAAAGGAAGACACAGAGAGAGGGAGGAGAAAGAGAGATAGAGAGAAAGAAAGAGAGAGAGAAAGCCTACTTTAGGCCAATAGGAAATACACTTTAAAAGCATTTCAGGAATTGGCCTGATCACACTCACTGCAGGCTCCAAGTTGTAAATTATAAACTTATTTGAGAGTATTTTTCTTTGAATAAGAGGAATCCCTAAGATGTTCTGCTCACACAGGGCCACCTTAAGGAAGTGTTTTACTTGGTTCTGCTGTGCAGGAATTCACAGACCATTGCGACTGAGATCCAAGTATCCCAGGGGCTGCTCAAATTGGTAACAGACCCTGTCATCATCCACATGAAGCTGGTTTTGAAGATGTGGACAGTGAAGAGTTGAAGGGTCATAGAGGCTTCCACTGAGATTTTTAAGAAAGCCTGTGAACTCAGGCAATGTGCATCAGGGCCACATTCCTTCAGAGGCGCAGTGATGGGGCCATGAAGGAGGCTGTGAGAATGAAGCCCAGCTACAACGGAAGCTCAAGGACCGTGGGAGCTGCAAGGACCGTGGGATGAATGTAAAGCTACAAGCAATAAGTGAAACAAGTCTAAGACAAAGGCCACGTGGGCTGCAAATGACCAGACTGCATGGGTGGAGCCGTCCAAACTGGGTGGAACTCATCCTGGGATGTTATAGGCCTTGAATGCTGGATTTGCACCCATAGGATTTAGTGCTTTCCTGCTGGTTTTGGTTCTCCTGTTTTGGTCTGACCTTTCTTGGCTAGCCTCCTGCTCCTCCATTTTGGGATAGAAATGTTTATTTTGTGCTATTACATGTTGGAAGTATGCAATCTTCTTTTAGATGTTTGCC
This sequence comes from Nannospalax galili, assembly GCF_000622305.1. Taxonomy (NCBI): domain Eukaryota; kingdom Metazoa; phylum Chordata; class Mammalia; order Rodentia; family Spalacidae; genus Nannospalax; species Nannospalax galili. Next base: position 6,566,580 of record NW_008331789.1, read on the forward strand.
ATGATGATGGTGCATGCCTTTAATCCCAGCACTAGGAATGCAGCAGCAGGTGGCTCCCTTGTGAGTTTGAAACCAGCCTGACCTACATAGAAACTTCCAGGCCATCTGGGGCTCCATAGTGAGAACCTGTCTAAAAATAATTAAAAGATTTCACGGGTTGGTTCACAGCTAAAGTGCCTTGAGTCTTAGAAGAGATTTTAGACAGCCTTAGGAACAATTCTGGAGGCATTAAGATTTGGGCAGTCTGCCGGGCATGGTGGCACACTCCTGTAGTCCCAGCACTTAGGAGGCAGAGACAGGCAGATCTCTGTGAGTTCAAAGCCAGCCTGGTCTACATAGTGAGTTCCAAGACAGCTGGGGCTACAGGGAGACCTTGTCTCAAAAAGATGAAAAAAAAAAAAGAAAGAAAGAAAGATTTGGGGAGTCTTGGGGATTGATTAAGTGCATTTTGCAATATGAGATGGCTATCAGCTTTTGGGCACAAGTGGTGCAACGTTATGTTTGGGTAGCAGATGTCTTCATGTCCATGTTTTGAATGCCTGCCCCTTCCATGCACTTTTCCTGCACCTTTAGGAATATCACTGCCTCACATTCTTGTAGGTAAGGTGTCTTCACTCCGAGTTCAGTTGGCCTACTCCTTCCAGACCAACTGCTCTTCATCTGTCAACTTCTTTCTAACACAAAATATCTCCTCTTGTAATAGATGTACAGTTGTCCCTTGGCACCCTCGGGGGATTTGTTCTAGTACACTCCCCTAATCTGAAATCCACCACTCTTAAATCCCTACACAAATGATGCAGTATTTGCATTGAAGCTATGCACATTCTCCTATACACTTTAAATCACTTCTATATTATTTACACTAACCAATACATTGTAGATGCTATGCAAATAGCTGTTGTATTGTTTATGGAATAAATGACACAAAAAAGGTCTGCACATGTTCAGTTACAGACACCCATTGTGCATAATATTTTCTATCCCTGATTGGTTACATCTGTAGATGGATAAGGGATGGATAGGGAGGGTAAACTATATTCCCTCTTCTTCCATTTATAGCAATATTGAAATTCAGCCCAATTCTTGGTGACTAAAATATTACATCTACCACCTTTTCTCATTAGCTTCTTTTATTTCTTAGGCTGCCCATTTATATGGAGATTTTCAGACCATAATTCTATCCTCCTCAGAAACTGTTCTTTGCTAGAAGTCCCCACACAATTGCTGTACCTCCATTCTTCTCTCTGAGTCATACCTATTATCATCCAAAGCAATTATTTTCATGAATATTTCTCCCTTCCCATCTGTATTAGTTTCATAAGACTATTGTAATGAAGTTCTACAAATCTGATGACTTTAAATGATAAAATTTTATTTTCCCAGAGTTCTGGAGGCTACAAGTACATTTCAGGATATGGGCAAGCTGGTTCTGTCTACAGGTTCTGAGCAACCTGTCTCCACACTATGAGCAACCATATGCCCCATGCCCATCTCCCAGCTTCTGAGCGTTGCTGGCAACCCTTGGTGTTACTTAGCATGACACTATGTCACTCATCTGTCTTCCTTGGGATGGCAAAATAGTTCAGTAAGTAAAGGTGCTTGCAGTGGAGCCGTACAGCCTGATTCTATCCCTAGGATCCACATGGCGGAAGGAGGGAATCAGATCTCTTCTTCAGTTTTATATGGCATTTTTTGTGTCTTCACATAGCCCTCTTATAAAGATATCAGTCACTTGGTTTAAGGATACCTTAATTCAGTATGATCTCTTCTTAACTTCAAATGCAAAGATTCTATTTCCAAATAGAGTCACATTCACGTAACATGCTTAGGACTTGGTTGTATCTTCAGAAGAGATATAATTCAATCCAAAACACTATCCACACTCACTTTTGGTTCCTGCATATTTGGTCAACTGGACTTCATAATAAATAACCTGTTTATCTTCAAAGATGAAGCCAGCTCAAGAAACCATTGCCATCCCTCCTCCTTTGCTGAGGATGGGAAATCCCTCTGTTCAACACATTTATGGAGACAGCTCTGCCACCCCCAATTCCAGGTCCCCTTTCTGAGATCAAAATGTCTCTAACTTTCCTGGCTTATCAATTCCCTGGTTTCTCTAGAGACTTTTCCCTACAGTATTGTTCTTCCACAGCTAATCAGGAGAAGTTGATCATAACATGCAGGTCTTGGTTTGCCTTCTATAGTTAAAACAGAGTAACACAGACACAAGAACTTATGAGAAAAAGTTTATTTGGTTCATGCTTCTGAAAACGTAGAAATCCAGGAACACAGGAGCAGCTTCTGGTCAGGGCTTTCCTACTACATCATGATGTGATGGGGAGCCAGAAGGACAAGTGAGCAACACGTGAAAGAATCTTGATTTTTATTTTTTTATTTTTTATTTTATTTTCAATTGTTTTGTTTTGTTTTGGTCTTTTTGGGATGAGGTCTCCCTGTAGCTCCAGCTGTCCTGGAACTCACTATGTAGACCAGGCTGGCCTTGAACTCACCGAGATCCGCCTGCCTTGCCTCCGAGTGCTGGGATTAAAGGCGTGTGCTACCATGCCCAGAAGAATCTTCTTTTTATAATGAAAGTATTCACACACAGACTAACCCACTTCCATAAAAATGGCTTTAATTGGTTCATGGCAGTGGCCCCTCATGAACTAAACACCCCTAATTCAGACTTGATCCCAACGAACACCACCACATTGGAAATTAAGCCTTCAAGACATAAAGAGGGGCACACACTCAAACCATTACAGTAAACTAGGTCCTGGTCACCCCTACACATAGCTATCGGCCATATTCCATTAGAGCAGTTTGGGTGGTGGGAATGAAGACTCTTATCAAGTAGACATGGGTGTAGGTCAGTCTGACCAAACACCATGACCGAAAACAAACTGAGGAGGAAAGGTGTATTTCATTGTGCATGTTATCACCAAGGGAAGTCAAAACCTGAACTCATTCAGAGCAGGAACTCAGCAGCAGAACAAGAACTTCAAGCAGAAACCATGGAGGAATTACTGGTTTGTTCCCTGTAGCTTGCTCAGCTAGTTTTCTTTACAGCCCAGGCCCACAAGCCTAAGGATGGCACTGCCCACCACAGGCCAGGCCCTCCTACATCAATGAGCAACTAATAAAATGCCTCATAAACACAGATACAGGCAAATTTGATGGAGGTAATTCTTCAGATGAAGTTCCTTCTTCCCTGTGACTCCAGGTTTACATGACGTTGACAGCTGAAGCTGACTGACAGCAACAGTCAAAGCAGAGATTCCTAAGTGGTCAAAGTACTGAGAATAGGTAACTGCTGAGTAATTTTCCCTGAATGGGACATCCACATCACTCACTCTGAGGCCCAGGGAACACTGCAGAAGAGGAAAGGCTGTCAGAGCTGCAGGATGGGGACTAACATGGCCCCATGTTATGAACACACAGCAGCTGTGACCACCCGCACAGGAATGCACCCAAAAAAAGACAACAAAGCAGGAGGGGAAAGAAAAGGGGGTCAGAAGGAGTGGGAGGTGATGAGGGAGGGGAATGGGGGATATGTGTGATCACAACACCTTATATACAAGTAGGAAATTGTCAAAAAATGAACTAATTTTTTAAAAATATCTAGAGCTGCGGATGTAGCTGTTGGTAGAGTGCTTGCCAGTATTCGCACAGTGTTCTGGGTTTGATTCCCAGCACTGCATAAAACTAAGCATAGTGGAACACACCAGGACTCCCAGGACTCAGGAGGGCAGGAGGATCAGAAGTTCATCCTTGGCTACATAGTAAGCTTGAGACCAACATGGGATACATGAGACTCCGTATCAAACAACAACAAAAATGCTTAATTATACTGTGATAGTTTGAATGGGAATGTCCCCCATGGGCACCAAGTATTTGAACAATTGGTCAGTTGCTGGTTCTGTTTGAGGGGATTAGGAGGTGTGGCATGCTGAAGGAAGCACATCACTAGGGGTGGGCTTTAAGAGTTCTACCTCTATCCCTTTTCCAGCTCTCTCTCTCTCTCTCTCTCTCTCTCTCTCTCTCTCTCTCTCTCTCGCTTTCTCTCTGCTTCCTTGCATGCTTGAAGATGTGAGAGCTCAACTTTCTGCTCCTGATGCCTCCTGCCATGCCTCCCTCACCACAATAAACTCTTATTCCTTTGGAACCATAAATCTAATAAACTCTTCCTTATTTAAGTTGCATGGGTCATAGTGTTTGAACACAGCAACAAATGAATTGACTAATACACATAGCTAACCTCTTTTGCCTCAGATTTTACCTGTATAAAATGGGATTATTAATAGTACTAGTTATCATACTTTTGTGAAAATTAAAAATGATTATGTAAAATGCTTAGCTTCTGATCTAATTATGAGCTAAACTGTTATCTCACCAAACTGACATTAAGATTCTAATCCCAATACCTCAGAATATGATTGCATTTAGAGAAAAGAGTTTAAAGACATGGTTGGGTTAAGCCAGAGAATTGAAGTGGGCCATAATTCAGTGCCACTGTTGTCCTCATAGATAAAGGAAATTTGGAAGCAGTGAAACCAGGGAGAGAATAGAATAGAATAGAATAGCCCTCCATATGAAAAGAAGAAAGAACCCAGACCTACCAACACCTTGGCCTGGACCTTGTCATCTCCAGAACTATGAACAAATAAATATCTGATGTTCAAGTCACCCAGTCTGTGGCCCTTTGCTATGGCAGCTCTATCAGACTAATACAAGGGCCAACACTTACTAAGTGTTGGGTTATATTTACCTATTGACTGTACATTGGTTCTTATGACTACAGCTTTCTCTAAATCTGTGATTCCAGGAGGGCAGCTACTGACCATATGCTGAGCACTTGAAATGTGCTTATTCAAACTGAGATGCATTGTAGTAAAATACAGACAAGAGCTCAAAGAGTTAATACAAAACTAATGTAAATATCTCTTTCTTTGTTTGAGACAAGGTCTCCCTGTAACCACAGCTGGCCTGGATCTTGCTATGTAGAGCAGAGTGGTCTTGATACTATAGACATCCACCTGCCCCTGCCTCTCTAGTGCTAGAATTAAAGGTGTGAACCACCACACACAGATTTTTAACTTTTTTGATAGCTGCTGAAATGATTGTATTTTGGGTGTACTGAGCTGCAACTATATTGTTTGAGTGAATTTCACATGAGTCTTCTTTCCTTTCTCATGGGGCTAATAGAAAATCTGAACTCCTGTGGCTGGCATCACACTCTGGTGGACAGCACTGTACTTAAGCCTTGCACTAGAAGTCACACCGTTCTTAGAGGCCAGCCCTGAAGAACCTTCTCTAGACCATTCCGTACCCAAAGAAGCAGAAGAGTTGGAGTCCAACACACCTGGGGGTGGACTCAACTTCAGTGCTGACTTTCTGTGACCTGAAATGTGTGACAACATTTTTCAGAGCCTCCCTGCTTACTTATAAGACGGGCGTGGTACATAGTACTCAAAGGCAATGGTACATAGAGTGTTTGCTCTTGTGCTAGGCATACAGTAAGTGTATTTCATAGGCTGAATGCTTGTGTTTCCCCCAGATGTTGAAATCCTAACATCAGTGGGTGATATTAGGAGATGGAACCCATTGGAAGGTGATTAAATCATAAAGGTAGAACCCAGTGAATGGGACAAAGGATCCTGGAGAGTTTACCCCTTTTGAATGTGAAAGTATAGTTTTAAGAAAGTATTACCTATGAATCAAGATGCAAGGCCTTTCTCAAACACAAAATCCACTAATACTTTAATATTAGACTTCCAAACCTCCACAACTGTGAGAAATAATTTTCTGAGCCATCCATTCTATGGTGTTTTTGTTACAGCAGCCTAAACAGGCTATGACATTGAACAATAATGCTATTGGCTCTTTTCCTGCCTCATGATACACAAAAGGTCCTGTTATCCTCCATCGTCCTCTGTGATAATGCTGTAGGTGTTGCCTTCTGTGGAAGGAGCACCAGGAGTATGCTGTGCTGGAGCCCTCTTACAGGAAGAAGAGCTTCAAAAACGTAGAGTTCCCTTTTCCACTGCCTACGCCCAGGTCTCCAGCTTGTGTGAAACAACTCCTTCACCTCACCTCACCTCAGTGCCTGGAGGCGGGTGGTTCCGGCTCCCTGAGCTGCACTTCAATCTCCTTTTGAAATCTCAGTATCTTTCAAAGTCTGGCTAAAATCCTACCACCTTGATGAAGCCTTCCCGCTGGAAACTATCTGCCCTTTCTCTGTAACATCTGGAAACAGAGTCCAGATGCCCCGCTCCCCGATTTGCTTCCCCTGTGTTGCTGAGCACAGAGCCTGACAGGCAGAAGCTGTGTGTAACGGAATCAAAAGAACATTAAGCTGCAGCCCGGCAGATTAACGGGGGATGCCAAGCAAGACATTTTCTGCTTAGGAAACGGTTTGATGCTTCAAAAATTGGCAAAATACATAACAGAAAACCCTCATAACTTGGATTTCAAATTCCACTGTGTTCATAAGGATCAGATTCTACCTACTCTTTCAAGAAACAGGCATCCTCCAGGAACCACAGGAGGAAAGGCTGTTCTTCCACAGCCCCAGACCTTCAACCTCTCCGGCCTGAGGAAGAGATGACCTAATTGTAGAAAGGAACCAAAGAATGGGCCACACCCCAGTGGTGTCTGCTGAGCTGGAGATCCAAAGCTGGAATGGCTTCAAGATCAAATGAAACTGAAGAAGCTCTGAGTATTGGCAGAAATGAGGTGCAAAAGTCTCAAATTCAGCATGCGCTGTCTACACATTGAGGCACTGGAGAGCCGACCGTGCCGCGACGTGCACTGGGTTGAGCGTTAGACCCCATGATCATACGGCTTGTGGTCATCCCAAGTCACTGACTGACCATGAAACTTTATAAAAGCCACTCAAATCTCTTGGAGCTTCAATTTCCTCTTATCAAACATTGAATGTTACAAGTTAGCATTCCTTAAGGTATTATCCCATGCTAGACAACATGCCAAATGTTTTCCATGCACTAAACAGGACTGAAGAAGTTTAAAGAAGGAAAACTATGGATTCAGAATTTGGCTGTTAACTTCTGAATGTTTTTGTCCTCCTAAAATTCCTATGTTGAAGTCCTAGTCCCCCAAAATGATTGTATTAGTTGCTGGGAGCCTCTTGGAGATGATCAGGTCATGGGCCAATATTAGGAATGGCATTAATGTCTCTATAAATGGAGCCCAGGAGAGACCCTCCCCACACCTATTCTACCAGTTCAAGACACAGAAAGTACCTTGTGAATTGGAGAGTGGCCACACTACACACTGAATCTATCTACCGGCACTTTGACCTTGGGCTTCCCAAGGTGCCAAACTTTTAACAAACTATCTTCTGTTTTTAAATTATTCAATTTATGGCACTTTATAGAAGCTCAATCAGGCCAAGACAGAAAATTGGCATGAGAAAGTCGAGGTACTAGTTGAGCATGGTGGCCCCACATCTACCATCCCAGCAAGAGGCTGAGGCAAGAAGAACTTGAGTCTCAGGCAATCCTGGGAAGCATAGCAAAATCTTGTCTCAAAGATCCAAAAGACTGGAAATACTGTAACACATATCTAGCAATATGGAAGCAGCTTTGGACAGGTGGTAGACAGAGGTTGGGAGATTTTGAGGTACACACCAACATGTACATACATGTTGCTATGAAAGGATTATTACAGGTGAGTCTCTTGAAGACCGAGAACAAAGAGAAGAAAGCTGTAGAGAACCCTCAGTCTCCCTAGAGGATACTTAAGTGGCTACGAACAGAATGTTGGTATGAATTGGAATGTAAAGGCCATCCTGATTAGGGTTTCAGACAGATGAGGAGGCCATAGAAACTGGAGGGGGTGCCATCTGTCCTAGTTTGCTTTCTATGGCTGTGACAAAACCCCCTGACCAAAGTTACTTGGAGGAAGAAAGGGTTTCTTTCATCTTACACTCCAAAGTCATAGTCCATCACTGAGGAGAGTCAGGGCAGGAACTCAAGGCAGAAACTGAAGCAGAGACCGTGGAGAATCACTGCTTACTGCTATGCCCTCAGCTTCCTTTCTTACATAGCCCGGGTCCATGTGCCTAGGGGTGGTACCACCCAAAGTGGGTTGGGCCCTACCACATCAATTAGCAATCAAGAAAATGCCTCACAGACATCACTCAGGCCAAACTGATAGAGGTCATTTTTGATTGATGTTTTCTCATCCTAGGTGTGTCCAGATGACAATAAAGATTGGCCATCACACAGTCCTTGTGCAAAAAAAAAAAAAATCTGGCTAAATTATGCTCATGTGCTAGTGTTTTAAGGCAGGTAGAGTTTTCAAGTGACAAAATAGGATATTTTTAAAAATATATATGCTAATTGTTGAAGGCATAGTTTGGCTGTTCTTAAATGCTTTACTAAATACAAGAAAAGAAAATCAAAGAGGGAATTTTTAATCAAAAGAAAAGCAGTATTTTAAAGATATGGAAAAATCACAGCCTATCCATGTTCAAAAGAATGAAACAATTAGCAAAGATACAATGGAGTAAGGGCCAAGCAACCTTTGGATTGAAAGATTAATACTGATTAACCAGGACTTGTTATCCAAGACAATGGAGCAGTGACACCAAAGGTGTTTTCAAAGATTATCAGGGCTGTTCATTCCTCTCCAGTCCCAGAGTTCCAAGGCCTGGAAGACAGAACAAATTATAAGAAAGGGTCACAGGTACTCACAGAAACTTAGCAAGGGCTGCCTGGCCCATCTCTAAGGCTCTGTTCTCCACATTCAAATGCATGTCTGAGCTGTGGCTCCAGGGGTCCCAGATGTAGCACAGACTATGGCTATGCCTCTGGAAGGCAGCTCAACAAGTCTTAGCAGCCTCCATGACGTGTATCTTTGCCAGTACACGGAGCTCATAGGTATAGGATGTGGCTACTTAGAGGACAATTGAGAAGGACGGAGCCGCCCGAAGCCTTGACCATGATGCAAGCAGAGGGCTTCTGTAGCTGTGAGCCCAGAACAATTCACTAGGCAATGCTCAGCAGACCCATACAGCAGGGTTTCCCAGAGCCGCAGGGGCAGGCCCACCATCCCAGAAGTTCTTCAGTGGAAGACACTCCAGTCTGAAGGCCTAGGACTTACTAGGCCTTCACTTCTGACTTCGTCATTACTCTTCTTTTGAAACAGAAATGTCTGCTCTACAGCACACCGCCATTGTATTTTGGAAACACACAACTTGTTTGATTTCACAGGTTCACAGCTAGAAGAAAAATTGTTTCAAAATGAATCACATCTTGAGTCTTACCCATATCCTATGTCTGAATATATTTAGATGAGACTTTGGACTTTAAAGTTGATGGTAGAATAAGTGAAGACATGAGGGGTATATTGAAATGAAAATGTATTTTGAATGTAAGACAAGCATGAATTGGGGGAGCCTCCAGGACAGAAAGCTACGGTATGAATAATTGCATTCCTCAGTATTTATATGTCCTAGTGTGTTTGCAAAACGTAAAGCTTTCAAGTGATGAAATCAGATATTTGACTGAAGAAATATTTAAGCTAATTGTCAAAGGTGTAGTCTGGCTGCTCTTAAGGGCCTCTTAGTGTTAGTTACTTCTCTCATCACTATGATGCAAATATCTGACAGAAGCAAATTAGAGGAAGAGGATTCACTTGGCTCAGTCTCTGAGGGTTCAATCCATGGTTACTTGACCCTGTGTACTTTCTCAGAACATGCAGCAAAGGAGAAAGTCCCCATCATAACACACAGGAAGTGGTCAGGGCAAGATGTAACCACCAGGGACATGTCCCTAATGACCTACTTCCTCCATTAGACGCCACCTCCTGCCTTTCACCACCTCCTAATGCTAGCATCAAATTATGAATCCATTTAAGGACTGATGGATCTGTCAAGTCAGAGCCCCTGCCCTGTAATTTATCTCCCAGGAAGCCCTCACAGACATACCCAGAGGTGTGCTTCACTAATATCCTGGGCATTCAAGATTAACCATCACACCCACCAAGGTGATGGTATTAGAAGGTGGTGCCCGAGGGGTGATTAAGTCATGGGGGAGGAGTTCTGATGATGGGGTTAGTGCCCCTATTAAGGAGGCCCAAGAGAGACCTTTCACCTTTTCTAATAGTGTGGTACAGGGTGAACTATAACAACACACAATTGCAGCAGTGACTGTTTTCACTGGTAAGAAACATTCCTATAGCTCACAGACACAGGTTTAATGGGTTTTTCATTTCACAAAAAGGAGACATCCTGGCTAACTTCCCCGCACTGGCTGCATGACCTTGGCTAAACTTCTAAAGCAACTCAATCTTTGCTTCTCTGATCTCTTGATCGTGCATAACCATCTCCATTTTACAAGGCCATTGGAGGACCCAGGTGCAATATTGAAGGTAAAAGGCTGTGAAACTTATTGTGTGGTGTGCATAGACAAGATTCTGATTTCTGCTGCCACCACTGGGTCACTTTCTGTCCCATTCCCACAGCAAACACATGACAAGGTCTAAGGGAATATAACCATCCTCTCCATGGACAAATACATGGTGTCGAGTCATTAAGCCTTGTCATGTTGTCCTCCAGGGCTGAGCCTTGTGTCCTTCAAATTCCAAGGGTACCAGTCAGCTACACAGTAGAAAAGCCAAGAGCAAAGTAAGTGGACCAAATGCATTTAGCCAGTCTGTCTGTCACTTACAGGCACTGACACACTTCAGGCTTTGGTAAGGGCACCCAGGTAGAAGGCAGGTAAAATGACAATGAACTATCTGGTGACCTTCACCAAACAATAGTGGGGTGAGCAGGAAGCATGAATTTTAAAGCGACACAGGAAACACACTTCTGTTGCTTGAGTGTCAACTCCCATGGACTTCTTTCTTGACCTTGCTATCTAAAATAGCCTAACCTTGCCAGTGCTTTCCAGCTCTCTGCTGCAGTTCTCCTTTACAAAAGGAAACACGATCGTCGTACTTACATTTTAGTATGGTAGCAAGGAAGTATACAAAGCATAAGTTTCAAGTGATGTGTGAATCATATCATTTAACATGGATCAGCATCTCATTATGGTTGCTATTATTATCTAATCATTTCTTTATTCTGGCATGTAGAATATCTTAAAAGTATGATCTTGGTTATCTATTTACATGGCTATTATCTGACTCCCACAATTGATCTTAAGAAGTACATTCCCACTAAAGATTTAATAAATATTAACTGACAGCTAGGTGTGGTGGCTCAGGCTATAATCACAGAATTTAGGAGAAAGGATTATGAGTTCAAAGTCAACCTGGGATACATGAGATCCTAAAGCAAAAGAAAAGGGAGTACATGCAGGTGTGTGTGCGTGTGTGAGTGTGTGTGTGTATGTGTGTTGGATTAATTAATAAATTGATGATTTGATAGATAAACAGGCAACCATCATACTCACTAGACTAGCTCATTCCCAAGAACATTTTTGTGGTACACAGTTTACAATTTGAATTTTAGTCATGAAGAAATTAGTGATATTGAAAATGTTAGTGGCTTGTCTACACAGGGATGGGGGTGAGATAGAAATTATATTTAAAGTATTTTAGTTCTACACCAATCATCAAACATGACGTGTTAATTTATCCAGGCTTCTGGTCTTTCATTACACAAATACATATTACCTTCCTGCTCTGGGCCTTGCCAGGCCATCCACAAAGGGGAGCTGCCTCAACCCTGCCTTATATCCCACTTTTGCAAACCTGATAATGCCCATATGAAACAAGGCCCAGGGCAGATGTCAGAGTGGGAAGCAAGAGCCACAGCTCCCTGAGAACAGGCTCTGAGTAGGTTGGACCTTATCTGCCTCTGACATCTAATTTCCACATAGATGACTGTTCAGCTGGAATTAAACTGTCCCAGGACCAGGACATGGGGTCCAGCTTTGTCAGCCTGCAAGTACAGCTTACAGCTTTGTTTGTTCCGGTAGGTGTGTTGATAATCATCACCACAATTGGGATTCATCGTCCATGACTTACTGTTCATTTCCTAATCAGTCATCACATTTTATTCAAGCTTAATGCTGACCTATTGTATTTAACGCCACATTCTGCAGGCAGCAAAGATCAGCTGCTGTGCTCATTGGGGGAAGTCAACCAGCTCTTTCCCTGTCTGCTGCAGTAAGCAAGGGAAAGGGAAAACCTAAGGAGTCTCTCTTCTAGATATCTAGGCGTCCTCATTTGCTGCAAAGACATTTCCCTCCTTCCCCGCTCTTCCTACTGTCTTCCACAGACAGTGCCGAGACACTCCAGACTGCCTAAAGTCCTAAGGCTATGTAATCCTTCACACTGCTCTGCTCCTTCCCCAGAGCACAGGCACGCACACATGTACATGCACACACAGATGTGAGCCAGCAGGCTCTGTGTCACTTTGCATCAGTCCCATCTATGTAACCTGCATCTCATCACCTCCATCTCATGGCAGGTGGACTCCACTGTCCCTTTGTATAATTTGTATAATTCCATTGTTCCCGGCATTCTCAAAAGAAGGACTGACAGTTATAAAATGTCTGAGGTAAAAGACATGTTTCCGGGCGTGGTGGTGCACGCCTTTAATCCCAGCACTCAGGAGGCAGAGGCAGGTGGATCTTTGTGAGTTCGAGGCCAGCCTGGTCTACATAGTGAGTTCCAGGACAGCTGGGGCTACAGGGAGAGACCCTGTCTCAAAAAGACAAAAAAGTAATATTGATTTTTTTTAATTCATGGACTGCTCATTTGGGGGATTATTTTACCAATAAATGTTATTTTTGAAAGAATAAGCAAAGAAGAGAAACGAAAAAAAAAGAAATAACATACTATGGTAGCCCATGTTTCTACCATTTAGTGCCATTTTGACACATTGATTCTACCACTGATCTATTATTATTCTTGAGGTTGTTATTAAACTTTAAATATGTTTGTTTACATAAGATGTCTTATCATTACTATACACAAACATGAAAGTCCAGAATCATTTGCCATAATCATTTAGTTATGAATGTAATCATAACTAAAGGAAAATAAAACAACCTAAGAAAATTCTAGTTAGAAACTCCTGCCTGCCAAAAGCTCAGCCAGGAACTTGCCCCCCTCTGTTGAAATGACAGCACAGGAAATATTTCAAAAGTGCTAAAATCCTGCTTTCAGAAAAGAAGACTTCTAGAATTATGAAGGGCCACATTCTCTTACAAAGGGTTACGATACTATTTAACACAGAAGCCGGGTACATCCAAGGTCACCCCTAAGAGCTTCACTTTGCTCTTTAGGTCCGCTGATTGACTGCTGTCTGCGTCTCCATCATCAGCTTTCCCGGGACATAGCCAGGAAGCTTGCCTAGGAAACTAGAGGCTCTGAAACACACGGACTCACAGGCCCAACGTGTTCCAATATTTTTTTTTTAGCAGCACAGCGCCTTCTCTGGCCCTTCCCCAAGTCCACAACTCTAGGAATCTATGACCTTGGGCAGGTCTACATTACTATCTTTTCTAAGGGAATCACTGCCCATGTACAACAAAGACTAGCTTCCATTGTGATTTTGGCAGCTTTTAAGGAGGCCTCTCTTCCTTCCCTGTCTTTATAGACGTGTATGTGGAGCAGGGAGCAGGTACAATGCCCTTGTGAGAAAGTAAGTACGTAGTCTGCTGGGAAAAGAGGGATGACGGAGAGACACACGAGGGACCTGCTGCCTTCTATTGATTCTTTGGGGGTGTTGACGTAAGTGTTGGGGCTTTGGATAGAATCTGGGCTTACAATTCTCATTCATTTTCAAGCAACACAAGTTGGGCAAGTTGCTCAGCCCCTCTTAGTATCGATCTTCACATCGGCAAAATGGCTCTAATGGCCCTCATAGGACTTAGAGAAGGTTTGTTCCCTGACACATAAACATTCATCCACAATCAGCTGGTTCCTCTCTTAACCTTATTTTTTCTTTCTTTCTACTTTGGTACCATTCACAGAGGACCAAAATCAGCCCTCCTTTTTGTTTGGTTGTTTGTTTTGCCTTCTAAATCCTGAGACTCGCCTGCAAAATGAAGAAAAAAAAAAAGCTGTGAATTTCCATAATTTACTTTTTGTTTTCTATGACTTGATTATGGTAAGTGATCTATGGGAGCTGAGCAGAATGGCAGAGAGGGGCACAAAGAGGCTCCACACCAGCAAGCCCATCGTCGGCCCCGTTTGAATAATCATTAGCTGCCTGCTGGAAGCTCCAAGTCCCCTAAAGATTTTGGGGATGATAGAGCAACACTATGAATCTATCAAATGGGGTACATTTGTGAACAGATTTGAATTTTAAAAATATTGAATTTTAAAACTATTGGTCTCTTGCATACCAAGTTGGAGAGGTAGGGCTGATGTTAAGACAAAAAACAGTGAAACACCGCTCCCTGCTGCCTGGATGCTGAATGGCAGTATGGATGTTTAAAAAATCCCATGAAAACATCCCCCAAATATTTGCAAACAACAAATAAATTCCTGTTATATGCAGGAATTTTAATTTTCTGAGGCATATTTTCCCTGTCAAAAGCTACCTCTGAACGTTGTTAAGAGTAATGAATGACATGAGATTATTACAATTATGCTCTTCACTGGGCTTTTCATTATTTCTGTCCTTATTTGTTCAAGGAACACTGGTATTTTAAAATCAAAATGACATAAAAGTCATGAATGTAAAAATCTTGTTTCTGACCAGGGCACTATGGAATGAATATTCCCCAGCCTACATTTCCCCTAAGTGTCCACATGTCTCTGTGTTCTTCAGCAGAAAAAAGCTTTGATGTCATTGAACTTTAGAAGCTGGTGCTCAGAATTAGAAGGGCTTAATGCCACCAAGATTTCTATTAAAAAACCAAGGAGACAGAAAAAAAAACCTTTTGCTTCTGCCAAAATGTTCTCCTAAAGGGCAGAATGGAAATACTAGCGTCACTGAGATTTTGCTGGTTGGACACCACAGCCATGGACACCTCCTGACCATGGCAGCTCTGCCAGCCTTGATGCAATCCAGATTTGGCTTATTGTATTCGGAGAGTTGGAAAATTGTCTTCCATTGTAAATAGTGAGCCAGCAAGTTTTCCAAGATCAAAGAAAACAATTAGCCACAGCAAACACTGACCATACCATTAGATTACACTAGTCAGGAAAACATTTGATCTTGCAAACAACTTTTCCAGAAAATTCACCTTCCAATCACTCTTAGCCATTCATCAGTATCAGTTGACCAATTTTCTTCAGCCAGCCAGCAACCTACTGCAAGTAAATAAGACTTGTCCCTGTCTACCCACATCCCTTTAACCCCACCCCAGCGCTCACCTGCCGTCTCAGAGGACAGATGCACAGCCTTAGAGTACAGATGCACAGACTTCCTATCTAAAGAACCTACTTCAGGGGCTGGAGAGATGGCTCCAAGGTTAATAGGTTAACAGCAGTCACTGTTCTTGCAGAGGACGGGAGTTCAGTTCCCAGCACCTACACTGAGTAACAACAGAGTCCACTGCCCTTTTCTGGCAACCCCTCACCGGCGCACTTATAGTCAAGCAGGCAAAACATTCATACACAAAAAATAAATAACAAAAAAATTCAATGACCTACTTCGGTCTCTCTGAGGACTTTTTCTGGCCCCAGCAGTGTGTCCTGAAGAGTCCAGAAAAGGACAGAGATGCAGGGGTGTTCATGTCCTCAGGAGCATCAGTGCAATGAGGCACTGGATCAATACAAGTGCATTGTTTGCCCTTTGCTGGACCCATGTGGAAGCAGGGGACACCCAGACACCTGTGGGAGGAGCCTCCAGTGGGAGGAGCCACAGGTGCTCAGGAAAAAACACACTAACACTTTGTGAGTTGGATTCTCTCTCACCATCTTCCTGAGATGGTCGCTTAAGACAGGCCTGGTCCGACAAAGAAACAAAACACACAGTAAGTTATGTGATAAAACTTTAGTACGAAGAATCATCAACCACAATAAACAGTAACTGTAAAATAAAAGGAAGTTCTCCCAAGCACCCTAGGGCGGAGGAAGAGAACCAATCAGAAGAAGTAAGAGGGATTCCCTCCTGGGGAAAGGTGTGGCGCTGCCCATGGGATGACGTAGTTGCTTTAAAGGGGCCTCAGGCGGTCTGGAAGTACTGAACACTGGACGGTGGAGCGCAGCGGGTTGGCGGATGGGGGGCAATCAGCACTAAGGATGCGGACCTGCGGTCCTGGAGCAGGTCAAGCCCGAGCCCTTTGGAGCTTGCGGACTGCAGCATCCCAAGTCTCAAGCCTCCAAACCAAGCCAAAACAGCAGCCATGCAAAAGGCGCTTAGAAAGGGATGCAGCCAGGACAGCAGGCAGCCGGGCAGGTCAGGCTAGGGCTTGTAAGCAGTGCGGACACCAGTAGCTCAGGAGCCTTGCTGCGAGGCGCAGGCTGTCTAGGGGCGCTGCTGTCCATGCCCAGGACTCAAAGCTGCATTGCCAGGGAAGGAGCAGTTTGAAGTCGGTCCTGGCCCTCCACTGCTGAGCCTTATCTGCAGTATCTTCCAGCACCCTCTACCGAGAGAGTCTAGCATCGCTCTGGCTAAAATGCTTCAAAGACTCTTTTTGTTATCACAGTGTTCATCTTGAAAGGTTTATTTAGAGCTGAAAGGGAAAGACTGGCAGCAAATGCGGCCTTCAAACACACCACTTTCGCTCAAACTTTTGTCGCAGGGTCTGGGAAACAAAGCAACGCCCATTGGACCTGAATTCGATGTGGGCCCCGGTGACCTCCATGGTTCAGATTCCCCTCTCACCTGGGTGATAGATAATATGAAATTCCCACTTACCAGATGTTCAAAGTAAAATAAATTCAACATCCGAAATGCATCAAGTACTAAACAAATGTTCAAAGAGTGGCACTCCCCTTCCTTCTTTTCAAACCAACTCACATCCACCTAAATCCTTCCTTCCCTGTAAGAGTCAAATTATGAGTGAGTCTGGACTGCTCAGCTCCAGATATTTCATCCTTGAATGTGGCCCGGGATGACAAGGTGGAAAAGGGTGGGCTGTTTTGTTGTTGTCAACTGAAGAGAGGAGACATAGGGAGTTACAGGAGACCAAACTCAAAGCCTAATGGACACCAGGAAAGCAGGCGGCCACTAAGCTACATCCCCAGTCCTACCGAATGCACATACAGTGAACTTTCTAGATTGATTGAGGGAAGATCGTTGAGTAATTTTACCAACAATTGGTTGCCATCTGGAAAACCATATCCCTGACAATATAGCACATGACATGAACTAGCAGACTACCACACATATTTCCAGTTGCATTTTCACTGATCCTGTGTATAGTTCCAAATACCTATGTGCTTCATGGGGTCTTTCCATGTAGCTTTCTTGGGTTATTTGTACACTGAAATACTCTTTGCCACACTGTAAATTATTTTCTGGGTTTTTTTCCACTTGTAGAATGGACATTATAGTGACCTTTTTAAAAAAGTATGTATGTAGAACAGTTGTATAATCTGTGAACTTCATTCCAAGACATTTAAGGAAGAATTATGAAACATTTATATTAAGGGGGGACTTGGAGCACAGGGAGAATTATGTCCTCTCTGTCCAGTATCAAGATGACGGCATCTGGTCAGGGCCATCTTGTGTCATAACATAAAGGAGGGGTAAATAATAAAAGAAAGAAACAAGACAGGTTGAGTGGATAACATTAAAATGCTTTGTACATCAAGGAATACTTGTCAACAGAGTGAAAAGGCAACTCACAGAGAATAAATACTTGCAAATCATTTGTCTCTCAAGAAGTTAATGACACATTAGTTTTTACATCATATAACTAAAAATCAATCAAGAAAAAATAGCTGAAAAGGACCTGGAAGCCTCCTTCCTGAAGAGTAGCTCTCAGTTCTAAAGGATACTATGCAAGCTGCTAAGAGAGAACATCAACAAATGGTCCAACCCCAGCTTTAAAGCCTAATGACCACAAAAATGACTGGGACAGCAAACTACAGCAATATAGAGTGGCACCTTTATCTTGGGGGTGATCAACAGCTATGTAATTAGACTTAAAGCCCTCTCCGTGGGAGGGAATTCATGAGTGGCACTGTAAACATAGCCAAATATACATGGCTGGGAATCATAGATCCTAGAGAAAATCCTATCTCTGTCATATCCCTAGACAAATGTAATTTCTTACTGTATGCTAAATATGGATCCTTATATTTACAGAAAACTATACCATTCACCACTCATCAAAGAAACTCATTTTTGCAACAGATGGAGATTATTACAGAGTTCCACAACTGGTCACACACAGCGAATATGTGTCTGAAAGATATACAGCCTTAAGTGATATATTTATAGTTGAACCGCTACACCTAGGGCTCATGGAACATAGTGGGACAGGGGTAGCGAGAATACCAATGCACTCTTCAACTCTCACCAGCGAAACCTTCTCATGCAACAGAGTGTAATTACACAGAAAAGCACAACTTGCCAAGGATAAGAAACTGTAGAGTATGTCTCTCTGAACAGAACGGGACTCCTGTATTAAACCTCACCCACCCATGGCTCAGGGACCATTGTTGAAGGGGGGGTGGAAAGACTGTTAAGAGTCGGGGTTGGTACAAGAACATAAGGAAACAAAGTTTTCCAGGCCACCGGGAACTTACTCCTATGTACTTGCAGTAATGGTGACAGCATGCACAAGACCATGCAGTCTCAATCAAACAAAAACCCAGCATAGAACTGGGGAAATGGACAACAGGCCTCAACCTGAGCTGAGGAACTATTGGCAACTGATTACTGCTGGGTAAGGGAGAGCTGATCTTCTTTAAGGGAGTAACTAGTCTAGCTAGGCTGACTAGACTCCAGTGGATGAACTTGCACCAAGGGACATTTGGGTACAAAAATTTGACTAGACAGGCCTTAACGTACATGACAGAATACATAAAATCCAGTGGGGAAGGGTTGGAGAGTTACAGATGGGGGAGGAGGATTTAAATATGATTAAGATTTATTGTATGAAATGCACAAGAATGCAATAAAAATATACAGTCAAAAAGAAAGAAAAATAGTTTGAAAATGGGAAAATGGGCTGGAGAGATGGCTCAGGGGATGAATATGATTGCTACCAAGTCTGACAATCTGAGTTCAATCTCCAGGACCCACATGATGAAAGGAGAAGACAGATCCCCACAAGTTGTCCTCTAACCTCCACACTCATGCTGTGGCTTGCTTGTGCTCCCACACAATCATGCATTAACTCACACACACAAATAAATAAGTAAATAAATAAATAATAATAAATGTGAATTTTTAAAACTTTTTAATAAGCAAATGGTAGAATAAACATTTCTTTAAGATTCACCAACAGCTAGAAAATAGAAGAGATATTCAACACTAAGAACCCTGGAAAATGGGAGTTGAAACATGGAAATAACACTTCACAAATGCTATGATGGTCATGAAATAAAAGGCCAGGAAACAAAAAAGTACTGGAAAGGCTGTGGAAGAACTGGAGCCCTAATATACTTCTGGTGGGAATGGAAAATGGTAGAACCAGTGTGGGAACGTGTGGAGATCCCTGAAAGCATGCAACATAGAATTACGATATGATACCATACTTCCATCAAGTGAATCCCCCAAAGCAGTAAAAGCTGAACAAGAAGGACATCTACACACACAGTGACAGCAGCATTTCCTAACAACCAAAAGGTGGAAGCACTACACGCTTTTCACCGAACCGTGGCTGGAGAAGCAAAATGTGGCCTCTGACATTATCTTAGCTTCATTTCTTATTGCTGCAGTAAAAATACCCTGACAAAAGTATCATAGGGGATGAGGGGTTTGTTATAGCTCAGAACTCCAGATTAAAGCCCGTCTCCACAGAGAAGTCACAGTGGCAGGAGTTTGAGACCACTGGCGGTGTCACATCCACAGAGAGAAATGCATGCATGCTTGTACTCAGCTTGCCTTCTGCACACTTCTACAATCCAGGACCCCCTGCCTAGGGAATGACTCCACCCACAGTGGATGGGTCTTCTCCTTTCATATAAGGCAATCAAGATAATCCACCAAGGCCAGCCTGATTTAGACAATCCCTCATTGAGACTCTCTTTCCAGGTGATTCTAGATGAGGCCAAGTTGACAATTAAAATCAACAATCACAGCATATATAAGAATACTACTAATCTTTCAAGTACTGAATACGTACACTTAAGAAAGATCCTTAAGGTGAGGCAGAGACTAGAATATGTCCATTGTTTCATATGTACAAAGTTTCATTTGAGGAAGATAATTTTTTCCATAGGTGGATGATGGTGATTCTTGCAAATTAAAATGAATATTCTTAATTCCACTAACATGTATACTTTAAAATGTCAAGAGTATAAATTTTGTATAGTTTTGTTCTGATGGTCTTTCATTCTTTTTTAAACCAGCATACAAAATAATGGTTTTAATTCTAACACATGCATATTTTGCTCATATTAACTTTCAGAGTCATCTCTTTTTTCTGTTTTCTTTTGGTTTGGTTTTGTTCTTTTTGAGACAGAGTCTCCCTGTATCCCCAGCTGGCCTGGAACTCGCTATGTTGACCAGGCTGGAATCAAACTCACAGAGATCCACCTGCCTTTGCGGCCCAAGTGCTGGGACTGAAGGCCTGCACCACCACGCCAGGCTCAAATTCATCTTTTTACTAGGAATCCACTCCTATAATAGTTAACCCACTCCTATAATAGTTAACCCACTCCTAATGGTCCCACCGCTCAACATTATTCACTGGGAGTTAAGTTTCCAACACATGAACTTTGGCAGTCACACTGGAACCATAGCAAAAGGCATCTAATTGCTGGGGTGATAGGGTAGGACAGAGCTTGGGCTGTTCCAGTCCATGTGCTATATTCCCAATATGTTCTAAAGTAATTCCTAAAGCCTAAAAGGGGATAATTGTTCAGTCCACAGCCACCCAAACACTGCTCAGCCAGTAGTGCTAATTCATTTCTCTCCAGTTGGCTGAGAAGATTCAAGAAATAACATGTAAATAAGCTTACAACCATCCCATGTTCAAGAGTTATTCATTTTTTCTAGATGAATTTCACACTATATTAGTTTTTACTTCCTCAGAGCAGGGTGTGTGCTCCCATTGGTAAATATGTGACATTTGTATTCCCAACTGCCCCCTCCTGCACCTTGGAAGACAGCTAAGTAGCTGTGACACATGCCCCTGGTGACCCTTAAAATCCATTTCTACAGTGATCCCTGAGGCCACACCATTCTGTAAGAACTGGAACATGAAAGAAAACTCAGCATCCTGTCCTATTTGTGTTCATCCTTGCCTTATATGTAGCATTGAGTGCAATGACTTGTCAAGCTTGCAAAAAAAAAGAAAATGAAGAAAAGAACACATTCATTTAGCATCTAAAACTAAACCTGCTCAGGCTGAAGATGTTTTTTATATAGCACCTCTTAAATATTCACCAAAACATCGTGTGGAAGTCTAAATAGTATAAAGAAGTCAAAGAATGTGAGACCCAAGCTTATTTTGATAAATAGCACCATTGTATACTTCGTACATGGTTAAGCCAAGTTCAGATCCAGGTTTGTCCACACAGCACATCAAATTTCCTCAAGTAGGGATATTCAGTGCACGTGGGACCAAACATGGCAGCACACACTGCATCCCAGCATTTGAGAGGTAGAAGCAAGAGGATAAGGAGTTCAAGGTCAACCTGGGCTACCTGAGACCCTGTCTCAAGAAGAAACAAAGCTTGGTATGGTAGCGCCACAATTTTACTCCCACTCAGGAGGCAGGGGCAGGTAGATCTCTGTGAAATCGAGTCCAGCCTGTTCTATATAGTGAGGTCCAGGACAGCTGGAGCTACAAGGACACCCTGTCTCAAAAAGACAGAAAGAAAAAATTTAAAGATAATAAGTAATTATGTAATACCTGGTTTCTCTACTCAGCAACTATAGAAAAAAAATCAACCAGAATTCAGAACACAGAAAACAGACATGTATTATCTCATCAAGAGTATGTTTTAAAAAAGAATGTAGGAAATTATTTCAGGCCAAGAAATAAAAATAAGTCAAGTTTGACAGCCAAAAAGGTATTAGACAGACTCTATAGTCTATAAGACTATACTGGCTGATAATTCTGCAGAATTTTTTTCTCAAACATGAGTCTTCTGCTAGTGTATTAAAATTGCCTTCTCCAGTCCCAAATAAAGTGCTCACAGGCATTCTCTGAAGAACTCTTTTTCCTGACTTTCCTTTTAGTTTTCTTTTCTTCCTATCTGCTCTATAGACCTCATCAGAAACTGAAGGAAGGGGGACAGAGCCACCTTAAAAACCAGCTTTCCTGGGAAAGACCGAAGACTCAGGCACTGAGTGGAGACCCTGAGATGGCTGGGCCACCATTCTGAACATAAAAATACTCGTGACGCCCTCTCCAAGACAGCATATTGCCAAAGCGAAGAAACAGGGGAAAGACCCAAGAGGAGGAAGGGAAAAGGAGGAGAGGACAGCCTAGACTGTCAGAGCCAGGACACCCTGCGGAAGCCATTTGACTTCTGTACCTGAGTGTCACTCACGTTGGTGACATTCCTCTATCACTGGAACTCTGACTTTGTACTGATAAGTGCAGTTATTTAATTAATTTAGCCTCATAGTAAGGAACTATTTCAATGTATCATACACTTGATATTATACTTCTTCCTAATAGATATTAAAACAAATGTAACTATGAAGATTAAATATGCTCATCTGTGTATCACCTATCAGCTTTTATTGATCCATTAGAACATGCACTGTACGTTGAGAAATACTGACAAAATTCATTGAGGTCTTATAGATAAATGCATCTCTCAACTCTCACCAGAAAAGTTGCTTTAGGCAACAGCTGGCGATTAACACAGAAGCCTACAACTGGTCAACATGCAGAGACTGCAGAGTGCTCATCCCCAAATAGAACAACTATACCAAACTTTTGTCCCGAAGGTTCAGGGATCATTATTGAAGAAGGGACAGAAAGATTGTAAAAACCAGAGGTGGTAGATGACCACAAGAAAACAGCATTTTTCAGACAGCTGGTCAGTTACTCATATGAACTCACAGCAATAGTGACAACATGGACAAGTCCCATGCAAGCTCAAACCAGAAAAAAAATTCCAGCATAGACATGAGGAAGTGGGTTAGGCGCTCCAACCCCACCTAAGGACACTGTGGCAACAAATAACTGCTGGGAGGGGCAGACACAATCTCTTTCAAGAGTGGGATTCTTGGAAGGTTAACCAGGCTCCAGTGGATGGACCCACACTGAACAACATTTGGAGACACAAATTAGACAGACTCTATAGGCCATACATAGATAGATAGATAGATAGATAGATAGATAGATAGATAGATAGATAGATAGATAGATAATTAGAGTACATTAAAGTGGGTCAGAGCAATAAGGGGCGGTGAGAATGGGGGAGAGGATCTAAATACCATCAAATTATATTGTGTGAAAATCACAAAAAAATCAATTTAAAAATAAAGGCAAAAGTAAAAAACTTCACTGGGTTCTAGGAGATGTTTTCCTTTTTGTTATTATTGAACTGTACAGAGTTAAGAGAACAGTGTCAGAGTACAGTGTCATAATTTGATACCTGTATCCAGTGTTTAATGAAAGAATCACAGAAGAAAACACCTCCATCTCTTTGAGCATGTCTTTCTTCAGCAATGGGAATGTGACGGTCACAGGAGGTTTAATGAATGCAGGAGTTCAGCTGTTCTGCTTGGAAACCCAGCCTCTCAGAACCCCTTGGCTTAGGGCCCAAGAAGATGACTTTGAAACCCTGTTCTAACTCTAGCACTTGCTTTACAGAGGAGGAAACTAAAGTGGAAGAAACTACAGTCCGAAAGAAGGAAGTGAGGGAAGAGCTGGCAAGAGCAGTTATTGAATAAACAGATTTTGAACTCAGTGTTTCTGATAAAAGAGATCTTTGAAGATCTTGGACCCTTAAAAACTTCACTGTATTCAAAAAGATGGCACACCGTCTCTTTTCCTTCACACCTCCTGGTTTCAAGCAAATGTGAGGTAAGAAGAGCTCGACGGCAAGAAAACAGGGCAATCAGGCAGAAGACGGACAGTTATGACAAGAGTGCTATTCAATCTGACGTAGCTTTAAGCTGAGACTCTAAGACCAATGCATGGGATCCTCAGGGTTTCTCGAATTCCCTTGGACCATATGGCCCCTTTGTGATCTCTTAGGGGATTTTCTGTCTAGTGGAATCATCTAGCAACACATTCTATTCCAGAGCACTGATGACAAATCTGAGAGAGAGGACGCCCAGACTTCTGACTCTCTCCTCAGCTTCTCACCCCACCACATCTACTCATGCCCCAGCATCCTTTGGATTCATCACTAGGGTAAGCCAGCATTTATGCCCATCTTAAGGCCTCTCTCACATTCTCACTATCAGGAAGTGCTACCCACTCAGGAGTGATGAAGCCCTCCCCTTCAAAGCTAGAAACAGAGTCGCAAATAACAAAATGCTAATTTAACACTAGCTCTTGTCCACTATGTTTCAGCTCAAAACAAGGACTCACTCATCAAACATCAGCAGTTCTTGGTCCACAGAAGGTGAGTTGATCTTCAGGTGATGGTGTCTCCACCACTAAAGGATGGCTTCGGGAGATACTCTGGAGAGAACAAAGATGCATGAGGAATCTCCCTGGAAGGCCACACGTAAACTCTGAAGTACTCTGTTTCTACAGTGTCTTGTGATCTCTGGGTCACAGTCAGGAGAACTCTGGAATCTGAGACAGTCTAAGAAGAATGTTTGATTGAGAAATGTAGTTTACAACAAACGAACCAGAAAACTTACTCTGTAAAGGTCCAGACACCGCAGACTTTTAGACTTAATAGGTTTTACATTTTAAATTGCAATACCTCAATTCTATCCATTGTTGTGTCAAAGAAGCTAAAGACAATATGCAAACAAATATGATGTGTGGCATTACTAAGCCAACATTAACAATCACCTGAACAAACAGCTGTCCTGGAACTCACTATGTAGACCAGGCTGGCCTTGAACTCACAGAGAGTGCTGGGATTAAAGGCATGCACCATGACACCTGGCTTTAAATTCATTTTTTGTTTTGTTTTGTTTCATTTCGTTTATTTGGTTTTTAAGAGCAGACCAAAGTCAGAGGACCCTTCTTACCCTCGACATTTCTTGGAACTGACTGCCTCATGGAGCTGCGCTGACAAAACTGTCTCTGGACCTCCATCCCTGTAACCGTGTCCCAAGTCCAGCCCACCCATCATTTTATTCAAATTGGTCTCTTCAGTCGGGGAAGTACAAGCTTGGTTCCACCCTAATCTTAACAGATTGTCTGGCCTTTTCATCCCTAGTTCTAGAATACCTCATTCATCCAAGGTCAATCATTTTTCCCAACGTTCGCTGTGCTCATTGGAGGTGGAGTGTCACCTTCCGGTGCTTTGATAAGTTCATTCTCAAGCATATTCGTAGTCATTCTTTCATTCATTATCAAATGCCAAATTGAGGTTGCATAGGAAACAAGATCCAATGCCAACATCACAAGACACAAAAGCACATGGTTATGTTGGAATTAATGAAAAGTCATTAGTTCAGATTTTGTCCATTTCTAAAAGCCATTCCTACAATGTTACAATAAAACTTTATTTACAAAATGTTGTGGAATGCATCTCAAATTATTTCAAAGTAAAAAGTTAGAACCAACTACTATCAGCAAGTTGGATGTGACCTCCTGGCTGTAGGCAGATAACCCATCCTTTAGAGGAAGCCTGTCAACCTGAAAACATTCCTCTCCTTCCTTCTTCACTCCTCCATCATGGAGCCGGGCAGTCTGGCCTCCCGTAGGTTTCTCATGGTCCCTCATAAGTGAAATAAATCATCCCCTTAGGTAAACAAATCCGCTTCAACTGTGATTGATAACTAAGAAAGGGCCCCAAAACTGACCTTCCCTTTGGTAGGGGGAGGCATGCACATATTTTTTTAAATGTCAATTGTCTCTAAAACCCTAAGAAAAAAGTGTTTTCACCTCTTAGCTTCAAGAACGGCTGTGAGTTTACTGGAGGTACAGGCCTCCTCTCGTCCAGATTCCTAATAGGCAACAGACCAAGGAAGCGCAGGGAGCACTGCTCAGGGCAGCTTGCCTCCCACATTTAATGCTTTCTCTTTACCTTTGTGGAGGAAATTCATTAATACAGATCTTCTTCAACTTTCCTGAACTACTTGAACTTTCAATCTATTCATAGAGAAACAGAAAAAGAAAAAACCCCTCAAGACCACCTGACCGAGAGCTGCTCTCTTAACTTCAGAAGCAAAGAAGGAGAGGTGCAAGTGACCCTGGGCCTACTGTCCTGCATTTCAGCACAGAGGCCCCATCACCCTGGCTAGTGTGACTTTCCCAGTTGGTGGTATGGTGATGGCCTCACTGGATTGTCCTGACCAGGAACCACTGCACTGAATTGGGTACAAGAGCAGGAAGAAGAGGCCACAGGACACTCATTGGCTGTCCTGGATATCTTCCTGGGATTTTTTTTGTTCTTTGTTTTTTTCTGTTTGTTTGTTTGTTTTCTATTGTTCTTTGTTCTTATTTTGTTGTTGTTGTTGTTTTGGGATTGGAGGGGCTGTTTGTTTTTGTTTGTTTGTTTGGCTTGGTGTTTTGAAACAGGGTTTCACTATATAGCCCTGGCTGGTCTGGAGCTCACTTAGGTAGACCAGGCTGGCCCCAAACTCACAGAGATCTGCCTTCCTCTGCCTCCCAAGTGCTGGGATTAAATACATGTGCCACCACACCTACCTCCTAGTTATCATTCTGTTGCTGTGATAAACACCGTGGTCAAAATCAACCTGGGGAGGAAAGGTTTTACTTTATTTTACAGCTCACCATCCATCACCATCGCGGGAAGTCAGGGCAGGAACTCAAGTGGAGCAGGAACTTGAAACGGAAATCGTGCAGGAATGCTACTCTCGGGCTTGCTCCGAGGCTCACCAAACCAACAGGGGACATCTTCCCATTTATGTCAACTTGACAACCAAGATCAACCATCACACTGACCAAAGGTGCACCTCTATTTAGATCAAGTTAGCATAACTACTGATTCTGACAGTCACTATCCATTACAAATTTTTGATCTTTCCTCATTTTATCTTGTGAACAAAAGTTCTCAGGAAAACTACATCTTAAAACTGAACACTTTGCAAAGGCTGATTAGCTGATTGGAACTTCAGTGACTGTGGAGAGTGTGGAATGTTACAGGTCCAGAGTCCATTTCCATTTATCTTGGTCCATCTTTATCCCCCTAAATAGCCACTTGTTACCCACCTCTGTTTCTAACTTAACATCCTGTGACTAACAAATAAAAACCTTTTGTAATGCATTAACTTAGCAGACCACCAGCTTCCACCAACCAAAAGGCTGAGAGCTATCAGACAGTATCTAAAGTCTATAGCTGAGACTTTTTTTTGCTGCATCCACATCTTAATGTTTCCACCAGTGAATGTGAAGTCTCTTGATTTATGGCTTTTCTTTGTTCTGTTACTGTAAACACTTCATGAAACTGCCACACTGCAACATGGAATTCTGGGTAACCTGAATCTGTGTTCCTGAGCCATGGTCAGTCATGATTGGTTCCACAATAAACTATTGCTTATCCTCTTTAAGGTGAGAGTTGTGCCTTTGCATCAATAATCTCATTGTATATTCTCACCAACCCTTTGAGATACACATTTATACCAACCTTATATACATGTAATAGGTTGACCAGTGGTAAATGAATCATAAACTTGACTGAAAGTAAGAAAAATGAGTATTTTATGTGCCCATGGTGATACTTGAACTTAGCTTTGCAGCAAGTCCTTTGTTCTATAAACAATCATTATAATAGTCCTTTTACATTACATCTAGGTAAAAGAGGTTCATTCTGACCATTGGTTAAGGGATAAGGATATTTTTATGGCTCTTGGAGATGGGACTTGGGAAGAGTAGGAGCTACGAGAGTACAATGAGTAAACTTACACCAGATCTCTCAAATATATTTTTACATATGTATAGAAAGACGAAGGAGGATTCTGGGAGAAGAGTGTTCGCCATTTATTACCTCTATTAAAACATACCTGATGGACCCATTCAGGGGTCAGATGAGAAGAAACAGAACATTGTCCAAGAAGAACATAGCAGAGAGAGGAAGGAGCGAGCCTGGGTAATGCAGGCCTCGGTGGTTGGAGCAAAGTGCGGATTGTGGAAGGGAGGAATGATGCTGTAGCCCCTTGTGTGCTGAGCTCTACCTGGTAAATGTGGTGCATTTCTGTGAGGTAGAGGAAATGACTTATTATGGCCTGGTAACCTAGGCCAGTTGTGTAGAAAATAATCCTTAACCAAGAGCAACTATCCGCTATCCACTATCCACTGCTTGGAAGAGCCACTGCAAGGGCCAACCTTTGCCCAGAACACAGGAGCTCCACAGCCTCTGCAGTAGTAAAGGATTCTCAGAATCGTTGTTCACCTGCTGACCCCCAGTGGGAATTCCTGAGCATTTCATGAAAGGGCTTGTGAAGACAGGAGATGGTGAGTGATACTGATCTGAAGAGGTGATGGACTGGAGTCACAAAGTGGCTGCTTACAGAGGAGACTCGTGGTGGTTTGAAAGAGTGTCCCCCATAGCTCCAAGTATTTGAATGCTTGGTCCCCAGTTCGTGGTACTCTTTGGGGAGGGTCATGGAACTGAGGAAGTGTGGCTGTGCTGGAGAAAACATGTTACTTGGGGTGGGCTTTGAAGTACATAGCCATGCCACTTCCAGTCTGGCCCTTTCTGCTTCTTATTCTTGCTTGAAGAGGTGAGCCTTCAGTTTTCTTTTCCAGTCACCTCTGCTACCAGGGCTCCCCCGACCATTATGGACCCTGATCCCTCTGGAACGATAAACCAAATAAACTCTTCCTTCTAAAAGTTGCCTTGGTCACGGTGTTTTAACACAACAGAAAAGCAACTAATATAAAACTCCTGTATTGATATGAACTGTTGGTATCTAGATATTTCTGGGTTATAAACATATGCATTAACTAAGGCTCAGGGAAGATTAATAAGAGGAGCTTAGCAGTTCTTAAAGTTCTCTGTACACAGTATTATGTGAGATGCTTCATTACAGACTGGTGCTTGGGCTGAAATCCAGTCCAATTGAATCTGTCATTTGGAATACAGCCCATAAATCCAACTATTTCTGAAAAGGTTCCCAAGTAATTTTAATATGTAGCCAGGTTGTGACGCACAGAACTAGCCTGAAGTACTGAAGGAGAGAGATTGAAGACTGATGTCCAGCCTGTCTCCTTACCACCATTAAACCCCACAGTTGAGTGTGATGTGGCTCTGTAGAACTGTGCTTGCCTAGCATTGTAGAATGCTGGGTTTGATCACCAAGATTTCAAATATGGAGACCGAGAGAGAGATGGTTATGTAGATAAATAGATAGGTAGATGGAAAGATAGATAGATAGATAGATGATAGATAGATAGATAGATAGATAGATGATAGGATGGATAGATGATAGGATAGATAGATGGATCGATGGATCGCAGATAGATAGATAGATATAGATGATAGATAGATAGATGATAGATCGATAGATAGATGATAGATAGATAGACAGACAGATAGATAGATGATAGATAGGATAGATGATAGATAGATAGATAGATAGATAGATAGATAGATGATAGGTATATAGATAGAAGATAGATTCTTTGAAAGTTAATATTAGTTGAATAAACTGGCTCTAGTATATCTAGGCTTCCATTTTCTTCTTTAAAAAAAAGGCCTCTGTGTGTGTGTGTGTGTGTGTGCATGTGTGTGTGTACACATGTGTATGTGAGAGAGAGACAGAGAGAGAGAGCCACCTTGTGGTGGAAGTGGTACCAGCTCATAAAGAAGACAACTAAAGCATCTCAGGTGTTCTCTGAGTTATCTCTGAATACTCAATAAACAAAAACATAATTATAATTAGTGCTATTGTTGATGGAGAGGCTACACATTAAATCCTAAACAAAGCCAAGTGTGGTAGAATTCCAGCAAGGAGGCGAGGCAGGCAGATCTCTGTGATATCAAGATTACCCTAGACTACATACTGAGTTCCAGAGTTCCAGGCCAGCTGAGGCTACAGGGATACTCTGTGTAAAAACAATAAAAATAACAACAATAATAATAAATCCTAAACAAAGACTTTAATAGGAACCATTTCATCCCCCCTCTACTACACACATGTACACACATAAGGCTGACAGAATTATCCCCAGCATAGTGCTGGGGAAACTCAGGCTTAGAGACATGGATAATAGATCAATCCAAATCAGCACGAAAGCAGTGATAGAGTTGGGAGTCAACGGTAAGGACAGAAATGACACTAAGCGTGGGTTGCTACTAGTGATGTGAGGTCTGTTTGACTACAGAACTCTCAGAAGTTTGTGATGGAGAAATACACATTCAGGAAACTAAAGGTAGTCAAAATGCTGTCCTGAAAGCCATGGCTGTCTTTCACGTCCCTCCTGAATCCATATAGCCAGGAAGAAAATAGAGGGAGCCTGCGGGCACCTACAGTGTCAGGCTGTGTTAAAAACTGGCTACAGAGAATGAAAGTCCTAATTTGTGACATTTGCCAGTTTCTACAGGATAAATACTCTCATGATGGTGAGTTTGAAGCTACTTAATTGACATCAGGTATAATTCAACATCACAAATTTTCTGAAATTTTTTATAGGAGCTGAGTTAAATGATTCTAGTTGGCTTCTGGAAGCGATTTTATTCTTAACAAATAATGCTTGTTAGTTGGAAGTAGAGCCTCCCTGCCCCCAACCCCCAGTTTCAGGATCCATCTCACTGTGATCTCATTGTGGTTTTTTTCCTGACAAAGGCTAATGAATATTTTACTGCTGGTCAGCAGACACATGCAGTCTATTTTGGCCCATGGGCCTGGGTCAAATACACACCCAGGAATTAATGCTGTAGACTTGGTAGGCTAAAGATCCAGTAAGTAAGAGGAGAAATAAATAAAGTTTAGGTGGCATAAAAGCCAGAGGGAAATGTATTAACTCAACCCCCCCTGAAAAATATTTGAACATGAGTGTATGCATATACCTGAAGACTAACAGGGAACACAGTATCAGACAGGAGAAACCGCCCTTCAAGGGTTGGTCAGGGTAGACCGAGAGACTCCCCAAATAGAACAGGCTATTGCCACAGTCCTTGAATACCTCCCAGACTTGAAAGTAAGACCCTATGGCTGAAGATGGGACATACTTCCAACACAGGACTTGAGCAATGGAGCTGGAACTGACCTGGAAGCCTTCTCCCTGAAGACTCGATCTCATAGTTCTAGAGGACACTATGCAAGCTGCTAAGAAAGAAAATAAATCTGGTCCAACACAGCTGTAAAGCCTAGTAACCACAACGAGAAGCACAGCAAACTATATCTATTGGTGCAATAGTGGCACAGTTATCTAGGGGGTAATCAACAGCTGTCTAACTGGACTTAAAGCCCTCTCAACGGGAGGGAACTCATGGGTGGCACTGTAAATACAGCCAAATACACATGGCTGGAGAGGTCATAGATTCTAGAGATAACCCTGTCTCTGTCATATCTTTAGACAAAGGAAATTTCTTACAATATGCTAAATATGGCCTTACATTTTCAGACAAGTATATCATATACCACTCAGCAAAGAAGTTTCTTTTTTTCACAACAGATGATGGCTACTACAGAGTTCCACAACTGGCCACACGCAGTGAATATGTGTCTGAGATGAGAGACACCCAGCTCTAAGTGACACATTCATAGTTCAACCTCTATACCTAAGGCTCATGGAACATATTGGAACAGGGATAGAGAGAATGCTAATACATCCCTCAATTCTCACCAGCAAAGCTTCCTCATACAACAGTGTGATGCACACAGAAGGCCACAACTGGCTAAGTTTTAGGGAACAAGAGACTGCAGAGTGCATGTTCCTGGATAGGACTCCTGTATTAAACCTCACCCACCCACTTACTCAGGGATCATTGCAGAAGAGGGGGTAGAAAAATTGTAGGAGCCAGGGTAGGTTCATGAACATAAGGAAGCAGAGGCTTTCAGGCCACTGGGAACTTGCTTATATGAGTTTGTAACAATGGTGACAGCATGCACAGGACCCATGCAGACTCAGTCAGTCAAAAACTCAGCATAGAACAAGGGAAATGGGCAGCAGGCC
This sequence comes from Nannospalax galili, assembly GCF_000622305.1. Classification (NCBI taxonomy): domain Eukaryota; kingdom Metazoa; phylum Chordata; class Mammalia; order Rodentia; family Spalacidae; genus Nannospalax; species Nannospalax galili. The sequence continues at coordinate 6,598,814 of NW_008331789.1, forward strand.
TCAACCCTAACCAAGGAACTATTAGCAACTGATTACCGCTGGGTGAAGGTGAGTAGATCTTCTTTAAGGGAGAGACTCTACATAGACTGACTAGACCTCAGTGTATGAACTTGCACTGAGGGACATCTGGGTACTTAACATGTATGACAGAATGCATGAAACCAGGAGACAGAGGCAAGTGGATCTCTGTGAGTTCAAAGACAGCCTGGTCTACATAATGAGTTCCAGGCCAGCTGGGGCTACAGAGAGACCCTATCTCAAAAAGACCAAAAGGAAAAAAAATCACCCACTTAGAACATAACTTCAACCCAAAAGAAACATGAGGCCTGTCAAGAGGCATGCTGACTATGATGACTGTCTACACCCACACAAAAGAATCCCAAAACTCCCCTTCTCATCATTTGTCTTAGTTACCTTCTGTTGCTGTGATTAAAAAATGACAAAAACCAACTTTGGGAGGAAAGGGTTTATTTGGCTTACAGTTCACAGTCCATCATCAAGGGAAGTCAAGGCAGGAACTCAGGTCAGGAACCTGGAGCACAGACCACAGAGGAACGCTGCTTACTGGCTTGCTCCCCTGACCTGTGCACAGCCTGCTTTCTTAAACAATACAGAACAACCTGCCCAGGGCTGGCACTGCCCACAGTTGGCTGGGCCCTCCCACATCACTCAATAGTCATGAAAATGCCCACAGACATGGCCACAGACCAATCCAATGGAGGAAATTCCTCAGTTGAGATTCCCTCTGCCCTGGTGTGTCACGTTGAAAACTGAAGCTATCTAGCACATCATCCAATCAATAGGCAGCTTCTCCCTTCCTCTAAATCCCCACCACATCCACCAACCAGTGAGTAGGGGCAGAGGTTAGATGTCTTTTGCCTCCTTGACTGAAATGGAACGTTTTCTCTTTGCAAATACCCAGTGCCTTAGTGTTGGCTTCTTTGTAGAGCAGGAAACAAGTGATTGCAGAGCCATCCTCAACTGCAGTGATGTGAGAAGAGCTTACAGCTAAACAGGCTTAACAAGATTCCTTTTGTTCAAAAGCTTCGCTCTTCACTCGGGCCTGCAGACCCCAACAGGTGCTGGGACATCCAGAGGACTTGCTGCCTCTTGTCTTACTGATATGGCTATGTTGGGTAAATTCCTCTCTGACCTTTCACCCTTACTTTCTCCAGTTGGTTTCCAAGGTAAGTAGTTAGACCTGGTTTCCTGAGTCATCCTGAAGCCAGGTGTCCTCTGGTCTAGGACTTAAGGAACAGAAATAACGTAGTGTACTTTTTTTATTTATGTGTATGAGTGTGTTGCTTGCATGTGTATAAGTGCACCCATGTGGTGAAATGCCCGTGGAGGTCAGAAGAGGGCATTGGATTCCTGGAACTGGAGTTACAGATGATTATTAGCCGCCATATGGGTGCTCAGTAGTCAAACCTGGGTTCTCCGGAAGAGCCGCCAGTGCTCTTAACCGCTGAGCCATTTTGCCAGCCCCCTCCCCACCCCCGGATATTTTTAACGAGGAAAGGTCTCTCCAAGTGAGAACTGGGTTCAACTAGTGAAAAGATAAATAGAACTTTAACACTTCAAAAAGCAGAATGGGAGTGGGGAGGGATCATAGACATGGCTCTTGGGGCAAGAAACGAGTAAAACTTGTGTAAAACCAGACCTTAAAGATCAGTGTGTGGGGGATGTAGCTCAGCAGGAAGGCACTGGCCTGTCAAGATATAGGCGGCCCTGGGTTCAAGTCTTGATGCTTTTAAAAAGGAATTAAAAAAAGAAACTATTTTGGCGCCAGGCATAGTGGCATGCACCTGTAAGGCCAGTGCTTTGGAGGATGAGGAAAGAGTTGCCAGTTCAAGGCCAGCCATGGCTAATGGGACAGCCCCGCCTCAAAAATCATTAAAAATCAATGTAAAATAAAATAGGCAAGAGAATTTAATAAAAGGAAGCATGTGATGGTGTGGGTTGGTGGTGGTATGAATGACCCCCAGAGGCGGACAAGTATTTGAACACTTGGTTCCCAGTTCCTGGTGCTCTTTGGGGAAGGCCACTGAATTTTTAGGCGGTGAGGCCATGCTAGAGGTGGTCTTTGAAAGTTCTTAAGCCTTGTGGGATTTCCAGTCTTTCTCTGTTTCATGTGCCTGCTTGAAGATATAATCTCTAGGCTGTCTGCTCTGGCCACCACCTGCAGCCAGGCCTCCCCTGACACTATGGACTCGCCCTTTGGAGATGTAAACCAAAGAAACTCTTCCTCCATAACTTCCCTTGGTCATGGTGTTTTATCACAGCAATGGAAAAATGACTAACATGGGACTAAGAGCTCTTGGGTTCAGATTTTCTCTGTTGCTTCTAAGGCTGTTCAGTTAAGTTTGGTCTTTGCAAAGGAAGTGTGGTGGAATGTGCAGCTACAGACACCAGTCTGCAGCACTGATCAAGTTAACATTTTTCAGCCTCAGATTTCTTGTCTGGGGAGATTATGTATCTGGTGTGGGCACAAGTGATGTGGGTAAGAGCACATTCACTATCCAGATGACCCACCACTGCTTCATGAAGGCCCATGACCCCACTATCCAAGATTCCTCCTGGAAGGAGGTGGCCCTGCACGACAGGGGCTACATTTTGAATAGGTTGGACACAGATGGGCAGGATAGTCACAGGGTCCTGCATGCTTGGCAGTGGGTGATGGTGTGCTGGGTGTCTTTGCTCTTGATGACCCCTCATCTCCAGACTAGCTTCAGCAGACATGGTCCACCTGGGGCCCTCACCACAAGCAGCCCCTGATCCTAAAAGAAAACAAATATGACCCGGTGATCACTGCCAAAGATGCTCACACTGCTGCTACAGTCTGTGCCCACAGATGAGGGCCCCCTTTGTGAAGACCTCAGCCAAGACCCAGCAAAGTATGGAGGAAGCCTTTGCTCTGCTCTTTCATGAGATCCAAGGGACCCCCGAGGCCATGGCTGAACCAAGAAAGGAGAAGGCCCAGAGCCAGAAGGCCACGTAGCTGTGGCTGCTCTGTGGTCTGAAGACACTGGTCAAGAAAACTGGCCCGCCCCCCCATGTCACATCAAGGTGATAATCCCCTTGACATAAGACCCCCTCCCCACTGAGTAGCAGTTACCATGAACACCTTTCTTGTTCTCAATTGGTGAGGAGTTAGATGGCACCTAATACTGGTCATGTTCTATCAGTTTGAGAGGTTCTGTGAGAAATTCAACCAATGTTGTTCTCGGGTTTCAAAACAAAAATATTACAAAATGACTTAAGGAAGCCATAAGTAGACATTGGAGTTCCCCAAACATTAATGTCTTATAATTTGATCTCTGCATAGGTACCATTTCCTCCAAAATCAGAAATTTACTCCTTTTCACTAAGGAATAAATCTGTATTAAGTTAATGGAAAATTTAATATTGATTAATTAGTCACACAGAATAGGGGTTTTGGAGTGGGGGTACTAGGGATTGAGCCAAGGGCCTTTCGTGGCAAGTACTCCACCACTGAGTTCCACCCTTCACTCACTTCTCGAACTTTTTGAGACAGAGTCTCACTAAATTGCTCAGATTGGTCTTGAACTCACTCTGTAGCTCAGGCGGGCATTAAACGTGTGCCTCCTTCCTCAGCCTCTGAAGAAAGTGGAAGTACAGACCCACATCACCAGGCCTGGCCACAGAATCGTTTTAATGGAGATAATTTAACACGCACTTGTTTAATCCATCATGAGCACTAACATATAACAGAGACCTTGATTATGCTCTCATTCTTGCCATGACTGCAGATTATAATAAACGTGAACTCTGCCCCCCTTTCCTTTAATCCTCTCCTTAATTAACATAGGAAGCGTCCCCTTTCTCTGTCTGTCCACATCCTAGCCATGCTTAATAAGTCATTCCATCTAGGTGGCAAACAATTGTCATTTTCGTGACTTGGCTTAGTGTTTTCAGAAACGAAACCCTCTGACACTGTGAATCAGCCTATCTTTACTACTGAGAAGGAAATTCTCACCTAGTGAAAGGAAGAAGTCTTCAAATACACACCCCAAAGTTATTGCCCTCACAATCCCACTTTAGCTGCCTCCTTGGAGTCCGGGGACTGGCAGTTTTGAGCAAACCAGAGAGTAAGAGTGGCTATGCCAGTAAATGTTGGGGAACCCTGCTGTTAAGGTTGACTCCTTTTAGCAGGGGCCTCCTATTCTCTGCCTGGCTTAACTGAAAAGTGCCCCCAAGCACGGATGCTTGGCCTCATTTGAAACATGACCTTTGGTATAGTTACCAGTAATAAAACTGCCCCCATGTTTTTTCTATATGATAATTAGATATTGCCCTATAGTCGGATGATAGGATCCCCCTATCACATGTAAATAAAGCATACTATGAGCACCTATCAGCTGAAGCTTTGGCTGCTGCCTCCACACTATATCTTCCCTGACCCCCACTGAATAAACGACTCCCTGGAAAGTCTTTTCCATCGTACTCACTGGCCGTCCTGAAAGCGTTCGTTGCTTCTGCTCCCTTTGTTCTCATGGATCGGTGGCCAACGGCCCACGAGGGGAGAGAGAGACCCCTCTGTCTACAGAGAAACCTCCTAACAGAGTATTATGAACTGAAGTTCCCCCCAAAATCTAGAACTATGTTGAAGGCCCTGCAGACTGACTGATGAGAATTTTGTGACTGTGAAGCATCAGACCATTACAGATCTGGAACCAAAATCACCTTTTCCATCATTGGTCCACTTAGTAGGCACGTATCGCCTCCTGCAGCTTACCGAGCATCCTTTCAGCCATCAGATAAAACATTTGGAATGTATTAGCAAACCACTAGGTTCCACCAACCCCAAAGCTAAGAATGCCATCAGTTCACATGTAAGACCTCTGGCTGAGATTTCCCTGCTTTGTTGTGACCCCCGACTTGACACTTCATTCATATGCCTGGTAAAGGCACTGACTTATTCTTTTCTGCGATTAAAAAAAAAAAATCATGTAACTGCTTTCATGATGGAACATGTCATTTGTGGTTACCTGAATTTGAATCCCTGTTCAGAACATATTACCTCCCACTCCCTCCCCTTGGACTGAGAGCTGTGTTTTATGCCCATGACCCAGCCTAAGGCCCCAAGCATGATCTACTTTCACAAGGTTGTCAGAGCAGCACCAGGTACCAACAAAACCCCTCATGCCCGATCTTACATTTTGTCTCCCCGGATGAATGCTGGCAAGTTCCTTCTGGGGCCAAGGTTCCCTTTTGGTTTGGCTGATGATCTGTTGGTTTCTTCTGAGCTTGTTGGTGGATATTCTCTTGTTCTCATTTTAGCGCATTCGTCAGAACCTTTGTCTGCTAGCATTCAGACTTTTTCTTCTGCTATTCCTCCAACATCTAACTCCTGAGTTTTTTCCTTCTCTCCTGCTGATTGCAACCTTGAACCCTTTAGTTTACAAGTTGTATGAGAGCCTAGTCAGAAGGACATTATAGAAGCACTTATCCCCTTAAATCCCAGAGGGTAGGGGTGTCAAGGTGACATCAAATGGCCTCACAGGAAGCCAAAGATATCATACCTCATTCCTGGGTTGAATGTAACTTTAATGGCTCCACCAGAAAGACAGAAAATAAGGTGAGATCAGTGTCTTAAATCCCCTCATGTTCCCACAAATGTGTAGGATAAACCCAGGAACCACCTTGAGATGAAATCCAAATGATCTAGCCATAAGCAGTAGATAAATCTTCAGCTAAGGTTTCAGCTTAAAGGCTATATCATCCTGCCCTGTGAATACATGTTTCTATATGCTACTTTTAAGTATGTTATGTGCATGTTTACACGATAAAGCCCCCACCTCAAAAGAGGCCTCTATTCAAATCAAACTGCTTACACATAATTCTCATATAAGCTTACTCCAAATTCCTTTTAGTTGATAAGATTTGAACAAATCTAACAAACAGGTTAATATAAAAACAGAAACACAAAGCCCACAAGGTAAAGTAAAATTTTATAATTTTCAGGAGAAAAAAAAAGGAGACAATAAAATAGGAAACTGAAATTCAAAGAAAGAAGGGCTTGAAGAAGGAAGACAGCATTTGGTACTCCAGCTGGCTTCACATCTTATACTTGTAGTGACAACTTGAGCGTCTTTGGGGAAGTGGGAAATGTTTGCTATTCCTAAGTTTTTGGGGGCTTTGTTGTTGCTGTTTTATTTTGTGTATGTGTGTGGTAGTAAACTAGAAGTCCTAGGCCATATAACCAGAGATGATGACTGGGCAGCATATTCTAACTGGAATTTAGAAGCATCTAAGAAATGCTGAAATTTCAAATTTACAAGAAATGAAAGAGAGTTTGGGGAACTATATCAATTCTTTTTTTTCCATGGGAAAAAACTGGCTGAAAATTTTAATTACGAGGTTGATATTTTTGTGTGTCTACTTATGTGTGAGTATATAAGCACCTTTAAAAGTACATTATAGATGTTTTTGCCTCTCAACTTGATTTTTGTTTGTTCTTTGCTGGTGCTTTAAGAAAACTGGTCATTCAAAGTCTCCATTCAGTCTTAGCTGAAGTACACACCTGCAAGAACTAATTATTAAACTTGCTTAGGATTATGGAAAAAGATTATTACAACAGGTAACAACAGTCCTTAGCTTCAGTTCCAGGAAATGTGATGCCCTCTTCTGACCCCCACAGGCATTGCACAACACAGGTGCACTCAGATGCATGTAGGCAATACACTCATACCCTTAAAATAAAAACAAATAAATCAAGAACAATTTTAATATTACAAAATAATTCTTATTGGAGATCCATTTCCCTTTCTAGTTGTGAAATGAAAATATGATTCTCTTCCACAAAAATTAACAAAATACTGATTTCTCATAAGTCTGGCCTCTTATCTCTACCCATCTCACTAACAATATATGGTTCAGGGGGAAAGGATAACTTTGTTGTGAAAATGATTTTTAAAACGATACTATGTTGTTATCCAAGTCCCCAAACTGGAATTTGTCTAATACCAAAATAATAGGACAAATTAAGTAACTAACCACAAATAAGAGTTACAACAATTTAGATACTGAAGACCAGAATTTTTCTAGAATTAAAACTAGCTACTCCATATGAAGTTATAACTATAGAATTAAAGTGGCCCAAAGGAAAAATAACATGAAAAAATAATGAATTATTTCAAATACTCCAAACAACAAATAAAATCTTTCATAAAATATAACTGACCATAGACAAAAGGGGAAAATGAAGCTTCATAGTTAAAGAGTGCGGTGATACACAGAGAGAAATGTGTAGCTGACTGGGATGTCTGTTTCTGTCACCTGTTGCCTTTTCACCTTTAGGCAACACTGTGTCCTGGATTATTTCAACTTTAGACATACCATTACTATCATATATCCTTATATCAAGGACATGAAAGAGCTCAGACCTGGATCATGCTACTTGTAGCACTGATAAGCCAGGGATTCCTTCTTTAATACCTTGAATATTCTTCAATCTTGAGGACTTTAATATTCTTCTATCTTGAGGACTACTTTCCTGCTTTCCTGCCTTCTCATCTATATCAGAGCCAAGGAATGGGCCTTCCTCGTGCCATGGGACATAAAACATCATCTGGCCTCCACATGCACAAAATTTGATGATTAACCAACAGGGGGAGCTATAAGATGAAATTCCTCTTTTTTTTTTTTTTTTTTTTTTTTTATGAAACACATCGGTTTTAAAGATTCCATAGACTGCCCAATTAGAATTCAGTGATTGTAGAGAATTGGGATGTGGCAGACTTAAAAGTCAAAAATATCTTGACCCATCGTCAGTCACTTTAGCAGGTATTCATCAGCCACCTCTATACCTGACCTGCCATCCCCTTTGGCTACCAAGTAAAACCTTTAGAATGTGTTGACACTAATGCCAAAGCTAAGAATGTCATCAGATAGCATCTGAGAACTATAACACAAATTTCCCTCGCTTCTGTCTCAGCCTGCCTACCCAGTGTCACCATCAATGTATTTGGTAAATGCATTGACTTGCGACTGTCTTTTGTTCTTTGACTGGAAATTTAAGTGACCACTTCCACAACGGAATATGTCATTCTGGACAATATGAATCTATGCTCCAGGGCCATGGTCACACATAGTTGACTTAAATACAATAAACTAGTCCCCTTGGAGGGACAGCTGTGTTTTGCAATGGCAGTATTAATACTAAGATTATTAATATATGTGATTCAAACACAAAAACACTCTCCCTCCTTCATGATTGCTCTCCTCTGAAGTTCCTACCCCAATCAATATCCACAGTTCATGTAAACCAGTCACAGTCTCTGTTGGCCATAACTGCTGTCTTGCTCCCTCAAGCCCATCTTCTTTTTTCCTCAACAGCTCAGACTTAGTACTCTTAGTGATTCTGCAGCTCCTCGGGGTTGCAAATGAGCACCCAGCTGCCATTTGTACAGCACCCTACCTCAGGCACTTCCAGATTGGCAGGGACCGGTTTCCTGTCCCTGTCAAATGTCCCAGAAATCCCAGTCTCCGACTCCCTATCTTAACATCCCTATCCATCATCTCTCATTTCCATGTTCTGGCCCAAGGTGATTGGGAAACCAAACCCTCTTCTCACATTAACACTGCAGAATGATCCTCCCAGCCACCATGCCCACCTTCATGGGCTATTTTATGTTGTTACAAATAAAGAAAAATAGCTGCAACCATGGAGTTGCCTAGGAAAGGCAAATAATACATCTCAGCACCTTCAGTATTCCTACTGAAGCTCTGAGCTCTGCCTGTGCTGTCACTGAAAACGGCAAACTTTCAAAGACCCAGTGGGTTTGGGGTTGATGGGGAGTTATTTAGAAAAGGGTACTTACTCACTTATCTATTGTGGGCTTCCAGACATGGGGGATGTTGTAGAAATACAAAGAAACAGAACAAAACAACAAAATCCCTACCTGGCAATCACATAGGATCCCTCAAGTGTGGACAGGATGAGGTCAATGGATGTTCCTCCAGAGGATGTCACTGGGAGGACTGCGAAGGGAACAGGCTGACAAAGGAAGGAGGAAATCCCACAGGTCAACCACGTTGTGGAGCTTAGTCCCCAAGGATACCAACGGCTCCCAGGAATGGCTGCTGTAAAAGCCCACCACCACCACCCCTCATTCCCAAAGTGTTTGTAACATTTGTTTAACTATAATCTTGATATCAGACTTGGGTAACAAAATGATAGTAAACCATGGGGGATAAACCATAAAACCTTGTCAGGGTGTTCAAAATTCAGATATACAAATAGAGGGAGAGGGAAATAATAGCAGTGTGTGTGGGAGAGAGAGAGAGAGAGAGAGAGAGAGAGAGAGATCCTCACTACCTCTCTTTTTTCATGTAATGCTGTCAAAATTTCATTATTCTTTCTAAAGAAATAATCAGGAGAGAACAAAGCAAAGCAGTCACTGGCAAAAAAAAAATGTCATTTTAAACAGCTTTATAAAATTATAAGATAGATAGATGATAGATAGATAGATAGATAGATATAGATGATAGATATAGATTAGATAGATAGATGATAGATAGATGATTGCTAGATAGATAGATGATAGACAGATGATAGATAGATAGATAGATAGATGATAAATAGATAGATAGATAGAGATAGATAGATGATAGATAAATGATAGACAGATAGATATAAATGTGACCCCCCTCCCTTTTTTCCAGGTATTTGCAATATTCATTCCTAGAACCTGTCTGCAAATGGAAAGAAAGTGTTGGGAAACCCTGCTGTTAGGGTTGTAGTTCTCCATGTACGGATAGCCCTGAGGGGCTCAGTGCCAAATGGAAGGACTCCCCTTTTCAGCAGGGGGCCTCCTGCTCTCTTCCTGGCTCACCTGAAAGTACCACTAAGCACGGATGCCTGACCTTATCTGGAACATGACCTTTGGCATAGTCACCTGGAGTAAAAACTACCCCAGGTTTTTTCTATATGATAATCAGGCATTGCCTGATAGTCTGGAAGATAGGAGCCCACTGCCACATGTAAATAAAGCATACTATGAGCACCTATCAACTGAGGCTTTTGCTACTGCCTCCACACTATAAATTCTCTAGTTCTCCCACTGAATAAACAGAGCTGTTTCACTGTCTGGAGCTGTATCACTGCTGTTTCACTGCGCCTGGGACCAGCCTCCCCGGAAGGGCTTTCTTCCATCAGTGCTCACTGGCCGTCCTGACCCCGTTCGTCACTTCTGCTCTCCCTGCCCTCGTGGGCCGGTGGCCAACGACCCACGAAGAGAGGGAGAGACCTCCGCAGCTGGCGCCTGAACGTGCGGCTCCTGGAATGCGCAGAGTTTGTGAGTATCCCTCCCACCAGGAGGGTAACAGGCAGCTTTGCCTTTAAGCCACAGCAATCTCTTTTTCCTATCACCTCCCAACAGGAGGATAAGGCAGCTTTGCCTTTAAGCCATCCTACCTTTGTGGATCAGCAATCTCTTTTTCCTATCACCTCCCATCAGGAGGATAAAGGCAGCTTTGCCTCTAAGCCGCCCCACCCTTGGGGATTGGCAGTCTCTCCTCTTTTTCCGCCTTTTATTTTCGGTCTGAGTCTTCACGTGGGACCGTTAAAGACAAAGGAGCAACTGAGGCTTTCTGGTCAAGGCTACTCCCTGATGTTTGCTGAAGGCGCTTAGTCCTCTTAACAACCCTGACTGCCTGGACGGGTGTAGACAAGACCCCCTATCTATACATCTTTCTAATGCAAAAACCTGGTAACACAATGACCAGTTAAGTGCTCTTAGAGCGGTCGCCGATCTCTTAAATTTGCGGGCAGGCTTGCTCTGTGGACCGAGTGGAATCACCTAAGATTTTGATCCCAGGCATGTTCCCTTAGAAATCAGTGTTTCACCCAACTTTCCTTTTCTATCTTAACACCCCTAGAAACAAAAATCCAAAGTTCTAAGGGATCTTTATATAAGCCTTAAAGCCAACTTCCAAAATAAACTTCCCTAATCTGTTTTGTTATCTTGCCCCTGGGGTGCTCAAGCTGAAGCTAAACCAGTTAGGTTAGACTTTAAATTAACTAGCCCCTGCGGAGCACTTAAAAATTCAAGGTGGCTTGTGCCATACAAAAAAACAAACAACAACAACAACAAAAATTTAAAAGCCATTTTTCTTCTGTAAACCTTCTCTTGGGGAAGGGATTGCCAGTCCCTTAAATCTGTGGCTAGGCTTGTGTTCGTCAGAACATATCAATCCCCTGGTGGCAGACTGCCCCAGGCGAGGGTCTGGATAAGGTTTGTGGGCAACTGAAGCCCCTTGGTCAGGGCGACTCCCTGATAGTAGCTGAAGGCCCCCTGCCCTCTTTCCAGACCCCGACAGCCTGACTGGGTGTAGGCAGTAACCTTTACAACTATCATAAAAATCTGGTAACACAGCAACCAGTTAAAAGTCACAAGGATGGTTGCCAGTCCCTTAAATCTGCGGACCCTGGGTCCTTTCGGCAGACATTTCCAATCCAGAGGTCTGGACCCATGTTGCCTATCTGGCTCATAATAAGGAAACCCAGGAAAGACACCACTTGCCCCTTTCCTTCCTCCCCATAATAGCTGCCTTCTGACAATGCTTAGGAAACCCACCTAAGGCTGAGGAGAATTTACTAGCACCAGGGGATAATAAAGGGGAGGGTTCAAACAATGAAAAAGACCCTAAAGATTTCCCAACAGCAGATTCGACAGCCCTAAAAAATAATGAAAAAGACCCTTAAGATTTCCCAACAGCAGATTTGACAGCCCTAAAAAATAAAGAAAAAAATCCTAAAGATTGCCCAGTAACAGATTCAACAGCTCCAAAAATAAAAATTGACCAAGTCAGACAAAACCCACCCATCAACAAAAATAACCTTTACCCCCCTCTTCCCCCCTGTGAATCCTCATGGACTGATTTAACAAACCCAGATGTTAAAACCCAGACTTCAAAAACTCCCAAAGATCCCCCAGATAAATCCCCCTCCCCCTTCACCGCCACCGCCACCACCGCCTGTGGCACCACACCCCACAGCCATTGAACAGCTCTGTAATCTCAGGGATAATGGGAGTTGCCGCCCCCAGAATCTCCAGACACAATGGCCTCAGGACCCAAAAACCCCACCGGTAGAAGCTTTTCCTGTTAACCTACAAATAACAAGGCAACGTCCACTGGCTTGGTACCCACTCCCAGCAACAGACTCAAAAGAGCTGCGCCAAGCTGTTCATGAGGATGGGATCCATGCTCCATGGACAAAATCTATACTACAAACATTTAATACTAACCTGCTAACCCCCCAGGATTGGAGAGATATCTGTAGATCGATCCTCCCCAGTCCATTATTTGTAGAATGGGAGGCTTTATTTAGAGATGAATGCCTGATGCAGGTTAAAA
>NW_008331789.1:6612047-6615609 GCF_000622305.1 Nannospalax galili
AATACATTCAATATGTTGCTAACTTTCTTCCCTTCACCACCCACCCTAATGCCTCTGTTTCTTTTGTGCATCCAGCAATAGACCTTTACTGACAGCAGTACCAGTTAATACCACCCTTCTTTACCCAGAAACAAAAAAAGATTTCACTGACTCTCATCTGATGGGTATTCCCTTATTTGAACAACTGGCTAACTATCCAATTTGCATTTCCAGCAAGAGTAAGCCTACTCATTACAAATGCCTCACTAACATTACTCTCTCCAGGATAGCATGTGTCGCCCCTCCTCTTTTCCTATGGTGCAAAGGAAACACCCAACACTGTGTTAATTCCTCTTTGTCCACCCTTTGCATACCGGTAATGATTACACCCCAGGTGTACCTACTCAAGAAAGAGGAAGCTGCCCTCCTCCTTCACAGCTGCCAGCGGAGAGAAACCTTCATCCCTTTGCTAGTGGGACTCAGACTTGCCCTCTCCCTGGGTGCTGGAGGCGCTGCGACTGCTGCTATTGTACAAACCCATCACCTGGCAGGAGACTTTCGAGACAAGCTGGACCAGGCAATGGCATCCACAACTGACAGCCTTGAATCTGTCCAACGACAAATGAACTCTCTTGATGGGGTTGTGCTCCAAAACAGAAGAACACTGGACTTAATAACTGCTGAACATGGGGGGACATGTGTGGTATTGGGAGAGGAACGCTGTTTTTTGTAAATGAATCAAATGTTGTTGAAACCAATGTTAACACTCTCAAAAAACTTCGTAATGATCTATTTTCAAGATTTCAACCCACCGAACAATTAGGTTGGTTTAGTAATCCCTTGTTTTCATGGCTCCTACCCTTTGTTGGCCCCCAATCATGCTGTGTGTCATTTTGATGCTTGCTCCCTGTTTCATACAATTTCTTCGCCAACAAATTACTACCGTTGCTGAAATTACTACCAAACAGATCATAGTCAATTATCAAACTTTGGATTCTCCCGAGATAGATGAGTTGGCTCTTAAGGGTTGTGATGACACTTCTCCATTTTAAATCAAACAGGGGGAAACTCTGCTGTTAGGGTTGTAGTTCTCCATGTCCGGATAGTCCTAAGGGGTGCCATATGGAAGGACTCCCCTTCTCAGCAGGGGGCCTCCTACTCTCTTCCTGGCTTACCTGGAAAGTGTCACCAAGCACGGATGCCTGACCTTATTTGGAACATGACCTTTGGCATAGTTACCTGGAGTAAAAACTACCCCCAGGTTTTTTCTATATGATAATCAGGCATTGCCTGATAGTCTGGAAGATAGGAGCCCTAAAGCATACTATGAGCACCTATCAGCTGAGGCTTTGGCTGCTGCCTCCACACTATAATTTCTCTAGTTCTCCCACTGAATAAACGGAGCTGTTTCACTGAGTCTGGAGCTGTATCACTGGCTGTTTCACTGCACCTGGGACCAGCCTCCCTGGAAGGGCTTTCTTCCGTCAGTGCTCACTGGCCATCCTGACCTCGTTCATTGCTTCTGTTCTCCCTGCCCTCATGGGCCGGTGGCCAATGACCCACGAAGAGAGGGAGAGACCCCCGCAAGAAAGCACCTTTGAAATATCCAAAGTAGTGCCATCAGTGCCCTGGGTTCTTTTCAACGTACCTAGAATGTTTCTCCAGGTTACAAAACTACAAATGTTATACTTTATCTAGCATGTTTAATATGTAAGTTGGAAGTCCTGAATACAAACATGCTACTTCTTAGACTTCATCAATAAGTCAACTATCACATGTTTTAGGAAACCAGATGGGAATTATCTTGTTAAATTATAATAATCTCTTTTTAAATATTTATTATTTTTATTTTATGTGTATGAGTGTATTGCCTGCATGTATGTGAGTGCACCCAGGTCATGCAATGCTGCAGAGGTCAGAAGAAACTTCGGATTCCCCAAGAACTGGAGTTAAGGATGGTTCATAGCCACCGTGTGGGTGCTGGGAATTGAACCTGGGGCCTCTGCAAAAGCAGTCCATGCTCTTAACTGCTGAGCCATCTCTCCAGTCCTAAATTATAATAATTTCATACCTTAATGCATTTTGGAAAATATTTAGGACTTTCTATATGATAGCCACATCATAAAATTATTATAGTCACTGTGCAAATTATTTTTAGCAGAAATTCATGTATTTTTTAATATTTTATTTTTATTTTGTGTGTATGAGTATATTGCCTCCATGTATGTGAGTGCACCCATGTTGTGCAATGCTGCAGAGGTCAGGAGAAGGCTTCGGATTCCCCTGGAACTGGAGTTAAAGATGGTTCATAGCCACCATGTGGGTGCTGGGAATTGAACCCAGGGCCTCTGCAAGAGCAGTCAGTGCTCTTAACTGCTGAGCCATCTCTCTAGCCCTAAATTATAATAATTTCATACCTTAATGCATTTTGGAAAATATTTAGGACTTTCTATATGATAGTCACATCATAAAATTATTATAGTCACTGTGCAAATTATTTTTAGCAGCAATTCATGTGGGTTTTTAATCATTTATTTATTTTTATTTTATGTGTATGAGTGTACTGTCTGCATGTATGTGAGTGCCTGTCATGCAGTGCCCATGGAGGTCAGAAGGGGGCTTCGGATTCCCCTGGAACTAGAATTAAGGACAGCTCATAGCCACCATGTGGGTGCTGGGAATTGAAGCCAGGCCCTCTGCAAGAACAGACAGTGCTCTTAACCACTGAGCCATCTCTCCAGCCCCAATTCATGTGTTTTGTAAAGTTTAATTGTCACTCATAATTGAATTTATGAAGTTTTTCAAAAGTTTTATAGATGATTCTTACTTAGCTATTTCAAAAAGGTTACATAAATTAGATATATAAACATATACTCCCAGTAAATACCAAGCCTTTTCATAGTATTTTTACTGACAAAATAAATTGAACAACATAATGTATTGCATTGTTGGTACACTTAAGGGAAAATGAGATATACTCTAATCTTGTTTTCAAAACTCATTTTGAAAATGGATTTTTAAAACCAATTATATTTTATACCACTTTAAACTTGGCTGCTTTTAGTAATAAAACTTCTAAGATTCATTCCATGACTTTTTCTCTTTTCACTCTTAAGACTCTTTAAAAGAACAGAACACTGTGTTTGAATTGGAACAATGAAAGTCTAGCAGTCCGATGAGAAGTAAACCTGATTTGTCAGCTTGTCATCAAAATGAGATCTGTTAATTGGTTATAGGATAAACATTTTCAACATGAATGATTTAAATCTGCAGCTACAAATATTTGACTAGAATCTAATTTAACCACCTTGTAACAAAAAGCATCTTATCAGACCTAGTTATGAAAACAAACATTTTAGTTCCCAAATTTTGAGCATATTTTTGAAGAAGAAAAAAGCAAGTATAATTCATAGTCATATCTTTAAAAAAGACTTTGTGGTACATTTCTATGGCCATTTAACCCATAGATCACATTTTTTAGTCTGGGATATATATTGATAACTCCATCAAGGAACTGATGAGTGGATAATGAAAATGTGGTACATTTACACAATGGAGTTCTACTTCATGGTAAAGAAAAAAA
>NW_008331789.1:6617890-6622170 GCF_000622305.1 Nannospalax galili
TAAGATAAAAAAAGAAAAATGACAATAAATGCTGGCAAAGATGTGGGGAAAAGGGAACTTCCAGTCACTGCTGGTGCAATTGCAAACTGGTACAACCACTGTGGAAATCAGAGTGGAGAACTCTTAAGAAAGTGAAAAAGATCTATCATATGATCCAGAGATACCACTCCTTGGCATATACCCAAGGGACTCAGTATCCTACTGCAGAGATACTTTCCCAACCATGCTTGTTACTGCTTTTTTCACAATAGCTAAGAAACAGAAACAGCTTAAATGACCCTCAGTCAATGACTGGATAATGAAAATGTGGAGCATTTACACTATGGAGTTCTGTGTAGAGCTAAAGAAAAATGAAATCATGGAATTTGCAGGTAAATGGATGGAACTAGAAACTGTTATACTAAGTGAAGTAACACAGACTCAGAAAATCAAGCAACGTGTTCTCTTTCATTTGTGGATTTTAGTTCCAAATCCCAAGATATGAATATATATCCTGACATGGTAAAGAAAAAAAATGAAATCATGGAATTTGCAGGTAAATGGATGGAACTAGAAACTGTTATACTAAGTGAAGTAACACAGACTCAGAAAATCAAGCAACGTGTTCTCTTTCATTTGTGGATTTTAGTTCCAAATCCCAAGATATGAATATATATCCTGACATAAGTGCATGAGCCAGGACAATTGAAAGGAACCATGGGGATAAAGGGGATGAAGGAGCTTGAGAGGGGGCTAGCAGGAGACAGGTGTTATTAAGGAGGAAATAGTGAAGAGGAGTTTACTTTAACTGGGGAGAGAGTAGAGATAAATAATGTTTAGATGGCATGAGAAACCAGAGGGAAACGTATTGGTTCAAAGTCCTTCTAAAAAAGTACAAATTAGATATACAAGTAAATGTGTAAAACAAAAATCACAATGCTGGGCATGATGGCAAGCACCTTTAATCCCAGTCCTCAGGAGGCAGAGGCAGGTGGATCTCTGTGAGATCTAGGCCAGCCTGGTCCATATAATGACTTCCAGGTTGGCTAGGACTAGGGTGACCCTGAAAAATAAATAGCACAGTGCAAGGCAAGAGAAACCTCCTTTTGAGTTGTTGATCAGGGTGGTCCAAAAGACTCCCAAAATAAAACGGGCTGTTGCCTCAGCCCTTGATTGCTTCCCAGAACTTGAAGGTAAGACCCATTGCTGAAGACAGGCCATCCAGGACTTAGAGCAATGGAGCTGGAGCTGACCTGGAAGCTCCTCCCTGAAGACTGGTTCTCGTGGTATCAGAGGACACTATACAAGCTGCCAAGGGAGAAAACCTAATCGATGGTCCTACCGAGCTATAAAGTCTAATAAACAACGACTGGCCCAGCAAACTATCTCTATTGGTTCAGTAGTGGCACTTTTATCTTGGGGGTAATCAACACCTATCTAATTGAAATTAAGGTCAGCTCAATGTGAACTCATGTGTGCTACTATAAACACAACCAAATACACATGACTGGAAAGGTCATAGATCCCAGAGAAAAACCTACTTTTGCCACATCCCTAGACCAAAGTAATTTCTTA
The DNA here is from genome assembly GCF_000622305.1 of Nannospalax galili. Taxonomy (NCBI): domain Eukaryota; kingdom Metazoa; phylum Chordata; class Mammalia; order Rodentia; family Spalacidae; genus Nannospalax; species Nannospalax galili. The sequence goes on from NW_008331789.1 coordinate 6,619,445, forward strand.
CTATATTCTACACATGCATCCTTATAGACAAGAGTACCTTTCACCCCTCATCAAAGAGACTTTTTTTTCCACAAGAGATGAAGAGTATTAGAATTCCAGAATTGGTCAACACAGAGGTGCTCAACCTTAAGTGACACATCTTCAATGCAGCCCCTACACTTAGAATGAATGCATCTCTCAGCTCTCACCAGAGAAGTTTCCTTATGCAGCAGATGGTGATGAACACAGAAACCCACAATTGACCAAAGTGTAGAGGACAAGAGGCCACAGAATGCTTATTCTTGAATAGGACACCTATGTCAAACCTCTGCCTCTCAAGGCTCAAAGATCATTGTGGAAGAGGAGGCAGAAAGATTGTAAGAGCCAGAGGTGGTGGATGACCACAAGGAAACAGAGTTTTCTAGACAGATGATCAGTTATACATATTAACTCACAGCAATGATGAAGCATATACGTTTTATGCAAACTCAAACCAGACATAAGCCCAGAAAAATGGGGAAGTGGGTAAGAAATCCCAACCCAAACTAAGGATCTTTTGGCAATTGATGGTTGCTAAGGGGAGAGACTGTCTCACAGGGAAGGGACACTTGTGGGCACAGTGGATGGATCACACTGAAAGACATTTGGAGACACAAATCAGACTCTAGGCTTTATCATATATTAGAGAGTACATTATCATATATTAGAGAGTACACTAAAGTGGGTGGGGTGCAGTGGACAGAGGTGTGAATAGGGGAGGGGATCTAAATGCCATCAGACTGTATTGTATGAAAAATCACAAAAATTCAACAAAAAGTCCCAAATTTTGAAAAAATGAAAAATAAAGAGTATGTAAACAAATTCTTCAATAAATCAGGTGATTTTCAGTTCTTTGATCACAATAAAAAATGAAGGAGCAAAGCTGGGCATGGTGGCACACGCCTTTAATCCCAGCACTCGGGAGGCAGAGGCAGGCAGATCTCTGTGAGTTCAAGGCCAGCCTGGTCTACATAGTGAGTTCCAGGACAGCTGGGGCTACAGGGAGACCCTGTCTCAAACAAAAAACTCTCCCCATTGGGGCGCGGTGCCTAACACCTGTGATCGGAGCTCTAGGGAAATAGAGGCAGCGGATGACATAGAGAGTTCCAGGCCTGCCAGAGCCACACAGTGTGACCCTTTCTGAAATAAACTCTTCCAATTCTGAGCACCATGCTTGTTTATATGAATGAGATTCCTCAAAGCATGTAGTTGTTAACATCTAGAACAGGAATAGAACTGATGCTCAATCTATCTAGTAATAGTCATCCACTGATGCATGAATTTTAAAAGGGAACTATATCCATTTTGCCAACCAAATTTACATTCTATTTAGTATTTTTTTTAAATCTTGAAACTGGAGAGATGGTTCAGAGGTTAAGGGCACTAGCTGCTCTTACAGAGGTCCTGGATTCAGTTCCCAGCACCACATGGTGACTCACAACCATCTGTAACTCCAGTTCCCTGGGGATCCAATGCCCTCCTATGCAGGCACTGCACATATATGATGTACTTACATGCATACAAATTTTATTATTTTTATTTCATGTGTATGAGTGTATTGCCTGCATGTATGTAAGTGTACCCGTGTTGTGCAATGCCAGAAGAGGTCAGAAGAAGGTTCCGGATCCCCTGCAACTGGAGTTACAGAGACTTGTTAGCTGCCATGTAGGTGCTGGGAACAGAACATTGGTCCTCTGCAAAAGCAGTCAGTGCTCTTTAACCACTGTGCCATCTCTCCAGCGCCCCCAAGCTTCAATTCCCGGCACCCATATGGCAGCTAACCCATATGGTACCTTCAGCTCCAGGGGAATCCAACACCCTCTTCTGACCCCCTCAGGTATTGGCACTGTATGGGTGCACTTACACACATGCAAACAATATGCTCATACAAATAAATATTTAAAAATTTTTTAATTAAAATTTTAATTATGTAGCATTGGTCAAGCCCTAAAGATTTAAAGACAATTAAAGGCGATTTGCTGGCGGCGTGACTTCACACAATTTACCTGGTTTTCTAATTTGCAAACTAAACGTAGTAGAGGGACCTAAATCTTCGTGCTTTTCGAAACACTGGTCTAGTTCAAGGCGTGCAAATGCACTTAATGCCGTGCGGGGGAAACAATGCATGCTACATGGGGAAGACCCTCTAAGTAAAAGCCTGCAGGGCAATAAAAGGGGCTGGAGGGATGGAGCCCTAGACACAGGCATGTCAGAGGGGATAAGGGGGATGGGTGCAGACCCTGAAGCTACCTGAAGGGAGGTCCCGGGCAGGGACTCCACGTACGGCCCGCACTACCAACGCCTACGGATCCCTCCGGCTAGGCGGGGAGGAGCAAGCGCGGCCCGCCTGAAAGCCACCGAGGGGGACCGAGGCTCCAGCCCTGCGGCCACGGCCCGGAGCTCACGTCCGGCTCTCAGCCGCCGCCGGCGCTTCGCCTGGCGAGGGCGCCCGCGCCCCAGGACCGCTAGAATTGAGCCTTCGCGGCTTCCGTACTGCGCCATAGCGGCCGATGTCACTGTCTTGTCCTCTTTTCCCTCGGTTCCCTTTCACTTCCGGAGTGACTCTCTATCCGCTGGTTCCGTAACAACATCCCGTTGGCTTCCTGCAGGCGGCGGGACCTGTGCAGCCGCCGCCTCCCCGGAGCGCCCGCCCGCCTGGGCCCGCGCGCTCCCCGGGCCGCCATGGCCACCAACCCGCAGCCGCAGCC
>NW_008331789.1:6622259-6748503 GCF_000622305.1 Nannospalax galili
CGCAGCCGCCGCCGCCGCCGCCGGGCCCTGGGGCTGGCCCGGGAGGGAGTGGCGCGGGCGGCGCGGCCGGGGACCCGCAGCTCGTGGCCATGATCGTGAACCACCTCAAGAGCCAGGGGCTCTTCGACCAGTTCCGCAGGGACTGCCTGGCCGACGTGGACACCAAGGTGCTGGCGCGGCAGAGCCGCGTGGGGGGGGGGGGGGGTGGGGGTGGGGTCCCGGGTCGCCCTGGGTGCCGCGCGCGGGCCACCCTTGCTGCTGCTCCGGTAGCGGTGGCATTGCACGTGCACGGCGTGCAGTGTCCATTCATTCCCTGCTGCTTGCGGTGCTCACTGAGCAACTACTGCGTGCAGGTTGGCCTCGACAGTTGTACCCGGTGGAGCGCGGGACCCAGCCCTTGCTCTCAGGGAGGCTGGCTTGGAAGCACTGAGGCTAACGCGGCTCAGTGTTGCGTTCGCTCCTCTCTCGTGATGTGTCCCCTCGGTTTACTTTGTGCCCAAGTTCTTTTTCGCCTTCTTAAAGTTTCTTCAGCTGTGAACGCGGTGATCTTGTTTGCAGAACTCGTAACGTGGTCTTTGGATTGGTTGTTTGCAAGGTGTTTCGCGGGATAGTAGGGAGGCGAACATGCGGAGGTAGGGAGCGAACCTGCAGTCCCACGGTGGGTTTGGGGATAGGGCTTTCGTGTGACTTCTGGCGGTGATTGCCTGATTAATAACGAGGTCAAGTCCTTTTTCTAAGGTGGGGAAAACGTAAAGAAATGACACAAGAGCTGAAGTGAAAGAGGGGCAGGCGCGGAGTGAGTGCTAGAGAGGAAGGAAGATGGCAAGGGCCACCCCGAAGGTTCCCCGGGCAGAGTTAGAGGCCCAGACGGGGAAGAAAGGGCGTTTTACTAAGTGCCTTAGAGAAACTGTCTTTAGCAGGAGCAGGCAGGCTAAGCCATTTTGTCACAGACTGAGCCAAGGACAGCGTCCGTGGGGTCGGTGCAAAGCCTGTGGAGTTCTGGAAGCCGATGAGGAAGAGGTGTTGGCACTTAGTTTGGGCCTTAGTTGCCTTCCTTTTCTGTTCTGTGTTTGCTGCTCTTTGGTTTTGTTTTTGCTTCAATGTGCATCACTCCACTGGATTGGAATTTTGATCGTGTGAGGGGTTTTTTTCAGACCTGGGCTGGTCTGAAAACCCTATTATCTTTGGAAAGGGTGTTTATGTACCAGCAAATTCTCCTCTAACTTTAAGGTGACCTGCACACAGTCCTGCCCTCTTCTCTACAAAAGTCCTCCTGAAAACCTGAGGATCTCCTCTGTGGGGCCTGCTGCTGAACCCACTCCCCTAGCCTTTTCAGGGTATTGGAGTTTCTTTGGGTGTGTGGAGGAAGTATGTATGTTACTTTGCTTAGGGAATATGCACAGCCATAGTTTTAAAAGTCATATCTGTTGCCTTTTGAAAATCGTTTTTAATGGAAAACATTACACATGATCAGGTAAATGTTATCCACATAAAGCTGGTTATTTACATCCAACAAATGAGTGTTACACTTTGATGTTCAGAGAAACCTATAAATCTGTATGTTATCCTTGTGTATGTATCTTAAACATTGTGATATACTGATGGGGGTGCTGCAGTATTTACAACTCAACTCTTTATTCATCCTATCCCCATTAAATGTTACTGTTGTTTGTCCTCCAAAACTTCTAAAAGTTTGTTAAAATTTGCTTCTTGGGAAACAAAGGAGAGAAGTTGGTATGACATTCTGTTGAAAGCTAGGCCCCTGTCTCAAAACAGTGCGTGTGCGTGTGCACATGAAAGTGCTGCTGTAATAGTTCAGAATGTTGAGTACATGCATTTGCACGTGCTTCAACCTTATGCATAGAGAGTCCGGGGATCACAGATTATGCTCGTCTGTTTTGGTGCTGGAGGCCCCACAAGAGCAGGGTTGAAGTGATGCCCTTCTCTCAGACAGCAGGGGACAGCTGGGTTTGCTGAAACTGCCCCATAACCCGTCAGTCTCTTCCCCTCCCCACCTTGACTTTTTTCTTTTCTCCCCTTCTCTTCCTCTCCCTTAGCTAGCAATTGTGTTAGTTTTAATTTGAAAGATTCTTAATTGAATCACATTTTATATTCTTTTTTCTATTGTGCAAAAAGAAAAAAAAAATAAGTTTGATAACCTGGAGGGAAAAATCCAGAAACTAAAGTGTTCTTCTTGGGAGCTTAACATTCATAACAATGTAACAAGCCGGCCAGAGTCTAAATAATGCTCCTATTCACACTAAGGACTATCACTTTAATGGGACCCGAGTCTCATCTGCCTCCTTCTGTATGGGACTCTATAACTGAACATGAAACATTGCCCTGTCTTCTAACAAACTGCCTTACCTGTAGTGTGTAGGGCTTTAACGGTAACTGGATTATGTAGTCACATATATATTTAAGAATCAAGACATTTTATAACTGCCACATGCTCTCCAAGAGCACAGCTGTCCAACCCAGTGTATCTAGACCAGAATAAGATGAACCAACATCTTCTGACACTCCTCAAACCATGAAATATCACCCTCTGAATAGTCCTGGGGTCTCTAATGAGGTGATTCTATGGCAGATCAATTCTGTCATTCCCCAAGGAACTGGTGCCTTGAGCAGCTCCAAGATCCAGCTACCACTAAGGCTTCTCCTTAAGACAGCCAGGCAACAGGTGTCTGAAACAAGCTCCATGATTTGAAAGTCATTCTGACCCCTTTGCATCCATTTCCAGCTGTAGAGGGAGGAAGGAGGCTCAAGCAGCCCATCATTGTCCTAGACAGGGAACTCATGGTAGAGCTCATGGACCAAGTAAATATGACTCCTCTTTCAACAAGTTGTAAAGGCCAGTAATTAGAGCCACTCTCAGTTATGACTGGCTCCTGGTCAGTTAGTTCATGCAGCACATAGGAATTCAACTGAGCAAACTTTATGTACCGGGCACTGTTTTAGGTGCCAGGGGTCCAGCAGTGAAAGAGAAGTCCTGCTGTTATGAGGCTCATATCCTAGCCGAGAAAGACAGCCAGTAATGTGTCATGGGCTCTATAGAAAACATTCATTGAGCAGGACAAGGATGAGGGGGCATTCTATTGTTCTTGGTAAGGCTTCAGTTTAGATGATGTGTGAGTAACCCTGAAGGAGCTGAGGGAGTGGATGCTTCCAGGTCTAGAGCAGGAGGGTGGGGAGCAAGAACTACTGAGAGGGAAGTGCCCCTCCCTCTCCTGGACATCAACCTAACGATTTGGGGTTTTCTAGTACTGAGAGTCATTCTCCAGTTTTGAGCAGAAAGGTCATGATCTGGCTTGTGTTTCAATCAGCTGATTGTTCATGATCTACTTTGGACAAAAAATTTTTTGATTACCCTGATTTTAGAAAATTTAATCTAATGTAATCTCTTGGAAAATGGACTCCAGAAAGACGAGGGCAGACAGGAGGCTCAGTCCGTGTAACCTGTCCGGAGGCAGCTCCTAGACTGTAGGGTGAGAAGGAGAAGGCCTGGTTCTGGACCTCTGGTGCTTCTGTCACCTACAGAATTTGCTGGTCAGAAGGAGAAATTACTGATTTCAATTTAAGACAGAGTTTGCCATGTAGCCCCGCAGGCTTTGAAATTGCCATCCTCTTGCCTCAGCTTTGCAAGTGCCAAGATTATGGACATGTACCATCATGCCCTGCAAATGAGAGGAGAACTTAGAAACAAGAAAATTTTTCCTTTCAGGAAGTTGAAATTTGAACTTATGTGGGGAGACTAGAAAGCTAAATGCATGTGATATTTAAGTCTAATAAAAGTTTGTTAGGATGAGGAAATCAGCATTAGGAACATTGGGGAGAAAGAAATCGGTTGGGTTTGAATTGGTTTATTAGTAGAGAGGAACTTGAAAAATAATTGGGCAGCTTTCCTGTAGAATAAAAATAGGCATCGGCAAAAGTCCAAAAATTGGAAGTGATGAAAGAGCATCTCATAGGAAGAGAACCTTAACTCTGTGTGGAGGAAGTTACCCAGTCATCCAGAACAGCATGCTAACTGCTTACCAGCCAAGCCTGGTGGCTGGCTTTGTGGAAATGAAAACGGAGGGAGAAGAGCAGGCTTACAGGTCAAGAGAGGGAGAACTCTGCCCCTTCTGCAAAACGCACTGCCCTGCTTTGATGGCAGAATGTGTGGAAAAGGGCGGAGACCTGGAAGAAGGGCCACAGTAAACAAACTCTGGGTGTCAGAATAGCTCGATGCCTTAGGATGCGCTCTGAAGGGGAGAGGATTGTCTGCTGGACAAGTAAAGGGAATGGGAATAAATGAGAATTTATTGCCAGAATACACGCTTTGAAAGGAGGGGGACGAGTGGCATAAGGTGATGCTGTACTGTTTCTCTTAAAGTTATTCCAGGTCACTCACCTATATTGAAAAAAGGAAAAACAAAACAAAGCAGATAAAGGGAAGATAGCCTTGAATGAGTGTGTGAGGAGGCTAGCCTGGATACAGAGTAAGGACCATTCCTTCAAACAACATCCTTTGAGATACAGATGACATGGACTCCTCCTCACCCTCCTTCTCTTTTTGGGTCAAGGGTTCTGAGTCTGACCTTCTGGTCTGGTTGGATCTTGTGACGTTTCCCCTGAGCTGTGTGCAATGTTCACCGCCACCCCCACCCCACCCCCCCAGCTCCTGGATGCCTCTAGCAGTCTCAGCGGTCTAGTAACCTAAAGAGTTTTGGGCATTGCCAAATGCCCCCTTGGGGGAAATGAGAGTTTCAAATGACTTGTGCTTGGTCAGATTCAGTGTGCAGTTCAAATGGTCTGTCCCTGAATACTTTCAGTCCATAACGTTCACCTCATTTCTCACCAATAGAGACCTTCATCATTCTCGTTGTGAATTTTGCCAAGTGTGCTTTTGTGTCTGATCTGTGATCAGATCTCTGTGCTCTTGTAGAATGAACTTCCACCCTCATGCCTCCCTCAGAAGGCACCCAGAGCAAGCACCTAGCCCCAGCCTGGTTCAGCTTCGTTTCTGCTGCAGTCTCTTCTCCAACCAGACTAGACTGGAGTTCTAGGGGTCCACAGCATAGACCAGACTGGAATCCTAGGGGTCCACAGCACAGACCAGACTAGAGTCCTAGGGGTCCACAGTGCAGACCAGACAGGAATCCTAGGGGTCCACAGCCCAGGGTCCACAGCACTTCTTGCCTTGCTTTTTCTCATCTTTGCTTCTGTTGTTGGCTGTTGGCAACAAACATTCTCATCCAATACATTGTGTAACTTTGGAGCTGATTTTCTAGCTCAGATGCCTGTTCTCAGGGAAGGCTTATTTCCTAGACTTGGCTTCCTTTGTTTCAGATTATCTAGCATTAACATTTGTGTCTTATTTTCTAGTCCATTGTCTACAAATAACAGACATGTCTTCTTTATCTTGCTCAATTTCCACATATCTTGTCTTAGACAAAATAGGCAGTATGTGAAAATATTATAACTGTGAAGCTGTTGCCACATTAGTTAGCACTTTAAGAAATCTTAAGGCTATTAAAGATACTCAAATTGATAGAATATTGTGTGAACTGGAGATTTACAGCATTTATGTATTTTCTTCTTTCTAGCCTGCCTATCAAAACCTGAGACAGCGTGTTGACAGCTTCGTTGCAAACCACTTGGCAAGTCATACTTGGAGTCCGCACCTCAACAAGAACCAGCTGAGAAACAATATTCGGCAGCAAGTTCTCAAGTAAGTGTCAGGGCTCCTGGGCAAGCCTTCAAATGCTGCTACCCACCTTGTCGGAAAGCAGACTCGTCGTGCAGAAACGGGCTCACCTCCTGCCGTCTGTGGTTTGTCAGGTTTGATGTTTCTGGTCCACATGATGAAGTATAATTTTGCAGAATGGCCTAATCACTTCACATTTCTCCCATAAATTTTAACTCTCTTTCTCTATAGAAGGAAATAAATGTATAACTAATCTGTATATAATAGTAATATGATTATAATATTAATACATACTGTAATATTCTAGACAATTATATGCACAGCTAGTCTCTTATTTAACAAATGAGAATTACAGAGCCCTGAAAAAAAAAAATTCCCTTAATTTTAGGTGCTAGATCTTCTAATTATTCCCCCCGAACTGTTTTCATTTTATTGATGATATGTGGCAAAAAGAAAGCGTGTTTCATCTGTTGCAGTTATTTTTGAGTGGCTATAAGCAAAAGAGAGTAAGAGCTGCGATATTTAGAAAGACCTGGGGTATTTACTTCAAAAAAAGGACAAACTTGATTTATAATCTTGCACTTGTTTTTTAATATAAATATTTGCCAAGACAAAAAGACTTTGTATTCCAGTTATTTAAGGAGTGCCTCTCTTTTCCTGCCTGGAAAAATATTTATATTCAAGCACATTTATAAAACCTAGCTTTAAACAGGTGAGCTGCTAACTCAGGCCTATCTGGTGTGATAGTTCCAGGCCACAGGAAGCTCCAGAAATAAAAATTCACTAAAAGACCCATTTAGCCCCAGGTAATACTAGAAACCTGGATCCTGGGAGCTTGAATTGTGTGTGTTTCTGTGAACAAGAAAAGGGGAAATTGACACTAGCTTTGTTGTATACATTTTAAAAGATGCTTGAGGTGCCTGTAAAAGAGCCCAAATGAGATCAAAAGATGCCATTGCTGTTTCCGGAAAAGAAGATACTCAAGTCTATTGAGTAACAGGCCAGCGGTTACTCGATTTCACAAAAGCCTTCAGCAGAACGGTAAGGAGAGGGAATGGGCGCTGGGGGGCGACCTGACTGACTTTGCCCCTCACATCTGTACAGGACTGCACTGCTCACCAGAGCTTTCCTCAACACTTGTCTTGTCGCTGCCCCTTCTCACAGCAGCAGCGCTTCTTTCAGACCCTATTTTGAAGGGCACTGCATTCTTTGGGGGAGTGGAGTTGATCTTGGCCTCATACAGGCTAGTTCACCCCACCACTGAGCCCCACAGTGACAGGATCTTACATTATTTTTTAATCCCATGTTGAGAGTCTCAAATAGGAGACAGGCTTTCTGGAGTTTCATTTACACGTTAGGAGAATCTATAAGATAAGCAAGCTGTTGTTTATTCACTTTTTAGGAAAGGGAAAAGTGAAAGTGAAGCACTGAAAATTCTAGCGCAGATAAAGGACGTTGTTAGCACATTTTCACGTCTGGTGAAAGGTAAGGGATTCTGTGACTATGGCAATGGCCAGGCGCTAGAGCAGTCTTTGTGAATAACTGGCCATCCCTTCCTGTGGAGACTTTCAGAAGAGCAGCTGGTCTCCTGGGTGACTTAGGTGCTACTCTTAATGAATTTTCTTCTGGCTATATTATTTCTTTTTTAATTAGTTTCTTTTAAATTCCACTTGAAAAGATTTTTTTATGATTATTTATTATTATTGTGTGTGTGTGTCAGTGTGGGTGCTGGATTGAGAGTAAGGTCAGAGGACAGCCTTCGGTATTTACTTCTTGTTTTCCACCCTGGGATCTGGGGATCAAACACACATTATTAGGCTTTTACAGCAAGTGATTTTACCCACTGAGCCATCTTACCGGCCCCATTTGCAAAGTTTTGTGTTACTGATAATAACATAATAAATTTCCTTAAGGAAAGATGATTTAGTAGTGGGCAAACACACTGTATGGATGGACTGGCCCTGTACATACGTATACCCTCAAGCAGATTTCATACATGTACTTGGCAAAGTATTCTGCTGACTGAGTGAGGCTAAGCCATTTGCAGTTGCCATTTTTGTAGGACAGAAGTTGCCTACTATCAGCAATTTCAGAGGGTTTAACCTAATAGCTAACCTCTTGACTCAGTAGGAGGGAACTCATTTTACCTTGGTATCCGTTTATACCACAGAATCTAAAATCCTGTATGGCTTTCAATAATAATCTTAACAGAATTTGGAAAGAAGGTGCGGAAGTAACTTTTGCTCAGGACTAGGGATTGAACCCACGTCTTCATGCAAAGCAAATACTCTACCAAGTGTCTGTTGTTGCTGTTGTTGTTTGGTTTTTTTGAAAATACGGCCTCCCTATATAGCTCTGGGTAGTCTGGTCCTCCCTATGTGGCCGACGCTAGCCTTGAACTGGACTGCTGGAATTACAGGCATTTGCCACCATGCCTGGCTTCAGCTCTTTTTTTTTTTTAAAGTTTTTATTTTGAGACAGAGTCTCCAGAGTTGCCCAGGCTGGCCTTGAACTCTCATCCTGATTTTGTTGTGTTGCTTAGGCATGCTTTGAATTTATGATCTGCCTGCCTCAGCCCCCACAAGTAGCTGGGATTATGGAGACAGGCACCACCAGGCCTGGCAAGGAAGTAACTTTAACCAGGAATGTATCTATTGCAAACATTGTTGGCTTACGCTTGGATAGGGCTGAGACTTCCTTTCTGGGAGGCCACTGTGAAATAGTCCATGACAGGGAGCCCTCTAAGGGTGGTCATTGGCCCCAGACCCCATTTTTACATAGTATCAGAGCAGTCCTCCAGGGAAAAGAAGTTGATATTACAGTGTTATTGTTTTTAGGTCGAATGGGTTTTATTCTTTTATGTCTTTGTATTTGTATCTTAAATCAGAACTTTTTCAGGGCCTTGTTTGTTTTTTGGTCTTTTTGAGACAGGATCTCCCTGTGACCCCAGCTGGCCTGGAACTCGCTATATAGACCAGGCTGGCCTTGAATCACAGAGATCTGCCTGCCTCAGCCTGTCAAGTGCTGGAATTAAAGGCGTGTGCCACCATGCCCTTTAAATCAGAACTTTTTAATTATTCTTTCTGCTACATTTTCACAGCATCTTTTAAGGGACAAAAAGACACCTTTGAGGTACAACAGGATTTGCATTCTTTTCTTTAATCTTGGACCATTGAAAAGCAGGTAACCTACTTCGTTGCATGTTGACTCATTTTTCTCTATAGCCCACATAAATAGAATTGTAATATCACAAGGTGACAAAGAGCCTCAAGAAATGAAAATCTAATCCATCTTCCACTTCAGACAGAGTTGCAGTCAGAAATAGCATTTTATGTAAGGTTAGACACCTTGCTGATTCTGCGCCAGAAGACTGGGGCCAAGAAGCTGGAAATGACTGATGCCTCGGCCCCCAGCACTGGCCAGTCCTTTGACTCCTGCAGTGCATTTTTAGAAGTGCGTTCTTCAGGCGTCATTGTATAGAAATGCTTCCTAAATGTTCTTTTCACTCTCTGTCAGCCCTCTCTGGTGTTTCTGTAACATGGACACCTTTCCTCCCTTCTTTTCTACAGAAGTCAAGACTCAGCTCAAATGTCTCCCTGTGCATAGTACTCCCAGCTTGTCTTGGATGTAGCTCACAATTCCCTGCTCTTCCTCACAGAGCATGGTGTGTGCTGGTGCCTATCTTGTGTTTGAATTGTTTGTGGGACTAGGTCTGCCTGGTGGCCATCACAGTGACTTTTATGCAGAAGACACTTACAGCATAGTTCTTGAGTGACTAAATCATCCTGTTTTATAGCAGGAAGACAGTAAAAAAAGAGCCAGACATCTTATGTTTTATTTTTGTTTTCCTGAAGTTTGCTTTGTTTCTTTCTTCTTAATTTGATGGAATTATACTTTGTATATATTCTTAACTTTTCCTGGAAGCTCTAATACTTATAGAAGGCTTATGTTTATCTATTTTTGGAAAAGAGCCTTCTGAAAGAAAGTTTCAGTCTAGAGATTAGCTGTAGACTCAAAGCTCACCAGTAATGAGAGCTTTGAGTAATGAGAGTGAGAAAAGCTTCACATGTGCAGCTGGGTCGCACCGTGCCCACTTCTTAAGCTATTTCATCATGGTTTGGTTTTGTGCATTAGTGGACATTTTACAGGTGTCTTAGTAATAGCAAATGCCTGAACACCACTAGTGCGCCAAACTCCCCATTGTCCAGACTTCAGTGCAGAACCAGGTGAAGAAACCGCTGACGGTTGGACATTTGTAATAAAGTTATCATTCACCTTTCTGTAACTTACCCATGTTTCAGATCAGGAATGCTGGAGTCTGGTATCGACCGAATTATTTCTCAGGTTGTGGATCCAAAGATCAACCACACATTCAGACCTCAGGTGGAAAAGGCTGTGCATGAGTTTCTGGCCACCCTGAACCACAGGGAGGAAGCAGGTGGCAACACCACGCCTGATGATGAAAAGCCGGAAGCTTTTGTTGTGACGCAAGGTGCTTGCTTCTCTCCAGTGCAGTTCGAGCTCTTCTTGACCTTCTCATCAAGTCAGGAATATTTGATTCTGTTACCATTTCTCCATTTGGCTACTCTAGTGAAACTGTATTTACTTAAATATTGCCCAGATTTCTCAACTAGTGTGGTATTTCTTCTTTTGAAATTAATTTTCTAAATAGCATTTTAATCACAGTGAGTGTGTGTGTGTCTGTGTGTATGTGTCTGTGTGTGTGTGTGTGTTCTGTAACATAGGAAGTTAAAATGAGTCAAGACATTCTCACACAGCCTGGCAGTTTTTAGGCTTGCTGGTGCCCATTCTAAGAGGCTGCGTGCTCTCAGGAGCTAGTAAACTGAGTGTGGCAGCCGCCACCACCATCTGAAAGCCCAGGTGCACACATGTCTTCATGACCCGTGTCACCTGAGGGTAACAGCGGCAGGTAGTGTTGATGAAGTAGGAGGGTTTATTTTCTGAATACATTTCCTAAGTTTTGTCCTCTCCTCGAAGGTGTTCCTGCTCCTGGGCCCGGTACTAATGTGGCCAATGACGCCATGTCAATCTTGGAAACCATAACTTCTCTTAACCAGGAAGCTCATGCTGCCAGGGCGTCAACCGAAACGTCGAGCACCAAGACCAGTGAGAGAGTGTCCAGGAAACTCTCATCTCAGCCCAGCACTGACACCACCCCTGACAGAGAAAGGAGCTCAGAGGACGGGGCGGACAAAGAAAAGGCAGCCCCTGATTCCGGAGGGGAAGGGCTAGAAGGTGCCCTGAAGTCTGAAGAGCCTAGTGAGCTCCCCTGTGCAGGAGAAGAAGCTAAAAATCAGACGAAAGAGAGTAATGTCATTCCGCTGAGTAAGGACGCTCAGCAGGAAAGCAGTGACCCAAAGAGTAAGCCCGCAGATAGAGCAGAAAGGAAGCCAGATGGCGGTGACAAAGGGGAGCGGAAGAAAGAAAGGAAGGAGAAGTCTGAAAAGAAGGCTGACCACTCGAAAAGGAGCGAGGACGCACAGAAGGCTAAAGAGGAAAGGCAGGCAAAGGACAAAGAAGTTGAGAGCACGAAACTTCCCTCGGAAAAGAGCAGCAGCAAAGCTAAGGCCGCGGAGGGGACAAAGGAAGGTGCGTGGAGCGCGGGGAAGTCTGTGGTGCCCGCGGAGCCCAGGGCCTGTTTGGCTTTAAGTTTTCATAACATTTTTTTGGTGTTCCTATGTCAAAACTCTGAAAACGTGATTCCTTTTGCTGGGCATCGTGGCATGCTCCTGTAGTCCCAGTGCTGGGCAGGCTGAGTGTGCAAGACCCAAGCTAACCTGGGCTAACTAGCCAGACCCTGTTTGGGCTGGGGGTGGAGGGCATTAGACATTTTTATATTTCCTTCCTATACTTTTGTATCTATCACAAAGATAAACAGAGAAACTATAAACGTTATACTTTGCTCATACTGTTCCGAACAACATAAGTTGTATATCCTGATCTTTAAAATATTGGGTAATAAGTACGTCAGTTTCTTAAAATTTACATTTGTGTATATCGTTTACATTGTAGATTAGTCATTTGGTTTTTACAGGTTACTAGTTTGCCTTTGGATCTTTTGAAAATATGTCTGCCTTATTTGATAGCTAATTTCTTTGGTGTGTATTTAAAGGAAGAATTTTTAAATAAAATTTAGGAATTAGGCTTTTGAATATGTTCTTTTTATTTATTAGCAAAGTTATTAATTTTGCTTCATTTTCTTCTTGAAGATTGCTCTTTGATGGATTCTGATGTGGATGGTCTTACAGACATCACAGTTAGCTCTGTCCACACCAGTGACCTTTCATCTTTTGAAGAAGACACTGAGGAGGAAGTTGTAATGTCAGATAGCATGGAAGAAGGAGAGATTACATCAGATGGTAAAACGCCTTTCCTGATGCCTCTGTGAAGTTTCTGTTGAGCATTCTTTGTGTATTCTGATGGCTACATCCTGACAGAGTATGGTACACTGGCCAGAGCCTGGCACTTTGTGGTTGCAAGATTTATTTCTGAGACTAAACTCTAGGGTTCTCTATCTAAACAACTTTATGAGTTCCTAGCCCTCAACAAACCTTGGGTCTCCATCAATAATTCTGTCCTCTGAGACTATCACAAGACTTAGACGAAACATGTCACAAAGATACTTTTTGTTTATGTGTGAATGATACTTGGGGAAGAGCAGGCTAGAGGACTGCCCTCACTTCTGGCACCAGTTGGAAATTCAGGGGTCCCAACGACCATCCTATGGTATGATGATTTCCTAAAAGGCTCATCGGGCATGGTGGTTCGTGCTTATGATCCCAGCACCTGAATGACTGAGGCAGGAAAGTAATGGCAAGCTCCAGGCTAGCCTGGGCTACGTAGTGAGTTCTAGGCTGTCCTAGGCTAGAATGATACTCTGTCTCAAATAACAAGTGGTGGTACACTCACAGTTATGGTTTATCCCAGCTAAAGGACACAGAGTAAAATTAGACTAAGGTTGAATCCAGGAAAGTTCCAAACAGTATCCTCTGAGTATCCTTTCCTGTGGAATTGTGAACAACTTTATTGCCTTGACAGCCATGTCTGTGATACAAGTAACTGCCAACCAGCAGAGTTCACCGGAGTGTTGGTCTGAGGTTCTTGCCTACGCTGTGAGCTATAGTCACCATTGCCCGCCTCTGTGTCTAACCTCTGTCTTCAGCCCCTCAGGAGGTTTTGCTATGGGACTCAAAGCCCTGGCCCTAAATCACGTTAGACTATTTGGTTTGACCTCGAGACCATCAGGCAACCAGAAGTCCTCCGATCAGGCACAGCATCCTGAAGATCTAGTGATGACTCTCGGAAGCCAAGGGCAAATGTCAAACCTCTCTGAGACAAAACCGAAACCTATTCTGCAGGTGTTTTTTTTTTCGTCTACCCCTTCCCAAGCATTCCAGAGTCTGTGCTAATGCCCTTCTGTGTGGTAACTGCTGTAGCCTGCACTGCAGTCCTGGAAAGTTGGTACAAGTGAGGAAAGAAGGTCACAGTATGTGATCCAAAGTCACATAGCCCACAAGCACCACCGCAGAGTTCAAGCCTGAGTCTGTGCTTCCAGCCAGTGCCTTGTGCTATTCTTTGTCCTGTGGCATGTTGAAGTTTTACTCCCATTGCCTGTGGGTAGCATCTTTTAAATATTCTGCTGGCTTTGAGTTAGATACCTAGAGGAAAACTCAGGAGAAAAAGTAGAACTTCTAACAGCACAAACACTTTACTTAGCTTTTCCTCTCTTTATGTTTCTATCAAGGAAAAGACAAGTTATATGGTCCGCCCCTGCTCTGTGGACCCTCACTGTTACCTGTGGGAAGAGCGGTCCTTATCCGTGACCCTCTGCTGTCTCTGCTCTGCTTTGGGGTCTTTCGAAATGTTTTCTTGGATGGGGCTAGATTTTATGTGTGTGGGCTCTGAAAAGTAAGAAGCTAAATGCTTTAAAAGCAGTAACAGGAATTGAGAACAGTGCTTTTTCTTTTGCCCCTTCCTTTCTTGCTATATCAAATGGAAACAGATCACCTTCCTAACTAGAGGGTTTTAGTGGAAGGTATAGAAACTGGCTGATTCCTGCCCTTTCCTGAACTCAGGAGACATTAAAATCTCAAGTGTCCTTTAAAGTGCAGCTTCAAATGAATTTGCTTAGCTTAGCAATGGTAAAGCATTCTTAGCAAGTCCAGTGACAAATAAGAATTAACTGTCACAAGTAGTTTAACCATAGACTGAGGCAGCTCCAGCTTAGGCTCATAGGTTTAACAAACCAAAAACAAACAGTAAAAGGAAACTTGAGCTTGGCCCATCAGAAACCGTCAACTTGCCTCTACCTGGGGCCTTCCCATCAGATCAGACTCAAGTAAAGGCCTAGCAGTAGTCAGTCTGATAGTGTTTGCTCAGCCTCTGTGCAGAGCCCATGGAAGCACACAGCTGAAGCTGCCGGCCAGAGGCCCTGAGCCTCTTCTGGCTCCGGGTGGGCCCTGTGTTCTTCATGCATCAACTCTGTTTCATTTAATGTGTCTGAAGGTTTTTGAGACAGGGTCTCCCTGTAGCCTTAGCTGCCCTGGAACTCACTATGTAGACCAGGTTGGCCTCGATCTCACAGAGACCCTTCTGCCTCTGTTTCCTAAGTGCTGAGATCAAAGGTGTGCACCACCATGCTCAGCTTTGAATTTATTTTTCTTTTAACAACACAAATGCTTATAGTATCTAATTTTTCTTTTACTGCCTTTATGTGTGAAGTGATTGCTAAGAATTAATGCATGAATTATAGTTTTTTAAAATGCCAATTTCTAGCCAGGTATGATGGTGCATGCTTTCAATCCCCGCACTCGGGAGGCAGAGGCAGGCAGATTCTCTGAAAGATTGAGTCCAACCTGGTCTACATAGCAAGTTCCAGGCAAACTGGGACTACAGGGAGATCCTGTCTCAAAAAAACAAATAAAAAAGTCAGTTTCTGAATTTTCACATGTAGATATTTCCCCCTTTGGAACTATAATACACATGAAGTTTATTGATAGTTCTTTTTTAGCTGCTTATACAGCATAATGTCGATGCTCTCCCTAGTTCACAGAAGCTCTTTCTGTTGACTTTTCCAGATGAAGAGAAGAGCAAGCAGAATAAAACAAAAAGTCAAACTAATGATTCTAGTGAAGGAAAAGCCAGAAGCGTACGGCATGCTTACGTCCACAAACCATATCTTTACTCAAAGTATTACAGTGACTCTGATGACGAGCTCACAGTAGAACAACGGCGGCAGTCCATTGTAAGTCCAGTTCGGCCTCTTACTGTTTTAGTCTACTGCACCAGACTGACAGATTTGAGGGCTCTGCAGGCAGGGGGCAGGTAAACAAAACAGATATGCACTTTGCCTTCAAGAAGCTTGTCACTTAAGTATATAGAATAGATGTGCAACAAATATATGTGTATCACTGTTACATGAAAAATGTAGCAATCTGGATGTTTGTTGGAATGGAAGTGTTCATGCCAAAACAGACAAGTCATACAGATATGTAGTATGTTCTCATTATAATACTGAGGGAAATGCACTGTTTTTTAAATTTTTTTTTTATGTGTATGAGTGTTACACCTGCATGAATGTAAGTGCACGGGTGTCATGCAGCACCGTGAAGGTCAGAAGAGGGCGTTGGACCCCCCGGAACTGGAGTTACGGATGGTTGTTAGCTTCCATGTGGGTGCTGGGAACCAAACCTGGGTCCTCTGCAAGAGCAGCCAGTGCTCTTAACTGCTGAGCCATCTCTCCAACCCCCAGTAATATCTTTTTAAACAAATTCATACATTATTGAGTTTACACATCTGTTTTAGATGGCTTATAGTTTAAGAAACATTAAAATATGGAAAGTTGCTTATCTCCAGATAAGGAAGTGTGGAGATAAGAATTGGAGGAAGCCTGCCAGATCTGCTGGTGGCAGCCGTCCCTCCAGGCTTGTCTCTGGGAAAGGTTACTTGGACAGGAGCTGTGCTCTGCTTAGCACTTTTGAAACTTTGACATTGAGCTTTCACCAGAAAAGGGTGATGGGAATAACACAGTGACTGTGACTTCTCCCCGATTCAAATTATAACAGCAAAAATTCCCAAGTCCCAAACTTAGTCCTGGGAGTCTAACCACAAGTCAGATTGGCTGTAGAATTAGCCTGTCAGTTGGATCTGTACCACAACTTTTTCCTTCAGGAATAAGTTATGAAATCTAACCTATATAGGCTTGATATTCATATTTTCATACCTATTTTATTTTGCTGTTGAAGCAACTCGTTTACTGAATCACCTGTTCTCAAAATAATGCCTGTCCCAGTCTTCAGACCAATGGTGCGCCACAGGAATAGCTGAAAGTTTCCCATCTGACCCTCGTATTATTCTGGTAGCTTCCAGATT
The DNA here is from genome assembly GCF_000622305.1 of Nannospalax galili. Classification (NCBI taxonomy): domain Eukaryota; kingdom Metazoa; phylum Chordata; class Mammalia; order Rodentia; family Spalacidae; genus Nannospalax; species Nannospalax galili. The sequence goes on from NW_008331789.1 coordinate 6,638,344, forward strand.
AGAACACACGTATGTACACAGAGTGGACGTGTACTTCTGCATAGCCCATTGATTTGTAAGAACATGTAAAGACCAAACTGAAGCTTCCTTGGCAGGAACAAGGGGTGCTTGGGGATTCGAGCCCAGGCTCACACCTGCCGAACCAGTTCTTTACCTGAACTGTTGCTCTCAGCCCTGAAGTTTTTTCATACTTTCTTTCAGAGTGCTTTTGCTTTTCCCTCATAATCTGTCAGGATATTTTATGGGTTTAGGCAAAAGAAAAAGAAGAGAGACTTTTAAGAAGACGAATTAATCGAGAGAAGCTTGAGGAAAAGCGGAAACAGAAAGCAGGAAAGACAAAGACTTCCAAGGCCAAGAGCCAAGGTATCACTGCTGCTGCCATCACTTGAGATTATCTTATGTGCTGTGTCCCTTTCTAATTTATTTTATGTCGCTTATGGCATATGCATATAAAATACAATGCTGTGTTCAGTGTGAAATAGCAGAATGAATTAGCACTAGACAGTGCATTCCTAGCATAATTGTTTCTGATGACAATGATGCAATTAACCTATACTTTTTTTTTTTTTTGGTCTTTTTGAGACAGGGTCTCCCTGTAGCCCCAGCTGCTCTGAAACTCACTATGTAGACCAGGCTGGCCTTGAACTCACAGAGATCCGCCTGCCTCTGCCTCCCGAGTGCTGGGACCACAGGCGTGCACCACCACGCCTGGCTTTAACCTATACTTTATGTTTGCTTTTTTCTTTTCTCTTTGCTCTTTCCTTTTCTTTTCTTTCCTCTTTTCTTTGATGCTGGGGATTAAACTGGCACATACTAAGCACATGCTGTGCCACAGAGCTGTACCTCCAGCCCCTTATGCTAACATTTATCTGACATAGTAAATAAAACAAAACTGAATTCTACTGTGTTTTTTCCAGCACAGATTAAGAGCTGTTCAGAACTGTTTTGTATTTTGTAATGATTATGCAGTCTTACTGGAAAGCAGATGCAGCACTGGTGCCTAAACTGTCTTCTGAAATACAGGTTACTAATTGCTTTTCTCCCAGGCAAAAGTAATGTTGACTTAGAAGATTCATCAACAAAGACTTTGGAACCCAAAGCCCCCAGGATTAAAGAAGTCCTAAAAGAACGGAAAGTTTTAGAGAAAAAAGTAGCTTTAAGCAAACGAAGAAAAAAGGATTCAAGGTACATTTTTTTATCTTTGTTCCAGTTGTTTGGAAGAGACACACTGAGCATGGGACTAGGGAGTCATGCCTTGAATGCAGATGCTAATGCATGCTTATGAAGGACAGGGTTCATGTTTATTTTCATCCATTGTGTTAGTATCTAAATATTTCACAGGGACATTTTAATTCATTTTGTGAAAATCTAGTGGAAGCTTTAGTTTTTCCACAAAAAGAAAAACAAAAAAAAAAATCATATATACATAAACAAGTTTTTCTTATTACTTTTAGAGAGGTGAGTTTCAGGGCCTTCTAGAATTCCTTCTGGAAGTATCCTGTTCTGGGCCTTTGGTAGCCACTTACTAACAAAGACTGCATCTGTTTTCTGGTCTTTCCAGCACCTATTTTTAACCATATCCTAGGTTTTTGGTTTTTGGTTTTTTCCCCTTTAACCTAGCATCTAAGCCAAGTTCTGGTTATTATTTTTAAGCTCTGTATTACCATTGTTACTGTGAGAGAATTGGAAAGGCAAAAAGACACTTGAGAGTGGCAGTGATGTTTTGTGACATCAAATTACATTTATTTTTAAAGATCTGTTTATTTTATGTGTAGGTGTTTGTCTACATGACTTTATGTACACCACATGCACGCAGGAACTTACAGAGGCCAGAAGGGGGTATTGGGTCTGCTAGAACTAGAGTTGCAGATGGTTGTGAGCTGCCACATGGGTGATGAGAACTGGTGAGCACTCTTAACCACTGAGCCCTTTCTTGGCCCCTCAAGTTATAATTCTGTAAGTTAATCAAAGACTTCGAGGTAAGAGAATTTATAGACCCTAATGAGAGGATTCCATTCTCAAATGTATTGTCGTGTCCTAGTCCTGTTGATCTGAATCAGAACAGGCTTTCCTGCATACATGCAAGATGGTGCTGCTTTCAAATGTATGTGTAGCACACACGGTGTTGATTATGTAGTGCAGTGGAAAATCTCGTCTTAGCTGTGTTTTCCTTCAGCAGAGCACTTCCCGCCGGATCTCAATTACCCTCCTGTGATTGAGAATAGAATTGTAGCAAGTCTCTAGTAATGCATTGAGTAGTATAGTAAAGAAAAGATGTTTTTCCAACTTTCTTGCGAGATTCTTACATTTAGACTGAAAGTTACTATTTGATTTATTCTCTCTTAGAAATGTTGATGAAAATTCCAAAAAGAAACAGCAATCAGAAGAGGACTCCAAAGAGGTCCTTAAAACAAGTGAGGTATGTCTTAGTGACAATGTCCTTTCACATGGCCTTTCATTAGATGCAGATTATTTAGTCCTTTGCAGTAAAACAATGTAATTTGGTACTTTTGATATTGAGTAAAAAACTCACTCTCACTCAGCATCTTAAAGCTGATCCTGTTTTGGCCTGGATTTCTCATTTTGGTGAGTTGATTGATAAGATTTTTTTCTGTTTCAGTAGTGATTACTTCTCTTCCTTACCTTCTTTCCTGTTTCTCATATGGAAATAACAGAATTTTCAATAATAATAATGTGAAGAAAAGAGCGAAACTAAAATCCCTCCATAACAACTATATGTATGTGCATATAGTTTTTTGAAGTAATCTGACAAATTTTTTTTTCTGATTTTGCTCACTTCATCTTACCTTATAAGCTTCCTAATTACTTAATGATTGACCAGTGCTATATTGAATGGATATATCATAATTTACTCAAGCACCAGTTTATATTTGACAATAAGGTTATATCCAAAATGTGTCTAAATTGTGAAAATATATGCAATGAATACATTTCTTCCCTGTGTTTGATTATTTTCTTGGGACAGACTTTGACTTTCATTGAGTTTAAGTCTTTATTTACAGAAACATATCCATAGTTCCATAGCTGAGCCATGGTAGAGAGTAGTAATTCATTAATCGTTATTCACCTTAATATACTCAGTGCCAAAACTGGGAGTAGAAGAAAGTGCAGAAGCTGTGCTGTTCTCTCCACGTCTTCTCCAGAATAAATGTATGTGCACATGCACACGTGTATACGTGTGCACGCTCATATATACGTTACTCTGAGTTACTATATACAGTTAGGATTTCATACACAGAGTATTATACAAATACTCTAAATTCATGTGGTCTCTATAAATGATTGGGTTCTGACTTGAGAAGTATAAAGTGTTAAGTCAGCATGTAGTTTTCATACTGAAAAGAACACTTAGCCTGTCCATTTGTCAGCTTGCATTTATTGAGGACAATTGGGCATGAGTGAGCTGTAGTGCTTTATAGAACTGAAGACCTAAAGGCATGGACAGCTCTCAGGTGATATCTACCTGCAGTATAGAGGGAAGAATGCTAGACGCAGAATCAAATCGTCTGGACTCGATTGGGTTCCACTGAGTTTCAACTCCTGATGCCTAGCACCTACTGCAGGAGCCAATTAAGTACCTCACACGGGCCAGGACGCACATATGAAGTACCTCACACGGGCCAGGACGCACATATGAAGTACCTCACGCGGGCCAGGACTCACATATTAAATGTACCCAAATATTAAATTTGAATCTAAAATATTTCTCGTATTTCACCCTTTGTTTTCTTAACAGCACTGCGAAAAAGAAAAGGCATCGTCCAAGGAGGCGAAGCATGCTCATGTCAAAGGCGAACCAAGTAAACCTGCCCGGAGACTTTCAGAGTCTTTGCATTCATCTGATGAAAACAAAAGTGAGTCCAAAGCAGAACGAGAGCATAAGAGGCGGACATCGACGCCTGTTGTGACGGAAGGGGCACAGGACGACACAGACACAAAAGACGGAAAAAGGCAAGCAGAACGCTCTGAGGTTAGCACAGAAGAACCCACAAAACAGAGAAGCACCCTTAAAAATGAAAGGTATCCAAAGAAAGATGACCCTGATGCTCCCCAGGGGAAAGGCGTACTCAAGAAAGAGGCAAAGCCTTCCAAGGAAAAGCCTGAGAAAGAGAAAACTCCGTCAGAAGAAAAACTATGTTCAAAACACAGATACAGAAGTGACAGTGTGCACAAGACAGGTGACGAGATGGAGCTTCACTCCTCTGAGAAAGCTTTAAAAATAGAGGAAAGCATTCAGAAGCCAAGTCAGCAGACCAAACCTGCTTCAGATGACAAGGCTGAACGTAAAAGTAAACACAGGAATGAGAGGAAATTATCAGTATTGGGTAAAGATGGAAGGCCAGTTTCTGAATATCTTATAAAAACAGAGGAGAATGTACGTAAAGAACACAGCAAGAAGGAGAAGCAGCCGTCGTCTGGAAAGCCTAAAGTAGATCACAGAGCACGAAGATCAAGTGATTCCAAAATTCAGAAGGATTTTCTAAGTTCCAAACAGCAGAGTATCACGGCACAGAAAAGAAGTGAAAGTTGTTCAGAAGACAAGAGTGAGGCTGATGTGACTGGTTTAGACAGCAGTTTAAAACCAGAAGAGGGCACTCATAAGGAAAGGCGAAGGACAAAGAGCCTGATGGAAGAGAAACCTGGGCTGAAGTCTAAATGGAAAGGGCACGGCAGACAGTTAAAGGCTGCTGAAGCAGAATTACAAGACAGTGTCTCGAGACAGGTGAGTGCTCCAAAGCCTGACAAGAAGAACACAGAAGAAAATGACCCAGAAAGGCAGCGCAAGGCCAAAGCCGAAGACAAATCAGAAGAAGCTGGCGGTGAGCCTGCACTGGAGAGTGCCGCTCCTTTGGCACACGGCGCACAGAAGGACTCTGGCCACAGAGCCAAGTTACCATGGGCAAAGGACAAGCATAAGAGTGATAAAGACTCGAGCGCCTCCAGACTGGAGAGAAAGTTCTCAGATGGGCACAGAAGTAGGAGCTTAAAGCACAGCGGTAAAGACACGAAAAAGAAGGAGGAAAGTAAGTCAGAGGACAAGGATGGTAAAGATGCTGACGGCAGTCATGAGAAGGCCAGAGGGAATGGCTCGGGCGTAGAGAAGAAAGTAAGTAGAAGGCTCTGTGAGCATCGAAGAGGGAGTGTGTCCCAAGAATCGGCCAGGGATGATAAATTAGCAGCCAGCCCCTCCGGTACCTCCAGTACTTCCTCCCTCCAGAGACCAAAAAAAAATGCCGAGACCACACCAGTCCCTGAACAAGAACTGATGGAAACTGATTCTGAGGCAGCTGTCGAGAGTGTATCTGAACTTTCTAAGGCCCAAGACAACAGCAGCTATAGTTCACAGCAAGACAGTGACACCGAGAACATTACAAAACAGAGAACTGCTGCCGAGGTGCCCAAGGACGAGCTCAAAACTTGCATGGTGGACTCAAAGCCGGTGGCTGTGAGCTCTAAATCAGGGCGTGCAATAGCAGTTACTAGTAATTCTGAAAAGCACACTGACCATAAAAGCACCCTGACCAAGAAAGTGCATACCCACAGTGCTGTGTCCAAACCAAGTCCTCGGGAGAAAGAGCCAGGGCAGCGTGGAGCTCAGGAAGTGAGTGTGGACCCTGAAGCCAGTCGGAGAGTGCTGTCTAGGGCCCTGCCAGAAAGTGATAGGCTTCCGAAGAATTTGAAAAGCACTGCCAGGGCCACTGAGGCGTGTGGCACTCCAGGAGAAACTATTCTTGAACATTCCTCAGACTTAGATGCCTCACCCTCCTTACGTTCAGCGACTCTCATACCTCAAAGAGAATCTCATGACTCAAATACCATTCCTGCCATTAACAGAGAAGCTGTTTTGGAAGGCGGCACACCCAGCACCTCCGTTGTGGGTGACTCTGATGTCCCTAACCAAAATTTGGCTGTTAAGAAATCAGAAGTCCACAGAACAAATGACAGCAAAGAAGGTAGCGACAGTCCCACAGTAAATACACCAGTGAAAGCAAGCACGGTTACCAAGAGGCCCGTTCCAGAACATAGCCAGGCCATGTCATTGGACACAGAGAGCAGACCAAGCATGCCTTTTGCTAGCAAGGCAACAGATGTAATGGTGGAAAATAAGGGCATTAGCACAGACAAGAGCTTCGTGGGCTCAGCCAAGAAAGAGAGTGATTTAAAGGCAGAGCCTGATTTGAAGCAGGACAGAATCGCAGCTGGTCACATGGTCGGCCTGAGTGCAGGAAAAGACCCTGAGGCAGTCAAACAGAAGCATGCCAGAGAGCCAGACAAACGCAAAGGACTGCCGGCTGACGTTGGAAGGAGGACAGAAAGCAACGAGGTGGACACCAGTGCTGGGCGGGATCCTGCCTCTGTGTCACCACAGAGGAATGGGAAGATGGACAGGGAGGCCACAGCACCTGACAGAGAAGACAAAACTTCTGTTGCTACTAGTACTGAAGGGAAGGACCAAGGCATGGCCTTCAACCCAGTGAAAGCTGGAGATGCCATCACCACTTCCTCCAAAACAGGAGAGAAGGGGCTGTCTTTGCCTTGCACCAGCATTGAAGCAGATGAAGGGTTCACAGTGGGTGCGTGCCCCAGAAACGAGCTCCTGCAGGTTGGGGCAGGAGCCAGAGAGTGCACTGTTTTTGCTGCAGCCGAAGAGGGTAGGGGTGTCGGTGTTGTCACAGAAGGGTTTGCTGAGAGTGAGACTTTGCTCACAAGCTCCAAGGAAGGAGAAAGTGCAGAGTGTGCTGTGGCCGAATCACAAGAGAGAGTAGTGGGCCCCGTGGCCCCGCAGACAGTGGACATCGATGCCAACATGAACAGCGTTGTGACGGAGGAAAAGGATGACGCTGTCACGAGTGCAGGCTCTGAGGAAAAGTGTGGTGGGTCTTCGAGCCCAGGTGAAGGGACAGGGACTTTGATTGGCGAAGTTGAAAGCGATGGAGCAGTTACTAGTGCTGGGACCGAGGTGAGAGCAGGGTCTGCCAGCAGTGACGATGTGGACGGGTGCCAAGGAACTCGGGCAGTTGGTCCTAAAAAAGAAACGGAAGGCACTGTGACATGTACGGGAGCAAAGGGACCGAGTGAGGCTTCCGTTTTCTGCTTGGTAACTGCGGCAGGCCCACAAGAGCAGCATGTGGTTACAGGTGCAGATGTGGTACAGGTGGGTGATGATACACCCCCAGAGACAAGTGCCAGCCAAGAAGGAGCCGGTTCTGGGAATGACAGTGCAGAAGGCGAGAGTGCGGTCACCAGCACAGGCATCACTGAGGAAGATGGCGACGGGCCAGCAAACTGCACCGGTTCAGAAGACAGCAGTGAAGGCTGTGCTATCAGCTCTGAAACAGAAGAAAACGGGGAGAGTGCAATGGACAGCACGGGGCTCAAAGATGGCCCGGATGTGCCCTTAGTGGCTGCGGGACCCTGTGACGACGAAGGCATTGTCACCAGCACAGGCGCCAAGGAAGAGGATGACGAGGGGGAGGGCGTTGTGACCAGTACTGGGAGAGGCACCGACAGTGGGCATGCATCAACGTGCACAGGGTTAGAAGAGACTGAAGGAATGTTGGTTTGTGAGAGTGCAGAAGGGGGTGCTCAGATTGGCCCTGCGCTGGAGCGTGTGGATGCTGAGGCGGGGGCAGCCATCGTGAATACAAACGAAAGAGATGTGGACAGTGTGAGCGGTGCAGACAAGGAGGCCAAAGACCCTGATATCTGCTCTAGTGCCAAAGGGCTCGTAGAAAGCAGTGTGACCAGTGCCTTCGCGGGGCGCGGGGAAGGAGGCGGCGAGGGTCCCATGACTAGTGCAGCTTCCGATCACACTGGTAGTCAGCTCTCCAGGAAGGAAGTGGCTGAAGATGCACCCATTTCCACTGGCGTGGTGGGGGGCAGTTACGATGTCCTTGTGTCTGGTGCCATCCCAGAATGTGAAGTTGGCCACACAGCACCCAGTGAAAAAGACGAAGGCATCATCACCTGTGTGGACAGTGACGGGTGCAGTGGCCTTTTGGCCAGCACGGCTGGGTCTGACGTTTCCCAGAAAGACAGTGTAGCTGGCGCTAAAAGTCAGGGCGGTGGGCTGATGATTTCGACCAGCACACGTGGTCCGGCGCGCACCGTCGTAGCCGTGCAAGAAGGGCACGCGACAGGTGCCGGGGCGACCGTGGAAGGGTTCGAGGCCCCCATGCCCAGTGCCGTGTCAGGGGGCGAGGGCCGCCTCACGGCCAGCAGGAGCGAGGACAAGGATGAGTGTGCCATGATCTCCACGAGCATCCGCGAGGAGCTCCAGGGGCCCATGTCCAGTGCGCTGCCCGTGGGTGCCGAGCGGCAGGCAGCCGCAGCCGGGGAGAGCACCGCGGCGCTGGGCTCGGTGAGCATCGAGGACTCCGAGGTGCCGACACCAAGTGCTCCCGCCGGAGCTGAAAGTCCTCTTGCCTCGACCAGCAAGGAGGAAAAGGATGAGTGTGCGCTCATCTCCACCAGCGTGGCGGAGGAGTGTGAGGCCTCCGTGTCCGGTGCCAGCGACAACGTGCCGTCCTTGGCGGACGGGAGTGCCGTCATCTCGACAAGCTCGGGGGAGGACTGCGAGGGCCCGGTGTCCAGTGCCGCCCCCCGGGAGGCAGCCTGCCCCTCGGTCACCGTGGTGGAGGAGCCCGGCGACGCCGCCATGATTTCCACGAGCACCTCTGAGGGACGGGAGGCAGCCATGGTTGGGACCGTCCCGGCAGATGAAGACCAGGCGGCGAGAGCGGAGGACGTGAGTGACGCCGCCATCATCTCCACCAGCACCGCGGCCTGCGTGCCTCTGGGCCGGGGCAGACGCGAGGCGCTCCTGGCTGGAAGCGGAAGCCTCTCGGAGACGCGGAGCGTGTGCGAGCTACCCATGCCCAGCCTCGTGGCCGAGCGTCTCTGCCGGTGCCCAGTGGCGGTCCCGGGAGGCAAACGAGCATGGCCCCTGCCGGCTGTGAGCGCTACGGAAGGGCGGGACGGGCTGCCAGCCAGCGAGCCTTCTGCGGGGCAAGGCCAGCCGGGCGCTGCGCGCACCAAAGACGAGGACGGGCGGGACCCCGGCCAAGGCCCCGGGGCACAAGCCGGATCCTGTAGCTCCGTTCAGGGGGACAACAGAAGCCCAGAGACGGGAGCGCCGGGTGGTTGTTGGGCGGGAAGGGGCTCCAAGAGCCTGGGAGGCGCGGGACCGAGTGCAGAGGCCCTCTCTGGCAGCGTCCCCGGTCTGGCAGCAGTCAGCGCCAGCCCAGACGCCGCGGGGCAGAACTCTGTCCCTTCTGACTGGCAGGGGCCCGAGGACAGCTTGAAGACAACCAAACGTACCGCAGGCCAAGAATCAAAACCGGCTCCTTCCCACGCGGCAGCCCTTGCAGCTGCCTGCCCCTTAGCTCCATCTGCTCCCGAGGGGGAGGCCGCCCTGACTTCCCAGAGCCATCATGGCAGCGCCTGGACCGATGAAGCTGAGAAAAGAGGACCCGCTGCTGGTGCCCAGAAGTCATCCCCCAGGGAGACAGACCTTGATGCCCCTGTCGCTGAGGAAAGCACGTGCAACACAGGTGACAGTCGGTTTATAGTTATTTTCTTTTTGTTCTATGTGTATGAGTGTATTACTTGCATGTATGTAAGTGCACCCGAGTCCTACACTGCCCATGGAGGTCAGAGGGTGGCACTGGATTCCCCTGGAACTAGAGTTCCATGGTTGTTGGCCACCATGTGGGTGCTGGGAATCAAACCTGGGTCCTCAACCAGAGCAGCTGGTGTTCCTAACCGCTGAGCCATCTCTCCAGCCCCATAACTGTTTTTCTTAACACTGATTTTATAACAGCTCCTACAGGATGATCTTCCAAAAGGTGATTTTGGTTCCAGAATGACAATATACACTTTTCCCTTCAGTGTTTAAAATAACTCATCAAACTTGAAGGTTGACCTTCTCTGAAAGATACTGTATTTTAAAATTTGAAGCTAGACCATTTTTATGTGGCACTATAGAAAAGGCAGGAGTTGTGAGAAGGCGCCTGGCTGAATCCTCATGACTGGGAAGCTTCTCAACTCCTTGACCTCTAGATTTCTTGTGCTTGGTTGGTCGGTCCATCAGTTGGTTTGATTTGGTTTACATTGTCCTGGGAGGTGAAGTAAGGGCCTCTCACATGCCCCACCACTGAGCTACACTTCCATCCACTGTTACTGTTTTAACTGAATTTTCTGTTCAAGTAAATTTTCTGTTCAGAGTTAGTTTCTGGACTAGACAATGTTTGAGGGTTGGAGGGCTGTTCCTTCTTGACAGATTTCAGAGTGTGGGTCTGGTAGAAACTGAGAATGCCTTTCAAACGTAGCATTTCAGTCATCACTGATTCAGATACTCTGTAGAAGTCCGGCTGTACTAGGCTGTGGCCCATGCAGGGATAAGTGGAGAGAGCAGGTGCCGTGTCCGAGAGCAGTGTGGCAGTGATGCAGCTCTAACAGGTACTGAGGCGAGGCGGGAGCAGCACACCAAGGCCTCGGAGCCCCTGAGCTAGACTTAGAGGGTCTGTGGACCTTGATTCTTCTCCATTCTAGCTGTGCACACTGTGGCATCCTGAACATGTAAACGAACCAAACCTTCCTGACACCTAGCCTAGCCTCAGAAATGAGGCCAGTAGAGGTAGGCCTGTTCGTTACAGGTACTTAGACAAGGCATTCGAAAGTATTCTCAGAGTTGAAATAGCTAAATATTCCTACAGCGTTTAGCCTAGAGTAAGTTGGATGCTCAGGTAGCCCTTATGACCCAGCCTTTCCTGCAGTCTCTTACTGCCCCCTCCCATTTTCTTCCCCCCGGAAGAGCAAAAGTAGAGGGGTTCTTAACAAGAAAGAAGCTTGCAGTTTCTTGGGGAAAAGAAGGCTTTTCTTTGTCGGTTTGTGTGTGAGGCAGATGAGGGAACTGAAGAAGCTACCAGCTGCAGCCGGTGCACAAGACTCCACCCGAGAGAGTGCTACCTCTTCAAGTCCTCCTCGGTTGTTAAATTTTATGTTCAATTTCACTGTCAGGAAGTAAAGTGGGTCTATGTATAAATCACCGTCTTTATTATTTATCTCAGTGACTCAGAATATGTACACATGTATTTGTAGGGACAAACTTGATGGTACTAACTTCAGAACAACACTAAGAAGTAAGATGTCTCCATATCCTTGCTTCTGGTTCCTTTCACACAACCTGCTCCTTTGTATAGTTTTTGCACTTCCAGTGAAATAAGTCATGGTCTGGGCCAGCAGGGACATGCCACTTCTTTTTCATGTGAGATATCTTTGCATTTGGATTCTTACATTATGTTGATCTTTGAATTTCATAGGCAGTGAGGAGTCGTCAGCAAAGGTTATGGGAGAATCGGAATTGTCAGCCAACCTGAAAATTGAGGTATGACCGGTAATTCAGTAATGCCCACCTGTTACTGGCATATGCTGTTCACATGTGCGCGATGCACATGCACGCACGTGTACCTCTGGCACTTAGTATTGTTAATGTCATACGCTGTAGGATACAAAAGCTAAGGACTTCATCAAGGTCAGTAAACAAGTCCATCATCAATTCCATCTCTTCAAGGCAGGAGCAGAATCACCTTCAGTTTCTCTGTCACCCAAGTTTAATCTGTTGCCCTTTCTTGTGGGTTCCATTTCCAGAGCAGAGCAGGAATCCGTGCATTTCTATTTCTATAGTGACCACCCTCCCCTAAGCCTCTGCTTCCATGACTTTCTGTTAGACGTCAGTTCTCCTGAGCCCTTCTGTGATTCACACAATTGTGCAGGCTCTTTAAAAACAAAAATTAGAACCTAGCATTGCTGTTTAAAATTTTCCATGGGGGCTAGAGAGATGGCTCAGCGGTTAAGAGCACTGGCTACTCTTGCAGAGGACCCAGGCTCAATTCCCAGCACCCACATGGCAGCTAACAACCGTACCTAACTCCAGTTCCAGGGAATCTGAAACCCTCTTCTGATTTCCATGGGCATTACACAACATGGGTGCACATATATACATGCAGGCATTGCATTCATACACATAAAATAAGATAATAAAATATTTTAAAATTTTCCATACTTCATATTTAGCATAAAATCACTCTTGTTTTTATTGTGGTCTATACCATGTGCAAGGTAGACTCTACATCCTATTTTCAGCCTGATTCCATGGCACCCTCAATCTGTATGTGACTTGGTTGCCGTGAAGGGGTGGGGGACTTACCAACAGCGTAGAGAGAATCCTCTTGAAAAGAACAGATGAGGTTTGCAGAAGGATGTTGGGGTCAGATTCTGAAGGTGGAGTGGGTGTTTATCAAACAGAAAGGAAACCTCAGCGGAGGGAGCATATGCTCTAGACTGGGGAGGACAGGTGCTGCCCATGCTCCAGGCTCCTAGCTGTGAGACTCAAGTCTGGCAGGGAGGAGGGACCAATCCAAAGGGCCCTGTCTGCTGTGCTAAGATAGTCTTACCTTTTGCAGTAGAGAACCATTGATAGTGAAGTGTGAGATTAGACTGATTTTTCTTATTTTTAAAGATTAGCATACTTATTTTTCAATTTCACATGAAAATACATTTTTGTGTTGTTTCAAGGTGTTGGGTGGTTTTGTCCAGTTCACTGGAGCTGGCAGCTAGTCTTACTCCCTGGTAAAATCCTCAGGTAATTTATTTTTATGGTGCTTTGGATTTTAGACATTTGTGCCTTCAGAGAGGGGTAAAAATCATGAAGTTGCAGCGGCACCCAGAAGCCCCTGCTTTGAAAGGCCGAGAACAACGGGTAAGCGCCTCTACCATTGCTCATGTTGTTTGTTCCCTGCATATATGTTTATCTTTCACCACGGCATAAAGTTAGTCACTGATTTATAATAAAACACTGTCAAACAGAATGAATTTGCCTCTCACTGTTTAAAATAGCTTGAAGGGAATTCTTTATTCTTTCCCTTTTTAAAGGCTTTTTTTTTTTTATTTTTAATTTTATGTATATTAGGGAATGGGTGCAGGTGCCTGCAGAAGCCAAAGGCAGCAGGTCCCCTGGAGCTGGAGTTACAGGCAGTCATGGACCTCCTCTGTGGGCACTGGGAACGGAACTCTGGTCCTCTGCAAAAGCAGTATGCACTCTTAACTACTTAACCATCTCAGCTCCGTATGCTTTCATTAACAAATACTTTTTCTCTTTCTGCTTTATACAGGGTAACTGATTAAATCCTACATCTCCAAATAATAACAGAAAGGAAATTGTTTGGGGCAAGTGCTTGCTCCTGTGTTTCCCATGCCCCTTCAGCCCTGTAGGGTCTGCAGCTCATTCCTAGAGAGTGGTCGTTTCCCCACCAGACCCCCTTGGTCCTGGCCCTAGAACTCTGATTTTTGTACCAATGGCTGCAGCAAACTCTCCCAACTGTGCAGTATTCAGTGTTGTTGGCTACAAACAACAAAGCTTTTAGGGGAAAACCTAAGACTCAGAAAGGATTAGGCAGGCGCTCTCAAACACTTCAGTCTCGAGACTACTGTACACTCTGAACACTTATGGAGGACCCCAGAGAACTTTATTGCACAGATGATACCTGTTGACATTAGCCAGAGAAGAAACTAAGCTTGAAGAATATGATGATAAATACTAGTTCAGTGTAATTATAAGTCGGTGTAAATAACTATAAGTTAACTTAAATAACTTCTGTAGACTGTCTCACATTTTTGCAACTCTCCTTAAATACTACGTACTGTAAAGCAGGTTGCTCCTTTCTGCTCCATGGTCGCTCTGTTGCTATTTGCTTTGATCGAAGTTTAAGAACAAAACCCACCATAGATTTACAGTTAGCTTTGTTTGGATTGGTGCTAGAATTAAACCCAGGGCCCCATATTTGCTAGGAAAGTTCTCTACAACTGAACTACATTTCCAGCCACTATGTTTGGCTTTTAGGAGACTTCTCAGTTAGCTGTAGATACAGTTATAGGTATGTAGTCAGTTAAAACTCTTTAATACGCTCCTGACCTCATGATAAACAACATCTTATTAACAGTAATATGCCTTAGTTTCCTGTCTTGTTGCTGTGGTAAAATGCCTGACAAACGCCACTTAAGGAAGAAGGGTTCTGGAGAGACCATCCGTCATGATGGGCAGACCTCCAGTCCCAGGGGATCCAACAGCCTCTTCTAACCTCTGCAGGCATTGCACAACATGGATGCACTTACCTACATGCAGGCAATACACGCATACACATAAAATAAAAATAATAAATAAATTATGACCAAATTTAAGTCCATTCTGTTCTCCTCCCTTTCTCCTCCCTCCCTTCCTCTCTTTCTTCTCTCTCTCTTCTTGTCTTCTCCCTCTCTCCTCCCCATTCCCTTTCTCACTCCCTCTCCCTTCTCTCTTCTCTCCCTCTCTCCAGTGTTGAATTATCATGCAAGTCAGGACAGTCAGGGTCATTTGGATGACACATAACTTAAAACCTTCAAACGATTTCTTTAAGGAACTTTATCAGCTCAGAGAACTGAAAACACAGGCAGGGCATGGTCCGAGAACGTGCTGCTATCCCCATGAACACATCTGGTAGAATCTGTTTCTTGTTTTCTATCTCATCCTCCTACAGAGACCATTTCTGTGTCAGTTGTAGCCTCTAGAAGCATGGCCTTGACCTATTTCAGACCAGGATCTACAGAATGTAGCTTGCTGGTGCACTTGGATCAAGTGTTCCATTCCTAGAACTGCAGTGTTAGAGACTGCTGCCTGGGTTCTCATGGGAAATGCTAGGAAAGCAGCTTGATTGATGCCTAGCGTAATTAAGTCAGCTCTTTAAACCAGTCTCCTGACATATCAGTAAGCCAAGCACCTTGAGACCCAAGGTGTGCTGAGGAGTAAGGCACAGTGATAGTGGATCATTCCAATGAAGGAATGGCAGGTAAACTCCATCCATGACTACTGCCAGGCCGTGACTGGGGATCTTAGCAGAATCATCGGAAATGGTCTTAGGAGCCCCTTAAGCAGAGATTCACCCAGTCCTGCACCACTCCAAGATTGCTAAGGCCTTCACACTGAAGCTAGGTCATCCGAAATGTGAACAGATAGATTAGTTAAAATGACTGCGGATGTTTCAATAGCATATACTGTTCATTGTCAAGAAGGTAATATTTTTGCATTCTCAGGTCTTTTGTTCCCATGGTTATATTTTAGACTGTTTTACTTTGTTTAGGTACAGTTCAATAAGAGATCTATTTACATAAAAGAAAGCTGTTTAAAAGAAAAATGTGTTTTCTGTCATTGTTGAGTAGAAACAGTAAACCTTTACTTCAAGTTCTGAAGAATTATAAACAGACCATTACTGTTGAGGGGAATAGGATCTAACCTTCATTTGATAGTATTTTAAATGAACCAGTGTTTTAGAGCAGCGTCAACAAGTAATATGAAGGTCTTAAACCTCTTCCTAGGCTTCAGACTATTGCAGTAGTTAAATCCCTGTAAGACTCTACAGACACAGACATTGTTGTGAGAATGCGGTGTTCCATTCCGGTGTTTCCGGAAGTAGACAAAACACAGGTTGTAGAGAACAATTGGTCAGTTTTATGACTCACAGATGTCAGTCACCTGACATAGGCTTGTCTGACTGCTCTGAAAATCCTTACATATCTTGCTCTACGTTTCAAAAACAATCATTTCCTCATGTCTCATTCTTGTTTTCAAACAGCTGAACCACAAAAGGGGGCTTCATTAGTGAGCGAATCGCTAACTGTAAGTACCTAGAGTTGATTCTGATTCGTGTGTGTGGGTGCTACTGTGCATTGCTTTAGAGTCAGGAGGCCCTTGGGTCCTGTGTTCCCTACCTGAGTTCAGCACGCTGACAGCGGTGTTTACTTATACTTTTCCATATTCTCTGACATCCCAAGATCAAGAACTCAGCTTTCTGTTTTTATGTCATAGAATTCCATGTTCAGTTGATGTACGAGTTACTTTTCTGTTGCTGTGATAAAACACCATGACCAGGGAACTTATAGAAGGAAGAGTTTATTTAGGTTACAGCCCCAGAGTCCATCATGGCCGAGAGGCATGGTGGCAGGATGTGGCCAGAGCAAAAGGAGGAGTACTCACATCTTTAAGCAGACACAAGAAGCGGAGAGCGACTTGAAATCTGGCAAAGCTTAAGAACTCTCACAGCCCACCCCTAGTGATGCACTTCCTTAAGCAAGGCCATACTTCTAAAACCTCCCAAATCAGCGCCACTAACTGGAGACAATGCCCCATGCTTGGCACCGATGGGGGACATTCATACAGAGCACCACAGTTGTAATGTTTTAAATTGCCCTGACACATAGACAAAATTGTTTTGTTTTGTTTTTTGTGGTCTCTTTTTGAGACAGGGTCTCCCCGTAGCCCCAGCTGGCCTGGAACTCATATGTAGACCAGGGTGGCCGTGAACTCACAGAGATCCTCCTGCCTCTGCCTCCCAAGTGCCTGGGATCAAAGACATGCGCCACCACACCCGGCTGCAAAATAGTTTTTAGTTTGAGAATTAAGGTTCACTTTCTGCTTGTGGAAAATTTGTCTGGAGATACTGAACTGTAAATGTAATATATCCATTTATCCCAGGTGTGGTTCTCATGACCCCTTTGAATCCCTTGAAAGAGCATTTTTTTTGTTTGTTTTGTTTTGCCTCTGGATTTATAGGGAACCTAGGCACGGCTGAGCTCTTTGTAAAATATCTGCAGTTGCAGTCAGCCATTCTCCTCTGCCCCAGAGGAAACAAAGGAGCTTTGCTTATGACCAGGCTCTGGCCTCAGAGTCCTCCCCTCATCTCATTAAGCGACCCGTCTCTGTACCTAGGACTCATACAAAATATGTTGGGAAGAAGGGCCCCCTCCCCAATGTGGGTCAGGTTTGCCCTCCCAGGCTGCCAGAGATCCTCTGAGGGGCTGCACCTACAGAGGCCGGCAGGGTGTGCTCCCTCCTCGTTCGCCCTACGTCCCCAGCAGTGCCTTGTTCCCAGCCAAGTAGGACCTCCAGATAGAGAGTACCCTAGCTGGCCTTGTAAAGTCGTGTAAGCTATTTTCAGACTTTGCTCTTAGTTTAAAATAAAGTAGGACTGATAAAACTTGCCAAATAGGTGGTTTTATACTAAAAATACTTCAGAGTTTTGGGTGGGGCTTGCTGTTGTTGGGAATTTTTTGAGTTTTTTGAGAGCAGGGTCCTGCTGTGTGACCTGGTGCTTCCTGAGCTCCAGCTTGAAGCCACCCTTCTTCAGCTCCCTGCTGCTCAAACTGCAGAGTCGAGCTCGGAGTTTGAAAAAACCCATGACAGCTCTTTGAATGGAAGAAAATTCGTAGAATTTGAGATTTGTTTTTTCTTTCTTATTTTGCTTTTTCTAAAACCATTTTAAAGACAAGGAGAATAAACACGGTGGTATAATAACTTACTAAGCTAGAACTTTTTCACAAGGAAGAGGCCCTGTACTCTTGAACTTCTGGGTAAACTGAAAAGAACACGCACCCCAGTTCCTGACAGCATTTGTATAAACAGCCAGATTATGTAAATTCCTTTTTTCCCCTGCCTTTAAGCTTTATGTGAGACTGTTCATCAATAACCCTTTATTGTACATTTAGGTTGAAAACTCAGACTCAAGAATGAATGAAGTTCATTATGAATCTCATAACAAAGGAGGTAAGTTAATGAACTTCATAATAATTTGAGTATTAATTACCATTTGTTGTGGGTCTGCTATGTGCTGTGCTCTGAACGATTTACTTCACAAATTTTCTCTTTGAGTTTCTGTAGTCCAGGAGAGTCAGTGTTAACATCACGTTCGTAGCTAAGCAGGTCACCTTAGAGAAGTCGAGTAACCCGGCTGCACAGCGGAGGCGGTACCCTGTCTTCAACGGCTACTAGAACCTAGCTAGCAGCTCCAGCGCTAGTCGGTGGAGGTCAGTCAGCGCTGACGCTGACACGAAATGACAGTTTCCTATGCTTTGCACCATAGGAATGTAAAACCTTGGGCCGCACAGCCAGCTGTGCATTTGCGAACTTCTGGCAGACTCATTATGACAACAGAGCAGAAAACTCAGGTTTACCTGGGTCAGGCCTCCTTGCACACGAGCTTTGCAAGCCACCAACTCCAAAGAGAGTTCTGTTCCCAACCAGCTTATAGAATTTGGTTGGTTTCTATAATTGTTTTGCTTCTCTAATCCAAGAATGGAGAAAGCAGATCTCTGCCTCATGTTCTGGTGTTTAATGTAGTACATCACATTTTAAACAGTAATACAGTGGTGATGCTGATGGACACTCGGGGGCCTGTTTAATCTTAAAAGTCAGCCGGTTGGCTTTACTCTGTTAAAATGTTACAAATATAAGAAATCCTCTAATGCTTCTTCCTAGTCAGGATCTCTTTCTCTTTTTTCCCACTCCAAAGGGAACCACTATTCTGCATTTACTGGGTATGCTTTGGTTTCATAAGGTGCACATAGCTTATGTCCCCTGCTGTAGATGAATGGTAATTCTGTTTTATAGAGCCTCGCCACCATATTTGCTTCCTGCAGTAGGTTCTGAGAGTTGCATCTTGTTGATTCTGCAGAAGCCTAGTAGGTTTATCTTATGGCTAGTTCTCCATTGCGTGAATATGCCACAGTTATTTTTTGCTTCTGTTCCTGGTGGACAATTAGATTTTTTGCAACTTTTCTAATTACAAAGAGTATGACTTTGCGTGTTCCAATCCCTGTTTCCAAGAGCATAAGCAGCGGTGTCCAGTGTCTAGTATAGAACTGCTCCATGTCAGCATCTCTTCAGTGTTGCTGAAGGCCAGCTTGTCTTTAGGTGTCACACTTGTCACTCCACACCTTTATATTGTGTCTGGTCTCGCTAGAGTAGTGAATGTCTCCTGCGGTGCTGTGATGCAGTATTTCATCGGGGTGTTTTGTTTTGTTTTGTTTTTGAGACAGGGTTTCACTATATAGTTCTAGCCGTCCTGAACTCTTTGTGTAGACCAGGCTGGCCTCAACCTCATAGAGCTCTGCCTACCTCTGCCTCCTGAGTGCTGGGATTAAATTATGTACACCATCACACCCAGTTTTCATTGGGGTATTTTGGACACTTCTTAATACTGTTTTGCTGCACATGCTGAAGGGGAGAGGCCTTGAAGTCTGTTGGGTAGAATTTACTTTTTTGACCCTGACATGTTACCTTCTTCCTTGAGCCTCACATTTTACAATGACAAAAAGTGACAGCACTGTGGGGAGGGTCCCATCAGATGTCATCTGTGAACTGTTGACTACAGAGCCCAGTGTGTGGAACTGGCACTCAGAGAAATTGCTAAATCATTTCTCGTTACTACCTGTATACACTCAAATATTTTATTAAAATATCTAAGATGATTTTTTGTTGTATTTACTACTCAGAACTACTCGGTGGTAAAAAACAGAGCATGGGAGCCGTGAGCGGTCACAGTGTTGAAGCAGCTCCGAAAGAGGTGCGTTTCTAGCAAACTCAGGCATTCCATGTGTTGTATGCAGTGTTCCCACCTGGGTGTGAAGAGAGGTGTTAGAAAGTCCTACTTTCTGTAAATTGAGTGGCTATATATACCTGTTTGCACTGTTGCAGTGTGTGGGTCATTAGCAGGTCCTAGGCTATTTTGAAGTGTCCTGTCCTGCAGTCAAAAAGTACTGTTCTGTGCTACCTTTCATCAAGCATTCCTAGTTTCATCCCAATGCAGGTACCAGCATTGTGACTCTAGGTTTACATGTAGGTGTCTGCTTAGGCTAAACGGTAGAAGCTTAAGCTTTAGTCAACTGATTCGGGTTCTGTTGCCCTTAATACAGTCCTTGTTAATTCCAGGTTGAAGAGGAAGAAAGGCTTATGCTGAGAAGAAAAGGAAAGAAGCATTACCCCTCCTCAGAAGACGAACTGGGTATTTATGTTTCTATTTAGATGCCTTTGAAAAACCATATTATTTATATTCCAAAAAAGTGGGGCAGCAACAGAGAACTGAACAGAGCAACTGTTCACTGCATAATTTGTGAGACTAATTTGAGAGACCAGTAGGAGAGACTTGATCCAAAACTTGAACTTTTCATTTCCTGCAGAAAACTCAACCCCTGGACATCTCACAAAGCTCTGTGATGTGGGCCTGTTCCTGAGCCCAGTGACACTGAGTTGTCTGCTCTGTACTGGGGCAGATGCCCTGAGCTAGTGAAGCCGAGGTGTGTGAGCTACACCTCTGCCGCCTCCTGCTGCTGTGCCTGTCCCATGGCCAGACGATGGAACTTCCCACACTGGTGGGCATGTTCCTGTTTATTTGTTGGTATATAGCTACTAGGTACTAGTCTGCTGGTGATTAAAGAAAAACTTTTAGTTTATTAGTTACTATAGACTACAGTAATAATCTAAATATATAACGGCACTGTACCATAGACGTTCCTCTCTTGATGCTGAGCCTGATGGTATGGGCCTGTAATTTCAGCTCCTTGGGAGACTAAGGCAGAAGAATGTAAGCTCCAGGCTTATCTGGGCTACTGAGTAAGACTGAAGTTTTAATTTTAAAATTTAATTGCCGCATGTTGCTAATGACTATCATATTACTGAGTGTGGTCCTCTTTAATACCTGATGGAAAATAGAAATTCAATAAATACTTAATGAACTGAATATATGCGAAAAAATAAACACTTCCTTTTTTACTTAGAAGTCAGTAATTATGTTGTAGTAATATGTGTATTGGTACTTGATACACATTCCCATTCTATTTTCACAGTATCCCATGAGTTAGGTATTCTTACCATCTCATAAATGTAGAAGTTCAAGTTCTGAGAGTCTCTGGTCTCAGTCACTGGGGTGTGCCTTGGATGGTAACTTATCCAGGAACTGAAGTCCAAGTATCTGGGAACTCTGTAAGCACCCAGGTTAGCAATCCTCTCACCTTCACGTCCTGAGTTCTGTGATTACAGGGTTGTACCACCATGCCCAGATTACACTTGGAGATTTTTTTTGTTGTTCATTTGTTTTACTTTGATAGGCCAGAAACCAGTGTTTGGTGCTCAGATCCCATGACATTTTAGATACATTTAGAACGACTTTTGGCTTTATTTCAGACCTAAAAATGTCTCAACTGCCTTAAAATAGGACTATGTATTTCATTTTTCATTTTGTTCTTTTGTGATTCTGTCCAAACTGATTTATAGATGATAACCCAGATGCACTGGTTTCCAGAATAGAAACAGCACAGGGTCAGTGTTCTGAAACGGAGCCTCATGACACAAAGGTATTTTTCTTCGGGTCATTTTTAAGTTTGGGGGTGACCTAGCTGCATCACTGTTGGTGATTACAAATTACCTTTCTACTATCCCTTTTACATTATGTGTCTCTAACAGTAATGTTTGTAATAAAAAATATGTATTTTTAATGTCTCCCTCGAAAATTTAAGTTTTCTACTTTGTAATTCATAAACAGTAAGATTGTATTAATACCACAATTTAGATATAATGGTTGCTTGTGGTTTTGCTCAGTGGTGTTATTTCTCAAGGTTTCCAGATGCTTTCTTCCAATTTATACTGTCCTTTCATCACAGATGTGCTTGCACTCAAGTGTTGAAATGCAGTGGCGCATAGTACTTGGAAAAGTCAGTATGCTGCCTTCTAGCTGAATGAATCCCCACCTACCCCCGCACACCGGGAGAGGATGGAGTCCCAGATCGTCACTTTTTCCTGTGGTCTTATTTCTGTCTTGGGATTCAGAGAAGCAGCCCGTAGATCTTTGTCCTCCCCTGGGCTCCCTTCACCCTGGTCCCAGATTTCCACACTTCCTCCCAAGCACCTCCTGAGTGTTCTTTTATTTCTAAAGCTCACAACTCTAAAACTTCTTCCCTATTTTGTTGTTTGCCACCTCCTTCTAATAAAAGTATTTCAAGTCAGTTTATCAAATACAAAGGCTGACTTCCAGCTCACTGAAGCCGGTTCATGGACTCTTTGTTTCTTCCATAACTCATGAACTAAATAAAAAGAAAAAAAGGACTTTTAACAGCAAAGAAGAAGTAGCATAGAATCATGAACTTCAGTGAGTTGTGACCAAGGAAAGAAATAGGCTTTAACCTCGTTTCTCGTCATGCATTCAGAACTAGGCTCAAGATGATACTTTTAAAGTTTTAGGGAAACAGTTTGAAGGGAGATCTTTTAATTTCCCTTCAATTTCATATAACTTGATTAAACGATAAATTTAAATGAAACCTAATAGCTATTTTCATTTAAAAATTGTAAACACAGAGTCAGGTCAAAGAGCTAGTGGTGGAGCATTTGCTTAGGGTGCATAAGACCCTACATTCCATCCTCAGAAGTCAAAAGAAAAAGCAGAATCCTTTCACTTTTATGACATATTTCCCTGCGTGGACGCTGTTCCAAAACTGTGTTTAACACCCAGTTTTTAGTGGTCGTCATCTCTATAGCACAGCTTCGCAGTGGTGCTATCATTTCTACTACAGCTTTACATCATCAGAATACATCACTTTGTAATAGCAATACAGCCATTGTGCTGTATGACTGAAAGAGGACAAAAATTGAACTTGTAAAAAACTTCAGGAACTGGAAAAATGAAAAATAGAGGAAAAAAATGAGTTGTGTGTACGTCATCAGGATCTGACTGAGTTCTTAAGGAACCTAATGTTTGCTCTGAAAGAATCATCCCCAAACCAAAAACACAGTCTATCCAAGGTAGGAAAACTTCTGGGCTGTGCATTGTTAGCTACTCTGTGAAACAGATCAAAATGTTCTAAGACTTCTATCCTGCCTCCCACCTTCCCTCTCAGCATTGAAGAAGTTCTAGGTAGGAAATAACTACATGCATGAGCCTGAATTAACATTTGATGTGGTCAGAGCAAATAGTTTATCAAGAGAGGGCAGTTTGGCTTTCCCAGGTGGGCCTATCTTCCGAGTTGTAAACCTGTACTCGCCCAGGCTGGGTGGAGTAATATGCCACTAAGGTATGAAAAAATGATGGCAGAGCCATGATTTAAATCTGCTTCTTACTAAAAATTAGTTTTAAAATGTCCACCAATATTTACTATCGAGATTGGCCATGGTGACAGAGGCTTACGTTGTCATACATGTGCCGGAATTACATGT
Source organism: Nannospalax galili (assembly GCF_000622305.1). NCBI lineage: Eukaryota > Metazoa > Chordata > Mammalia > Rodentia > Spalacidae > Nannospalax > Nannospalax galili. The sequence goes on from NW_008331789.1 coordinate 6,661,436, forward strand.
CTTGGTCCTAGTCACACAGAGCTTTCAAAGTACCTTAAGGAAAGTTGGGAGTTCTATAGTTCAAGGACTTGCAAATGACCTCTACATTCATTTGTTTACTTTCAGCATTATATGATTAGAGTTTACAGATAATCAGTGAAATGAACTTGCAGAATCTGTTAGCCCAGTGGTAACTGAATTAACCTTCCCAAACTAGCTGCTTATGATTCCTACAAAGAGAACGTTATGTAGCCTCTGACAAATAAGAAATGCCTAAACTGACACTGTGTTCATGGGAGGTAATAAATTCTTCGTCATCCTTGCTACTGGGCAGAAAGAATCTGACATGAAGTAGCCCTCAAAATTCAAATGTTTAAAAAGACTGAAATGTAGATACAATGTGGATATGCTTGCTTTTGTATTTATGCCTCTTTAATTCTGCTGAAAAGTGGGCCAGCAACATGGCTCAGTGGGAAAAGGCCCCTGCTGACAAGGCTGATGACCGGAGTTCACTCCCTAGGACCCACATGGTGGAAGGAGAGGACTGACTCCTGAAAAGTTGTCCTCTGACCAACACATGCCCAAGGCACATGCATGCACACATGCACAAAGTAAATAAGTATATTTAAAAGCCCCTGAAAATCTGTTTCAAAACCCAGTGACACTGAGTGCCTCTGCAAAAGGAAGGGGGCATGGAGGGCAGTTCTTTACTTAATTTTCAACCAGGGGAGCCTGTGTTAGCAAGCCCAATAAACTTGGTTAGGGTTTCAAAAAATAAAAATAAAAGTAAATATGTTTAAAAGTGACCATTGGGATGTAGCTGAGTAGTAAAGAGCTTGCCCAGTAATCACAAGACCTAGTTCATCCCAGCAACAAGGAAAAGAAAAAAGAAATGAAGATTTATAATGGACCATTAAAGAAGTCATTTAAGTAAAGTTTAAAAAGTAAAGTTTAAGCTGGGTGTGGTGGCCCACGCCTTTAATCCCAGCACTCAGGAGGCAGAGGCAGGCAGATCTCTGTGAGTTCAAGGCCAGCCTGGTCTACATAGTGAGTTCCAAGACAGCTGGGGCTACAGGGAGACCCTGTCTCAAAAAGACCAAAAAAAAAAAGGAAATTACTTAAGATTATATAATAGTCCGTTAAAGTGGTAAAGTTAAAACTCTGATTTTTCATTTTATCTTGATCTCACACTACTTTATCCACTTTATGTCATATTGGTGTTATGAAAACTTTGACATTTCATGCTTAAAACTCTTGCAGATAAGGGTGAATTATTATTTTCTTTTTCTGTGTATGATATGAGTGTTTGATCTGCATGTATTGTAAGTGCACTCGTGTTGTGCAATGCCCGCAGAGGCCAAAGAGGGGATCAAACCTGGGTCCTCCACAAGAACGGCTGGTGCTCTTAGCTCCTAAGCCTGTCTCTCTAGCCCCAAGGGTGGATTATTCACCTACTGGAGCATTTCTGCTCTGAATTAGTTCGTCTGAATCCCCAGACAGTGGTTTTAGCATCTTCCCCACACCTCTCTGCTCTACCACTCCACAAAGATGTGGTACCCTCTCTGGTGGTTCTCACTTTAGGGTTTCTCACAAGAAGACAAAGTCTGTTTTGCAGGAAAAAATAAAATGAACCTGGCTTTAATACTTTGTACCTGAACCTGCTTTTCTGCCTTCAGAATTTTTTTCCTTTTTTATAGTCTCTCGAACTGCAATAATATATTTTTAAAAACATTTTCCAACAAGTTATTCTAAAGGACAACTATGAGATTGTTGTTGTGGAAAACTTTGAGGTGCATGAATGGAGGCAGAGTTAAATTTGAAAATGAGCATCTGGTCTTGTTCAACTTCCCTGTAGGAAGAGAGCTCTGGATATCTGGAGGAAGTCTCTAGAACAAGTGCTCAGACAGACAGCACTGCATGCAGGACCGTGGAGGAAAAAGGTGAGTGGAGCCCTGCAGCACCCTTGCCGACTGCTCCCTGTGTGACGTCTGCTCCCTGTGTGACGTGCTCCCTGTGTGAGTCTGCATCCATGTGATGTGCTCCCCGTGTGACGTGTTCCCTGTGTGACGTCTGCTCCCTGTGTGACGTCTGCTCCCTGTGTGACGTCTGCTCCGTGTGACATCTGCGTCCCTGTGTGATGTGCTCTCTGTGTGACGTGCTCCCTGTGTGACGGGCTCCCTGTGTGACGTGCTCCCTGTGTGAGTCTGCATCCAGGTGATGTGCTCCCCGTGTGACGTGTTCCCTGTGTGACGTCTGCTCCCTGTGTGACGTCTGCTCCGTGTGACATCTGCGTCCCTGTGTGATGTGCTCTCTGTGTGACGTGCTCCCTGTGTGACGGGCTCTCTGTGTGACGTGCTCCCTGTGTGACGGGCTCCCTGTGGGACGTGCTCCCTGTGGGACGTGCTCCCTGTGGGACGTGCTCCCTGTGGGACGTGCTCCCTGTGGGACGTGCTCCCTGTGGGACGTGCTCCCTGTGGGACGTGCTCCCTGTGGGACGTGCTCCCTGTGGGACGTGCTCCCTGTGGGACGTGCTCCCTGTGGGACGTGCTCCCTGTGGGACGTGCTCCCTGTGGGACGTGCTCCCTGTGGGACGTGCTCCCTGTGGGACGTGCTCCCTGTGGGACGTGCTCCCTGTGGGACGTGCTCCCTGTGGGACGTGCTCCCTGTGGGACGTGCTCCCTGTGGGACGGGCTCCCTGTGGGACGTGCTCCCTGTGGGACGTGTTCCCTGTGTGACGTCTGCTCCGTGTGACATCTGCGTCCCTGTGTAACGTCTTCTCTGTGTGACGTCTGCTCCCTGTGTGATGTCTGCTCCGTGTGACGTCTGCGTCCCTGTGTGACGGGCTCCCTGTGGGACGGGCTCCCCGTGTGACGGGCTCTCTGTGGGACGGGCTCCCTGTGTGACCGGCTCCCCGTGGGACGGGCTCCCCGTGGGACGAGCTCCCCGGGGGACGGGCTCCCTGTGGGACGGGCTCCCCGGGGGACGGGCTCCCTGTGGGACGGGCTCTCTGTGGGACGTGCTCCCGGAAGGTCTGGGCCATCTCTGGAGGTCCTGCCTGGGGACTGGTTGGTTACGGGTCTTAATGGTGAGGGCGTGTGAGCGGAGCGTGCGTCCGTGTGCGTGTTCACGCGTGGACCCTCTGAGGCGTGATGGACGCCGCTGAGTCCGCCTTTCCCCAGATGACAGCAGCAGCGACGCCACTGGGGAGAAGCCGGAGCCGCAGGAGGACGACGTCAGGGCGCAGGAGGTGAGCGCTGCCCCTCCCCTCATGCTCCGGCGCTGGAGGTGCCCTGAGCCTCCCTGAGGTGCCGTGGAGCAGTGGTGGCCTTGGGGTTAGTTCGTCCACTTTGTCTTCGCTCCTCAAAGCACCTCCTTGAAGCCGACTTAGTCATGAGTAGACAGGCTCAGCCCAGCACTCTGCTGGTGGCAGCAGGTGCTGGCCTTACAGCTGAGCGCCCAGGAGGAAGTGGGGGCAGGGGCGGGAGGCCCCGGGAGGCCTGGCGGAGTCACGGGTTCCCCAGCTTCAGGGTCCTCCGCGGCCCACCCAGCCAGGTTCCCAGGGAACCTGCGGGTCAGAGCAGCAGTGGCCCAGACACTCATGCAGGGCAAGCTGCTCGGCTTCCAGCACTCAATGCTTTCCTCTCGGGAGAAATTAAGTGGGTTCCTTTTATTTATTTTTATTTTTATGTATATGAGTGTATTGTATGTGAGTGCACCTGTGTCGTGCAATGCCGCGGAGGCCAGAAGAGGGCTTCAGATTCCCATGGCACTGGAGTTAAGGAGGGTTCCTAGTCGCCATGTGGGTGCTGGGAATCGAACCCCAGTGTTCTGCAGGAGCAGCCAGTGCTCTTAACCACTGAGCTATCTCTCTGATCTGCCTTTATTTTTTTGTAGGGGATACCATTTGGTCACAAGTACTTCAAACTACATCCCAGTTTAAACAGACAGACATACTTCTTAAAGAAGGGGCAGCACCCAATGAGCCTGTTAGTACGTGGGACTCCAAGTCTGTAGGACGGTTGTCAGAATTTACCAGGCATAGGAACTGCTGTGACAACTGACCACTGACTGCTTCACCAACCTCCCACCTGCCCTGTGATTTGATTCCTGACAGTGGGGAACTTTGAATCTCATTTTGAAAAAGTAAACACTTAGTACAGTAGAGGCTAAATTATTCTTTGTTGATGGGAGTTCTTTTTCTCTTTTCTCCCTTAGGAAGATCAGCCAATAATTATTAAAAGGAAAAGAGGAAGACCTCGAAAATACCCAGCAGAAATGGCTTTAAGAACAAGTAGGTATTTGACAGATTTTCATTTTATGAAGAAGAAATTTCTGAATTGATATTCCAAGTGAATTCTTATTTATTTTTTTTAGAAGAAGACTCCAAAGCAGATGTGGGCGTTGCCTCTGTAAGTACCTGGAGAGCTGAAGAGCCATTCTGGTGCTTGCCCTGGCCGTAAATGTCTAGTGTCATGAGCTTCTTTAAGTACTAGGAAAACCTGAAGAGGCTTTCTTAAACTTGGGGTGACCATTCAGATAACAGTAGGATTAGTAGTATCTTAATGTAAACAGAATCATGTTAGCTGCTTTTCAGCCAGCTCCAGCTGCTCTCTAAAATTCTTTAGGGCGTTACCTTCCTGTGGTCACCCTTGGTTAAAATACGGAAATTCACGATTTCGTGTGATTTTTGAGTAGTGGTGACTTTTCAAGGGCAGCCTGTCTTAGCGGTTCCTCTGGGATGTGTTTTTAGTGCAGTGTGCACTGATTTCAGGGCAGGGGAATCTTCCATGGCACTTTATCCTTGTGTTGGTGTTGGTGTAATGTGCATAGGTGTTCATGTAAATACATGGTGTATATGGGCACATGTGGGTGTGTGTCCACATGGAGGGCAGAGGTCAACCCCTGGTATCTACTTTGATCACTCTCCACCTTACTTTTTGAGAGAGGATCTCTCAGTGAAACTGCAGCTCATGATTCAGCTAGGCTGGCTGAGCTGTGAGCTCCAGAAATCCACCTGTCTCTGCTATAAACTCTGGGGTCACAGATATGCACCACCACACCCACGTGGTCTGGGATTCAAATTCACATCCTCATTCTTGTACAATAGTACATTATTGACCGAGCCATCCCTCCACCCCAGTCGTCCCTCCAGCACAGCCATCCTTCTACCCCAGCTATCCCTCCACCTGAGCCGTTCATCCAGCACAGCCATCCCTCCAGCACCCTGATCTTTTTGAATGTTATCTTTGACCTTGAAGTATCGCCCCAGTGAAATCATTGGATCAAGATTTCAGTGCATCCAGTTCAGTGCCAAGTGGTCCTAGAAGAGCAGCACTTTGAATTTAAACCTCAGCTTTGTCACTTACTCCCAGGCCATTCATGTGACCCTCCAGAGACTGTTTCCTTCCCTGTAAAACAGTGCTTCCCTCCTAGAATTATAAGACAGCAAAATCACAGACCCACATGTGAAAGGGTTTTTGGACCTTGGGGAAAGCCAACAAGTTTAACCATGATGCCGTTAGTCCTCCAGAGTTGCGGCCTGCTGGGGGAGGTGCTCATGGCAAAGACTTCAGGAGCATGGATACCCACTTTTGCTAGCAGTCCTTGACCAGCCACAGAAAATAGTCCACAGCACTCTGTCTTGTAGACAGAGTAAGGTCAAGTAAAGGTCTTAAGCTTTATTAGGTGCCTTTGTGTATGATAATGATAAACTGCTAATTTCAATTTTTATTCATTTAAACTTAGGTAGAGCAGTCTTCACCTACCAGCAAATTGAAAGGAGACCAAACAGGTATGTACCCAGCACTCCTCTGTGTATGGCCTGAGGAGTCTGCTGGGTTTTCAGTTCATGACAAGAAATTTTCGATACTACTTTTTGTTGTTTATTTTTATTTTATATGTGTGAGTTTTTGCCTGCATGTATGTAAGTGCAGCACATGTGTGCACTGCTTATGGAGGTCAGAAGTATTGGATACCCTGGAACTAGAGTTAGAGACAGTTATGAGCAGCTAGGTAGGTGCTGGGAACCAAACCTGGGTCCTCCCCAAGAGCAGCCATTGCTCCTAACTGCTGAACCATCTCTAAATGATTTTCTAACTAAGATGTGAGCAGAGAGTCTGGCTGTGAGAGATTTTAGGATTTTGGTGTTTCTCAATAAAATGAGTAGGCCTTTTAGTTTAATTTTTTTAAAAAAGAACTTTTCGCCGTTTTCGTCAGGAAAGCCTTCGAAGAGGAGCAAAGGCAGCAGAAAGAAAGTAGTGAGGGTGTGGCCCGCAAAGCGCTGCATTCAGTGTCCAGACCGTAGCTCTGTTTCAGGAGAAAATCACTAAGGAAAATCACTCATACCTAAGGAAGGCATGAGTCAAGAACCTGTACCCAGACGAGTAAGAATTCTACAGTGTACAGACCCCCCCGGTCTAAAAGGATAAAATTATTTCAACTATTTTTGTTGTCATTCCAAAGGAAAAAATATTCTAAGATGTTGGTAATGATCAGGCCTGGGTTGAGAGGCTGAGAGGGGCATTCCTTATTGTTTAGTGGACTGTTTGCCCTTTTTAAATGTATTTGTTTTTTGAGACAGGGTCTCCCTATAGTCCCAGCTGGCCTAGAACTTGCTGTATAGACCAAGCTGGCCTTGATCTCAAAGAGATCCTCTCCCTGCCTCTAGGATTCTGGGATTAAAGGCATGTACCTCCATGCCTGGTGTCTTTTCCAGTTTTTTAACATTGTGTACATATTAACTTCATGGTTTAAGAATTTTTACATAAAAGCAAGAGAAATCATCAGTGAGTTTTAAAGAGTTGACATAGTATGCAAAGCAGTTGAATAGGACAGCTGTATGTGTCAAATGAGTTACAGTTAGCTTGGGGAAGGGTGTATTCTGGTCAGCAAGACAAAGCAAATATTTAATTATATGTAAGCTTTTCTTTTTTGTCTAAATAGTCTCACCATCTTCTAAGAAGACTAAAGGTTTTTATTTTGTTTTGTTTTGTTTTATCTTCTTGAGACAGGATCTTCCTGTAGCCCCAACTGGCCTAGAATCCACAGTGTAGACCCAGCCAGCCTCGATCTCACAGAGATCTGCCTGCCTCTGCTGGGCATGCACCACCAAGCCCAGAAATATAAGCTTTTCTTCCTGTCTTTTGGTAAACTGAGATTTGTTTTTTGTTTTTCTGTTTTTTGTTTTTTTTTTTAAGGAGGGAGAATTCTGCTTCTGTTTGAGTTTGTCACCTGCGTCTTACTCTGTATATTTTAAATCTGTGCAAGAAATCTTCATAACTTGAATTCACCATAAAGACTCCACTGTATGTGCTCATGTGCTATTGCCATTTGATAGTCATTTTCTAAATCTGGGTGATGATGGCCATCTTAGGACCGATTTCTGTTTGTCTTATTGGCCTAACTTCCATGTTTGTTATTTATTGAATTAGCAGAAAAGAGAAAATACTACAGACTTTATCCCTGATAAGTAGCACGTTTCAGAATTGGGCAGGATAGCCTGGGCTACATAGTGAAACTCTGTTTCCAAAAACAGAAAAGTACCACTGAGTTTTTAGTGTTTGCCCATAATTTGTTGTTCAAATAATGCACTGCCTCATCTTTATTTTCCTTACCAAGACATATTTGCAGAAAATTGTAACATCTACAGAAAAACACAGAAATAGGCATCTTCTACAGACATCCTTATAATATTTGTGTGTGTTAGTTGCCTTGATGTAAGCATTTGCAGTGAAAGGAATTCAGAATAACCAACCTGCTTATTAATTATGGGACTCTGAACTAATTATAGAAACTAAGTTACTCAAGCCTGATTTTATTTTTTCCAAACTGTAAGCTGAGACTGTGATATTTATGGAACTGCGTTGAGATTTAAAAGAAGCATCTCAAATCCAAAATCTGAATTGCTTCAAAATCCAAAACCTTTCCAGTCCTGACATGATACCACATTAGAAAATTCCAGATCTGACCCGTGATAGTTTGCAGTTAGCTAGTGCTAAAAATACTTCATAAAATTACTTTCTGGCCATGTGCATAACAGTGTTTGTGAAATATAAATGAGTGTGTATGTGACAGTGTCAGGGAAGGAGGAGTGTACCTGTATGCATACATGTGTGCACGTATAGAGGACAGAGGATTACCTCAGATGCCATCTACCTCAAGACAGCGTCTCTCACTGAGTTAGAGCTCACCAGTTAGGCTGAACTGGCTAGTCAGGGAGTTTGTGTCCAGCTCCCCTGGGAATTGAAATCAATTCCTCATGTTTTCAAGGCAACCATTTTATTGACTGAGCTATCTCCTCAGCTCCTGACGTTTATGCTTGAATATTGGTCCCATTCCTAAGATCTTTAATTATATATATGCAAATATTACAAAATCTGAATAAATCCAAAATCTGAAACCCTTCTGACCTGAGCGTCTCACATACTAGATCCTTAGTCTGTGTGTCATCCTGACCTGCAGTTCCTGGTGCATCTTGCAGGCTCCACACACATGCCTTTCCTCCTCCCTTTCTGGTTTAGAGCATTTAAGCAGAAAGGGACTGTAAAGACTGTTAGCCCAGCTCCCTATCTGAAAATGAAAATCCTGAGACTCAGGGAGCCCAGAGCATATAGCCTATCATACATTGGAGCCAAACACCTTGGTTTTCTAACATAGCTTCTGATTGGTACCCTGATTCAGGTTCTGCTTGAGTAGTAACAAAATATGGTAAATTACATAATTGTGTATCAGGAATATTGACAGATTACAAGCCAGACTTTTTGCTGAAATTTATTTTCTAGTAATTAAACATTAACACAGGTTACCTTTTTTTAAAAGATGAGTGCAGTAAAGAAACAGCCAGCCTGCAGGACGGAAGCACGGGCAATGTGAGTGTTCATCTTCTTATGACGACAGAGCCTTGAAGAATACATTTAAGAAACGCCAGTAACCTCCCTCCCAACTTTAATTCTTTCCCTGCTAGGATGATGGCGAAGAGAAGACAGCAGCAAGTGTGCGTCGGAGAGGAAGGAGGCCCAGGCGCTCCTTCACTTCATCAGATGATGCTGGTATGTCTCTAGAACATTCTTAATTACACCCCTATTATTTCAAAAACCACACTTTTTAAAAAAAAATAATAATTCTTTGGATGAAAAAAAATCCAGTGGGGTGCAACTAGTATTACTATTACATAAATATGTGTGAAATAGCTCTAATCCCACGTCAGAAATGGTACATCCCAGATGCTTTTCTAGTACATGTGAATTTTTCACAGATGCTGGCTGTGAACTGCATAAGTAAACTATTCCAAATGTGTTTGAGATTAAGTTAAACAGTTGTGAATTGCAAGTGCTGAAACCAAAAGGAAGTGGAAAACCACTTCTTCTGCCTCCAAATTCCTGATACCCTAAGTCCTCAGCTCGGGACTCTGCTTTGGAAGTGTCCTTGGGACTTGTGGGCCAGGTGTTACCCTTCTGTCTCAACAGACTCCTCAGAGCCAGAGCGAAAACGCCACAAATCAGTTTCTGAAGCATCCGAGGACAAAAAAGACCAGGAGTCTGATGAGGAAGAGGAAGAAGAGGAAGAGGATGAGCCCTTGGGAGCCACCACAAGATCCACCACCAGATCGGAGGCTCAGAGGTAATGGGGGCAGCCCAGGGACACCATCAGCAGCTGCTCTGCCTGGAAATGGCTCCAGAAACAGCTCTGGGTGTCTAGGGACTCTCTGGAAACCATTTCCTTCCATTTTATCTTCTTAGTTTATCATCTCTTCAAGAACCCATTTTCTGGCTGAAGCTATTGTGGGAACGCTTTCAGATTCACCTTTGCCAGGTGTGAGTGCTTGTTTGAGAGAATCTGCCAGTTCTGTGTCAGCCAGCTTATGCACATCGACTGTCTCAGATCTTGTGCTGAATGTCATGAAGGAGCACAGAGACACAGAAAACCACACACATGCACACATCACTGTCACCACATGTGCTGACCCTAAGGAACTGCCCAGATTTGAGTATATAAGTGATAACCCTATGTGTTCCTCCAAAGTGTGTTCTCTCAAACCCTAATAGAGAGGTACAATTCTTTGGGGAGAAAACTGAGTCTCATAATCCAATGAGTTTGAGGAAGCCAGTGAATTTTCTCTGCTTCTTCTAGGTTAGCAGTGTAGGTTGAAATGTTTGGGGTTTGGCAGGGTCCTAAAGGAAGGAAAGCTGGTGTAACATTTGCCCACAAGACTCTTCCCCAAGCCCTGCCCATGTCACTATGCTTGCTGACACCAGCCAGTGCCCTTTCCCCAACACACACATTTAAGTACTGTGCAACTGCCATATAGCCCCATCCTAATGGTCACTAGCTTTCAGAGAAGACTGTTTTCCATTTTTAGTCTCACTCACAAGCTGTTAATCTTCACATAATCTTGTGTAATTTCATTACCCAAAATTACTCAAAAAGTCCTGCAGTGTTTACTTTGAAAGGATTACAGTTAACACCTGACACCATAATATGGTAGTGATAGTGTCTCATATTTACAAAAAGACAATCAACCTGTTTCTAAATCCTCTGAACTTACATATGATTCGCTGTGGCTTGATTTCTTAAAAGAGGCGGATTTTAAAGCCAAAAGACTCAAGGAGCCCACCTGACCAAAGGGTAAAATGGTCTCATGATTGGGTCTGGGTGTTTTTGCTTGGGGGCGGGGCTGAGATAAGTTGAAGTCACTGAGTTAATATCCTGCTGAGAAGAGGGGGTGAGCGTCCAGAACCCGGCACCCAGCACTTGGGTGAAGCACCCCAGAGCCTCTGCTTCTCTCATGCGGTCGTGGAAGATCTTCAGCATAGTGGGCTCAGCGCAGAAAGATTGTCTCTTTCAAAAAGTACCCCAAATCACTAGCAGGCTTACCTTTAAAAATCATAATGGCCAAAATTAATTGTGTATGTGTGTGGAATTGTCTAAGAATGAAAACTAATAATTTTAGAACTAATAGGAGTGTTTGATTTATATACAGATTCTAATCTTTGTGGTTGAGGTTCCTTGAATTAGTAGGGTGGTTCCAGGTTCTGGTAGCTTTCTCATTCCCAGCTCCTCAGGGTCGGATGCACTTGGTGCTCCTCTGGTGCTACTAGCCATCAGTGCCTGGCCACTGCAGCACCAGCTCCCTGAATTGGCCTTTTCCTCTCTCACACACCTCAGGGAACAGCTACTTCCTGGTCTTCTCCTTGTGTGTAACCTCTGCTCTTGGCTCCAGTTCATTCTTGGGACCTCTATAGCTTCCCTTTTGCTATTTTGGGGAGCTCCTGGACCTTCTCTGTTTGAGCTTCCTTACCATCTTCTCACCGTTGCTCTGTTGTTTCTAGCCTCCCTCAGAAACAATGCTCCACCCCAGTGTGGACCCCTGAGTCCAGATGATGACTGTCTTGTGTGATCCTCTGCTGCTTTTCAGTATGCATCCAAATTAGAGTTATTTGAGATTAAATCATACATGATAATACATACTAAATAGATTCTTTTTCCTGTTTCTTACTGGGAAGTTTGATCTTCACTACTGTGATTTCTTTGCTGTATCGCTGACTACTGATGCATCAGCGTGGAGCCCTGTGCTGTGCTTTCAATGACCTCTCAGGCACTTTCTGTGTTTTGATGAGCTCTTTTGCTGTTTTTCACAGTCTTCCTCTTAGTCATGTAAAATAGCATGCCCAGCGTCATGCAGGCAGAGTTAGTCCATGCTCCAGAAAGCCAGCCACTCTGCTCCTCTGCACCTCCATGGCTCTGTCTTGCCCACGAGCACTCTCTTACTCTCCAGTAGTCCAAGGCCTAGAGAATTTAGTGCTGCCATTGCCCAGTGTTTCTATAATCTGTTTCAGAAAGCATCATAGCAAGCCATCCGCACGTGCAGCAGTCAAACTTGGCAACCCAGAAACAGTTTCTCCTAGAAATCACCAAAAGTTAGCAAAAGAGATGTTACCTACCAGCAAAAAAGTTAGTAAATCTCCCCCAGTAGGAAGGTAAGTCCTGCCTCCACTTCCAGTCATGTTTAACTCCTGATATGCTTGGCTCTTGTTCTCCTTAAAGACTTTGGCCTCACCAAGTAGCTGTCTGTAGGGAATCACTGGCTTCTGAGACAAATAGGAAGGACTAAAAATGTGTCTCCCGTGGCTCTGCCACTTGGCCCAGCCACACAGGCTTGTCCCTGACACAGGTGAGCTTTATTGGCAGACTCTCGTCCATCTACCAAAACTGAAGTCGGGCGTGCTTCTTCCCATGTGGTCACATCTGAGTGCTTAATTCAATCTGCGCAGTTTGGTAAAGCATGGAATAGCTTCAAATGAGTTCTGCCTTAGATTGAGGATCGCCGCTGTGGCAAAGCAAAGCTCTCCCTCTCCCTAAAGCTCTCTGCCAGCTCGCACCTTCCACTGTGGCCTGATCCCACTCTCTGCTTCTCAGGCCTCCTTCTTGCTTCTGCTTGGGCTCCAGAGTTAGGCACTCACTGCGGCCTCTGAGCTGGATCCTCCTTGTCTTCGGGCCGCTCTCCCAGGCCCCACCTGCTGCAGCCCACCTCATCTCCCTTGTCGCACCAGTACCCAGTACTGAGCACTTAAGAGTGATGGTGTAGGTAGCCTAATTTTGCTTCTTTCTCTGAGCTGTAAGTTTCTTTGAAGTTGGGAACTTGTCTTGCTCTCTATACCCCATAACATTCATAAATAGAAGACAATTCAGTATATACCAAAACTGTTCTGCACGTTCTTACAATATTTTGGTCTTCATAGCACATCTAGAATAAATGTGTGTACTTTTAACCCTCATTCCTAGAAAGAAAGTACTCTCTCATTTCATCCTTGCTGGGTGAGATGCAGTATTCACCTTATTTTATATGTGAGGCTAAAAATCTTGGGACAGTCATGATGCATGCTTCTCAGAATTGAGTGTGCAGAGAGATCATCTGACTGTGGTTGTTACAGGTGGGTCTGTGAGTCTGCAGTTCTAACAGGCTCCCTGGGTGTAAAGGAAGGGCTTGAACAACCCTCCAAGCTCCCACAGCAGGAGAGAAAACCTGATTCAAGGGATTCTGCTCTCTGCTAACAAGCTCGTGGCACAACGCAGGCTCCTACTACACGTCAGCTCTGCACTAAATAGATGTCCCCGAGTGGCCAGTGGACGCAGTTTGAGATGATTCTGGGCAAGCATCCTTCTTAGCCATTCTCAACATACTTACAGGTAATCTGTAGGAACCATGTCGTCCACAACACTGTTCTACTCAGTTTCCTTTTGCTATCAAAGGAAAAATAAGCAAAAGATGTCTTTGCAGCAGTAAAATTCCATTTTTCTCCGATAATTTTGGTTTTCCAATTCTTTTCATTCATTAATAAGACATTTGCCATTTGTCGGCCATGATATGATGGAGATAGTAGGCCATGGAGGCAGATAGGTGGGTACGGCTCAGCCACTGCCTGGAGGAGCATCTTTTCTAGTGAGAGAAACGAACGTGGAAGACTTTGAGGCTTTGAGAGTACCCCACAGTAAAGGTTTTGCACGATAGCTGGTGCTCACAATCTGGCTACTGTGAACAAGATTTTCATGAGTAAGACTTAATAGGTATGAGAACAGTGGCTTTCCTGTTGCCCTGTGCTTTACAGTATCAGTTGTAGCCTGCAGTTTAAAAGCACAACCGATGAACTAGCTGAAGTCTTAAATTGTCAATGGGTTTCTAAGGGAAAAACAGCTTGCTCTGTGATGTGAAAAACTTCCCAGAGGAGGGATTTTTAACCTAGATTTGAAAAAAAGGAATTTGATCAGGGTGATTTAAAAAAATAGAGCTAGGAATGTGGTTCAGTTGGTAGAATGCTTGCCTGGCATGCAGGAAGCCCTGGGTTCAGTCCCCAGCACTGTATAAGCTGGGTATGGTACCACATGCCTATAATCTCAGCACTCGGGAGGCAAGATCAGAAGCTCAAGGTCATCCACTGCTACACAGGGAGTTCAAGGCCAGCCTAGGCTATGTGAGAGCCCATCTCAATGATTTGCCAAAGCATGCAGGTGGAAGAAGACCCCATTTGTTTGAGAAGGGTGTACTGGGGCAGCAAGGCAGTCCAGTGATGGGAAGTAGAGAGCAGGTTGTGAAGATCCACACTGTGCTCTGGATTGCTTTATCCTGGAAGCTTTGGAGACCCAACAGGACTTTGATAGATCTGAAGATGATGACATGATAAATTGAGGCTTTGAACAAGTAATTCTGCTGGTAGACTGGGGAGCAGGGATCAGTTAGAATGCTCCTGTAAGCCCTGCCACCATTAGCTGTCTTCTCTGATACTGTCCTGCAAAGCATGCTTTGCACTGTTAGACCCTAGGTTGTAGTACTCCTGTTCTTGTTTCAGTTGGAGGTGTGTAGATGTCAGTAGGACTAGCAGTTGACTTCTAGATGGAACTCGGGTCCAGAAAGGAAGCTATCAAGACCAAGGTCGGCACCTGGAGGTGGTAGGTAGGGCTGGGTCAGAACCCAACCAGTGCTCCTCCTCCAGAACCCTGGGCTTGTGCGTGAGGTTGTTGGTAAAGAACTATCAGCTCAAGATGTGTGGGGTTTTTCCTCCTCGGATGTCATATTTTAACGAACTTCCAAATTGTTAGAAGCCACTTCTGTTAACTGTCACCTCTGTTCTGTTGCCTTGACTTTTGCTCAATGCAGATCAAAGGCCCAGCTGTCCCCTTCGATCAAGCGCAAGAGAGAAGTCAGTCCTCCTGGGGCTCGAACTAGAGGCCAGCAGAGAGTGGAGGAAGTCCCTGTGAAGAAGGCAAAGCGGTAATGCTGAGCGCTAGGCCTGGCTTCCTGAAGAGCAGCCCGAGAGGGGACCAGCCTCCCTCGCTCCCTGGGCTGTGTGCTGTTTTTGTTTTTAAACCAAGAAAAGGAGATGCATGTGCTATAAGTTCCTAGGTGCAAGCTTTTTCTTGTTATGTTTTAAACAGCTTTATAAACTATTGTTCATAGAAGATATTATGTACATTTATTTCAGATAAAGGAAGATAAGTTTACTTTGTATCTGAACTCAACAAAGTAGTTGTATATTTTAACAGTCGAAATTGGGATTTCCCAATGTGACATCACTAATGCAATCCTTCCAGCTGGTCAGACACCAGGTTGCCTCCTGGTGATCTGTGTATAGTATATAAACATGTAAAAATAGGTTGTATTTTACTCAATGTATGATGCTAATCAATGAACACTTTATTTATTTTACAGAGAAATCCTATCTGTGAACTTTACTATATATCTGTTTATTTTATTTTATAATTTTTTTTAATAAAAAGAGGGTTTTAAATGCTATGCAGACATCAGTAGAAGAGTTTTTAGGACTCTGCCTGCCCTGCAACTGTCTGTGTGTGACCTGGCAAGAAGCCCAGAACTTCACGCATGTACCCAAGTAGTTTAGCTGAAGAAAGGATCTCCTTTTCTGTTGACAGTCATGACTGTTTTTTAAGAGTGTAATTTGTTTGTAGATTATTCTTGCCTCTGTGACTTTACCACCAGCCTCGTTAACATAAGTGACTCTGGTTCAGGTAAAGCCACACCCTTCACCTGCAGGGCTTTGCCCTTGTTCACACCCCAGCTCCATGCCATTCCCAGGTCTCTGCTGCTGTCTCCGGTGATGATTAGATCACGCCTGTCTGTTCATCTAAAGGATTTTATGTTGTTTTATACACAGTTACTTCAGGACAGAACTGGTTTTATTGCCAGGTTCTTTTTTAAACATGTTTTAACCCCCATAATGAACAAACTGTCCAACTTCAATTTTTCATAGAATTAAAGTTTTAGGTCAGATTTGTTTCTTCGATGATGTGTTGCCAAATGACTAAGATTGTTTTAAAATGCTTTGTTCATACTCTTGTTTTCTAGTTAAAATTGACATTCATTGTGTGGGGTTTTCATTGTTGGTTGTGATGGTTTTTTTTGCCTCCTTTTTTTAATTTGAGTTTTATTTTGTTGTTTTGACTCTTAATGTAAGGTGGATATTCCTGTCATTTTACATTGTTTCTTACTGAGATTTTTTACATAAATTATAAAATGTTTCCCTAAAATTTGAGTGGTAAGATTTTTTTTCCCATGTCTTAAAAGTTGGTTGCCAGGCGTGGTGGTGCAGGCCTTTAGTCCCAGCACTCAGGAGGCAGAGGCAGGCGGATCTCTGTGAGTTCAAGGCCAGCCTGGTCTACATAGTGAGTTCAGGACAGCTGGAGCTACAGGGAGACCCTTTCTCAAAAAGACCAAAGAAAAGTTGGTTAAGGCTAAAAGCCAGCCTGGGTTCCAAGGCTCCTATGCCCTTGAATGACAGTTCTCAGTGGATTAATTCATCAGCAGTGAACCTCTGAAAACACGCTGTGAAGCCAGTGCATGTCAACATGGAGATGCCTGCAAGGGGGCATGGCTGGGGGCTGCGGTGGGCTGGGAGAAGTGCCGCCTCTGAGCAGCAGTTTTCTTCTGGGGTGGTCATCTGCCTTTCAGTGACTCCCAGGGGTTCTGAAGCCCAAGTTGAGAAGAGATAGCGTTCTCAGGGGCTGTTGCAGTTATGGAGGGGTGGTTCCTGGTTGTCAGGGTGATTGGATGCTCCTAGAATGTAGTAAAGTAAAGGACCGTGGATTGTGAGACATCCTAGTTCCCATGGTGGTCCCCAGTGATGTCCTCCCACTAGTCACTAAGCACGGACGTCTGCAAGTGTGTTGTTTTCCTGGGCTTCACATTACCACCACCTCTCACAGTGAGCAGCCAGAACCCCCGTCCATCGCTTTCCCATCACAGCTGCACATCAAAGGTAGTCTGAACAGAGGATGCCTGTTTTCCCCTCCAGTGTGGTAATACACCAGAGGCTCTCCTGTGCTTCAGGCCTCTTTCCTCACACCACTTGGTTCCCACCACCCAGACTTCCTAAACACTAGACCAAGGAGGAATGGTGAGCACTGTCCAAGTGAGTTGGTATACACTGGAGACAACACGCGTCTCCATCCCCCAGGCCAGAGGGTTGTTTCTTCTGCCTGTGGGAAGGAGGCACTGAGCTTTCTGTCCACAGATGCTCCCTGCCGGCAGGTCCAGCATCTCCCAACTGACTTGAAATCTGTGGCAAGGCACTAAGAAAGTTTTGCTTTTTTATCTTTGTTTTGACTTGTACTTTTTAAAAATTATTGTTCACCATAATGCAAGCATACCTTACATTTTCTAAAAACCACCACTTAACCATCTTTATGTGATTAAGCCTAAAACAAGTTTTCATATTATACTGACAGAGACACTTTCTCAGAGGAAAAATATTTTACAGCCAGCATTTTTCCACTGCTGATCAGGGAAAATGCACATTTGCTGAGCTCCTACCCTGACCCCACACCAGGGATGCACCATGAACCCAAGGCTCAAGGCTGGACAGTGACAAGATGCAGACACCTGCTGCGCAGACACACACCTGGTGGCAGAACTTTACAAGAAGGAGAAAGCCCCTTTTCTGAGAGAAATGGAAAACTAACTCCAGCCATACTGGATGGTTTCGGTTTTGTTAAGTATAAAACGGGGTTTCAAGCAAAGTTGGAAACCAGAAAAAATAACATTTTGGAAGTTGAGGAACAGGAAAGACAGGAGACAGTAAGTGCCATTGACCACCAACTTTTCAGAAACTTGGTGAGGAGACGTGCAGAAAATGATGCCTGCATAGCTGTGTTACATAACCACTAGTTCCAAGATATGCTCTTTTCACACTACCTCCACGTGGGAGGTCAGTGAGCTCATTAACATAACCTTAAGAAATCATGGGAGGGATGAGAGAGACAGCTTAGGGGTTAAGAGCACTGGCTGGTATTGCAGAGGAGCCAAGGTTGGGTCCCAGCACCCACATGGCTGCTAACAACTGTTCATAACTCCTGATCCAGGGACTCTGATGCTATCTTCTGGGCTCTGGCCAGCATTGCACTACATGGGTGCATTTACATATATGCAGGCAAAACACTCATACACACATAATAAATAAAATTTTTTAAAGAATATATATTACATATTCAAAGCCATTCACCTGTTAGTGATCTTCAGGTTGTCTCACAGTTACATGATGAATATTTTATAAACCTTTTTTTTGTGAACTTTCTTCAAGGAAAGCTTTCCAAATTTACTGATGTCATTAGACACCTAAGATATAATATCTGTAGATACATTGGGGACAACCTTGGTTGTGACTGATCAGTTTTACTGAAGCATAATTGGCAAAAAAAAAAAAAAAAACTATAAGGCATACAATAAGATGATTTGGTATTATGCATTCATTGTGAAATGACTACAGTCAATGCATCCATTGCCTCATAGTCATATAGTTAGTATTGTATGTATGTGTCTAGGTGTGTTTGTGTGTGGGTGTTTCTGCTCCAGGGTACAACTACCAATTTCTAGGGTAAGCATATTCTTAGGTTTGCAAGATTGTTTAACAAATGCTTGTACCAGTTTGTACCACACCAACCTTGTTTAATAATTCTTTATATTAAGTAATATAGGACTTATTGATTTTCCTGTCTAGGGGGTATGAAATAATTTCATACTATATTTTTATTGATTACAAAAAAGTTGAACATCTTTTCAACTTTTTTGTATGTTCATTTTCCAAACGTATTCCCTTTTCAATGAAATGCCTATTGATGGCTTTTGTTCATTTTCCCACTTGGTTATTTGTGCTTTTCTCTTGGAATCTCTTTATAAGATTTCTTCATATATTTTTTCTGTAAAATATGTTCATATCCTGCTACACTCCAAATAATAAGCTTTGTGTGCATTGGAAATACACCTCCAAAATGCAGATATGGGTACGTATGCGCACATATGCACACACACACACACACAGACACACAATATGTAGCTTATATTCTCATTTTCTATATCATCCTTTCAGTAAACAGCTTTTTAATGTAATTATATAGATTTAACTTCATGCTTAGCTCTTGTGTATTAAGGCTCAAGATCAAATAGATATTCTTCTACAAGTTCAAATGTTTTGCTCACACTTAGGACACAGAAATGAAAGAAAAGAGCTTTATTGGTGAGTGACTCTAGCAGATCAAGCACACAAAAAACTCCCTAGCATATCTGGATTTTCAGAGGGCCCAAAGCAAGAACACTTCTTACTGGAAATAAATCTTAACTTTTTCTTAACTATCAGAATTCCTTTCATCCTGGGCTCTCCTCTCATGAGTTGTGGAAACAGCCTTCTTTTTGCTCCTCTCTGGGGTCTCCTGTATCCTACATTGTCCCCTCTTTACTGTTTCACACACCCACACGCTGCCCCGTCTTCGGAGGAAACATCACTAGATTCTGAGATGAAGTCTATGCAATTCATGAAAATTTAGTTGTCCAGTCAGGGTCATAAGAATCAGAGATCGTCCCCCACATCAGGCTTTACTGATAATTTCAAGGGATAGTGAAGAATATAAGTCACAAGCTGGGCGTGGTGGCACACTCCTTTAATACCAGCACTCGGGAGGCAGAGGCAGGCAGATCTTTGTGAGTTTGAGGCCAGCCTGGTCTACATAGCGAGTTCCAGGACAGCTGGGGTTACAAGGAGACCCTGTCTCAAAAAGACAAAAAAAAAAAAAAGGTAAGTCACAACGGAAGCATATACTTCCACCAACTTGGTGCCCGGCCTTTTCTCATCAGGACACACCTATGCAGGGGTCAACATAGGAGGTCTCCAAAAGCATAATCGGGGCCACTGCTTACACAGAAAAAACCTGTACTAGTTACGTTTGTGGCACTGTGTCTAAAACATGACAGAAACAGTTCAGTGGAGGAAAGGCTTGTGGTAGCTCACGTTACAGAGTCAATCATGACAAGGAATGCAGGATGAAGTTGCTCCACATGTGGAGGCGAAAGCATGTGGTGCAGCGTTTTCACATGTCAGTGGACCAGGAAATAGAAAGGAGGGTGAGAAGGCCAGGCATGATGCTCAAAGGCCCAGCCCTAGTCTACAAGTTCCAGAGCCTCCCAGCTTGGGAACAGAAATTCAGAATATGAGCCTGCAAGGAAGATTCCAGATTCAGCATGCCATGGAGCATCTGCTTAGGTAGTCACAAAGCCTGTCACATTTTCCATGGAGCCATCTTTTATGCATCAATGCAGTCTAGGGTATTTGTGTATGTTTATTTTTCTGTGTCCATGACAATCCTGGAGAGACCAGGTATACTATGTAAAAAGCATTTCACGAACGCCAACTGTCCTACCAGTCAATACTACGGCTTTTCTGGAGGCCTGTCATTAGCAACAAGAACTTGGTATTGCAGTCATCTGCATTTCCCTGGGCCACCCTTGGTGTCAGAAAATACCTGACTGCAACCATGTTCTCAGCAGGTTATAGAAAATGAAAATAATATTTGGGCCTTGTTTCAATCACGTTCTAACTTGTTATTAAAACTTTAAGTAGTTATTTTGTGTATATTTTTATTGAGTTTTTGTGCATCTCATACAAAACATCTTAATCATCTTTTAACCTCCCCCATCCACACCCTTTCATAGCCCCCCACCGGATTTCATGCATTCTGTCATATATGTTAAGGCCTACCCAATCGGGTTAGTGCGCCCAGATGTCTTTCAGTGCAAGTTCATCCACTGGGGTCTAGTCAGCCTATCTAGAGTCTCTCCTTTAAAAAAGATCAACTCCCCCTCACCCAGAAGTGATCAGTTGCCAATAAATCTGTTAAGACTGGGGCCTGCCGTTTGTTACCCAGTTACTATGTTGGGTTTTTGTCTGATTGAGTTTACATGGGTCTTGTGCATGCTGACACCATTGCTGCAGGTTCATATGAATAAGGTCCCAGGAGCCTATCTGTTTCCTTATGCTCCTCCACCTACCTCCCTCTTTGCTTCTTACAGTCTTTCTGCTCCCTCTTCCGTAAGGGTCCCTGAGCCCTGGGTGAGTGAATATTTTAATTAATAATTTTATATTTGGAATTAATAGCTATTAGATAACTTGAACTTAATGGGTTAAAAAGAAAAGAGAACATGAATTCAGGAGGGAGGTGTACTGGAGGCTGAAGTTGAAGAGAGAGTGGGGAGTGAATATGAACAAAATAAACCGTATACATGTATGAAATTTTCAAGTAATTTCGGGGGGGTATGTGTATGACTATTGCCAGCATGCATGTAAGTGCACCTGTGTTATGCAATGCCTGTAGAGGTCAGAAGAGGGCACCTTATTCCTCTGAACTGGAGTTACAGATGGTTGTTAGCTGCCATGTGGGTGGCTGGGAATCGAACCCAGGTCCTCTGCAAGAGCAGCCAGTGCTCAACCACTAAGCCATTTCTCCAGCCCTTTTGGGTTTTTTGGGGGGGGGGGTTCGTGCCTCGTGGTGTGCTTTTTGTGCCTCCGTCAGCGTTGTGCTCTTTCGTTTTGGGTTTTTTGTGGGGGTGGTGTTTTTTGGGGGGGGGGTGGTTTTTTTTGTTTTTGAGACAGGGTCTCCCAATAGCCCCAGCTGGCCTGTAACGCTCTATGTAGACCAGGCTGGCCTACATCTCACAGAGATCTGCCTGCCTCTGCCTCCTAAGTGCTTGGATAAAAGGTGTGCACCACCACATCCAGCAAAAAGAATTTTTAAAATAAATTTAAAATAAGAGCGCTAAAGGAAAATATTGCTATAACCAGAATAATTTCAGAAAGCAGCCATCACCATCTCTGGGCTTAGGAGACAGAAAATACTGTGGCTGCCAAAACTTGAAGTCTGAAGAGGGAGGCCTCCGATCTCCCTGCAGGAAAGCATCCCTGGCCCTACCAGTGTCTCTGAGACATAGACATGGCCTATTCTATGAAAGTGAGGAGGAGGAGGCCTCAGGAGCTCTGACCAACTGCTCCTCAGTCAGCTGCCACAGTGGGAGTAAAGAACATCTCTGTGGATGATGCCAACCAAAGGCTCACCAGCCAGGACCCTTCCAGCCTCTTGGGCTCCCTTCGGTCTCTGTGATGGGCAAGTTTATGGGTCAGCCTCACTGAGAGAATCACCAGAAACCTGGCAAGGCTCATTTGGGCATGTCTATCAAGGTGTTCCCAGAGGCAGTTGTCATGGGAGTCTGGAAGGGTTGGATGAGGAATGTCCATGTCACCGTGGGTGGGCCCAGCCAGCTAGCTAGGGGCAGAAGGCCCAAGAAGAGAAGAAAAAGAAAACAGATCGTGTGAGTATGTCTCTCTCCAAGCACTGGCATATCCTTTCCTCTCCTGCTCTTGGCTCCCCAGTATTTCAGGCCTAGACCCCAGAACTTATGCCAGCGATCCCCAGCCCAGGTTCTCAAAGTTTTGGCCTCAAGCTAAATGTCAATGTCACCCTATCAGCTTCCCTGGTTCTAAGGCCTTCGTACATGCACTGGGACCTGCTTCCAGCAGCCAGGGTCTCTAGCCTGCATGCTACCTATTCTGGGAGCCCAGAATTGCACAATCAAATTCTGTAATAAATCCTTTGTCTTGTATGTGTATCTACACCTGTATCTATGTCTGCCCATCTAAGCTATATCTCCCTGCCTCTGTGGCTCTGGAGAATTCTGGCTAGCAAACTTTGGCACCAGCAATCACTCTTAGGAAAACAGTTTTAAGTCTTTCTGACCTTGCTTGATTTATGTCGGGCTTTGTAGAATTGGCTTTCTACTCTATTAGACCTTTTAACTGTTAGGGATTCTACCTCTAGCAGGGCAGAGAACCCCATTTATGGCATGAGCTGTTTATTGATATCAACATAAACATTGAAAAATAATAGAGCTTTTCTGAGGAATAATGATATTATTTGGGAGACGGGGCAGTAAAGGAAATGGCAGAGCCTTGCTATGGAACTAACAGCTCAGTCAAGTAGGTCCAGAAGGGGTGGTTTTAAAGGCAAAATGAGTAAGCTCACATCAGGTATTTTAAAGTAATAATTCTTAGCCACAGTGATTTGTAATGAACAGTGCAGGTTCATGGCTGAACACAGTTGCTAAGTAAGTGTCCCTGTTACAGCATGAGGCTTGAACGGCCTCTCCAGAGGCCTGTGTTTCTGGCACTCTTACATGGTAGCTGTGAGCAGGCAATCAAACCCAGGAGCCTTTACTTCATAACCTCCTGGCTTTATTCATTCTTTTGGCAGGGCACATACAAATGACCCCATTTTACTTCTAACAACTTTTCTATTTCTCCTCATCCACTGCTTATAAGAGAAAAGCAGTTTGGTGACTCTATTTGTGACACTTGTGAACCTTTGTAGAAAATCAAGAAAGATGATGTGGGTGGTTAACTGATTGAAGAAGATGTAAACCCAGCACAGAATTGTGGAAATGGTCAGCAGGCCCCAATTTTAGTCAGAACTATTGGCAGCTGATTACTGCTGAGTGAGGAAGAGCTGATCTTCTTACAGGGAGGGACTCTAGATAGGCTAACTAGATCCCAGTGGATGAACTTGCTTGCAGTGAGGGATGTCTGAGGATACTTGACTTGATAGGCCCTAACACAAATGACAGAGTGCATGAATTCCCGCGGCGGGGGGCGGGGGGGGGCACAGACGACACCACTATGGGAGGGTATCAATGGAGAAAGGGGTATAAAGATGATTAAGATGTTCTGTATGAAATACACAAAAATTCAATAAAAAATTTACCAAAAAATGAATTCTAAAGGCAAAGTTCAGTTAAACCTCTACTTAATGAAGTTATCGTTCTAATCTTTTTTTTAATATTTTATTATTTTTATTTTATGTGTATGCACGAATTACCTGCATGTAGGTAAGTGCACCCGTGTCGTGCAATGCCCATGGAGGACAGAAGAAAACATCAGATCCCCTGGAACTGGAGTTACAGACAGTTGTTAGCTGCCATGTGGGTGCTGAGATTCGAACCCGTGTCTTCTGCAAGAACAACCAGTGTTCTTAACCACTGAGCCATCTCTCCAGGCCCTGATCTAATCTTGATATGACAAAGACTGCCCTAAAAATAAAATATATCTGATCAAAAAAAGAAAGAGAAAGAAAAAGAAAGAAAGAAAGAGAGAGAGAGAAGAAAGAAAGGAAGAAAAGGATATGTACTAGAATATGATCTCTTGGCTTAAGATCCATATAAATGACCTAAGAGGTAATTTTTAAATCTTTTTTAATACTTATGTGAGAGAGCGTGTGTGTTGTATGTGCACGTGTGTGTGCTCCTGCATGCGTTTGGAGGCCAGAGGATGGTGCTAGGGTCCTACTCATCACTTTCACTCTTATTCTTCTGAGACAGGGTCTTTCACTAAACCTGAACAGCAAGCCCCAGCCAGTCTCCTGTCTACCTCCACAGTGCTGGGGTTACAGGCATGCACATAGCCATATCACCTAGGTCTATGCAGGTAGCTGATGAATGCTAAATAAGAACAAAAAGCTTGGCATCTCTGCCTTCATATTGTAGCTGTCTCCTTTACAGACCCAGAGTCCCTTCAATGACAGAGAGTCCTGGTCTGCACCAAGAACCCCAGTACAGTTCATCAGAGTGGAGAAGGCATATAGGCAGGGACAGGTCACAACACATCTGCAGTCAGGAAGCAGGAGACAAATAGTGGTGGTCAGGTCTTTCCCCTTTGTGTTGAGACCTGGAATACCCAGGTCATGGAACGGTGCCCCCTCATTTAGGATGAGTCTTTCCACCCCACTTAACCCAATCTAGACCATCCCTTGCAAACCTTCCCAGAGGTTGGCAATCATTTTTCTGTCCTCTAGGTGATTCTGGAGCCTCTCAAGTTGGTCATCAACATTAATCATCCAAATAAAAGAAACATTAAATGTTGCGTGATCTATGGAGTGAGAGATACTATGACAGAATGACAGTGGTAGCTGTCAGAGCTTCCTCTACCTAGGGAAATAGTCAACAACAACAAAACCTGTCCCTGGAAGCATTTCAGGACTTAAAAGATGATGGAGGCCTCTCCCCGCCTCCTGTCTTAGCTCTCCTGTTTGCCCTATGCAGATCGACAGGTGAATACTGGAGAATATTAATGGGTTATCCTAAGCTTAAGGGCTAAGTCCAATACAGATGCTATACCAGATTTGGTTTCATCTCTTCAGCAAATCGACACATCTCCTGGTACCTGATATGTAGCTGTTGACCTGGGAAATGTCTTTTTCTTCATTCCTGTCTATAAGCTCTTCCAAAAGCAGCTTGCTTCCAGCTGTTAAAGCCAGCAATACATGTGTCCATAATGGAGCAGCAACTCTCCAGGCCTGTGCCACTATATGATTTGCTCAAACCTTAGTCAGCTTTCCCTTCCACAGATAGCACAGTGTTCTATTCCATCAGTTGGACCATGCTGCTAGGGCCTAGTGATGAGAAGTAGTGACTACTCTGGATTTATTGGTAAGACTTTGACACATCAGAAGTTAAGAAATAATTCTGACTAAAATGTAGGATCCTTCTCCCTCAGTGAATCTGGTGGTATGGACATGTCAAGATGTTTCTTGCAAGGTAGAGGATAAGTTGTTGCATCTGGCCCCTCCTAAAACCAAGAAAGGGACACAATGCCTGGTGGGCCTGTTTAGATTCTGGAGCAGGAAACCCTTCTCATCTGGTTGTGTAAATCTAGCCCAGCTACCAAGTAGCCTGAAATGCCACTGGCTTTGAGTGGGGCTGGGAACAGAAGGCTCTGCAATGGATCCTGGTTGCTGCACGGGCTGTGTATTAGTCACTTTCTGTTGCTGTGATAGAAGCACTGACCCAAGCAATTTATAGATGGAAGAGTTTATTTGAGCTTACGGTTCCAGTGGAATTAGAGTCCGTCATGGCAGGGAGGCATGGTGGCTGGAGGTGGCTGGAGCAGGAGCAGCAGAAGCTAAGCTCTCACATCATCAGGCAGGCACAGGAAGCAAGAGAGCAACTGGAGATCCAGCAAGGCTTAAGAATTCTCTAAGCACATCACCAGAGACATGCTTCCTCCAGGATAGCCACACCTTCTAAAACCTCCCAAAGCAGCACCATCATCTGGGGACAAAATGTCCAAATACTTGGAGCCTATGGGGGACATTTTCATTCAAACCATCACAGGCTGTCTGCCACTTGAGCCGTAGGTCCAGTAGATTCCATGGTTCTGGATGCATCTTGACAGATAGAGATGCCATCAGGAGGCTTTGACAGGTCCCATTAGGTGAATCCCAGCAGAGGACCTTGGGGGTTTGGAGAGATCCTGCACTGTTATCCACAGGTAATTGCTCTCCTTTTTTACCTCTTAAAACTGTAGAAGGTGCATGGGAGTGTCATCGCTTAGCTTTACCCCCACTGATCCACTAGCAGAAGTTCTGATTCCTATTCCTATGACTTTAAGCTTTGATAGCCTGTATGTCTTAGCTCCAGAGAGGAAAGGATCTGGAAGGTTCTGCTTCTCTGGAGAAGCCAGTTTAACAGTCTTCCCTTGACAGGGCTTACAGAAAGTCCACCAGTAAAATTGAAAGATGGTTTGCAGAATCCTAGGTCTACCACCACAAAGCAGAAGATAAATAGAAAGACAAAGGTTGAGGTTCAGAGATGATAGTTTGATAACCAAAACAGGCCACATTCTGATTCCACATCTAATTCACCTTCCTTAGCTGTTTAAACTTGAGGACTGGCGAGGTGGTACAGCTGGTAAAAGTATAAGCCTTTCATTCCCAGAACCATGGTGAAAGGAGAAAATCAACTCCTGAAAGTTGTCCTATGACCACCACATGTGCATGGTAGTGTGAAAGCTGTGTGTGTGTGTGTGTGTGCAAACACACACACACACCCCTGCACAAACACAATAATAATAAATATTAAAGCAAACTGCAATATAACAAAAACAACTTGTGCCTAGTAGATTTCCCTTAGTCTAATAAATTCAGCATGCTAAGTACTAAATGCAAAGAAGTACACAGTCTGCCATCTGGGAGTCTGGCTGCAGTAGTGTGGGGTAAATGCTCAGTACATTATGCTAGGTTATAATGGACCCAGGTTCAGTTCCCAGCACCACATGGATAACAACCATCTCTAACTCCAGTAGCAGGGGACCTGACACCCTCTTCTAGCCTCCACAAGCTTTACATGCTTGTGCTTCACCTACATACATGCAGGCGAAACACTCATGCATACATAAATCTTTTAAATATATATGTGTGTCTACGTGAATATATATACGTATATGTACAAATACATATGTCTTTGCATGTGGAGGCCAGAAGGGGTGTCGAATCTCTCAGAGCTACAAGTATTTGCGGGTGCCTAGCTTGTCAAATGAGTGCTGAGATCAGAACTCTGATCTCACTGAACTAGCTCCAGCCCCCCCAATCAGCTTCCTTTTCATAATGCATTTCTTATGACCATTCAGGACTCTGAATTGCTTTTAGAAAGTGCCATCATCTCTAAACAAATTACCATGAACATCTATAGTAGTTAGTTTTTAATGTATAGAAACCAGTTTGTCAGTCTTCAGACATTTTTACTTGAAATAATAAATCTAATATTTCTTTGAACCAAAAAGAAGTACTCAAAGGAGAACTAGCCTTCTCTGTTCTTAGCTAAAGTGCTCTTGTCCATCTTCAAACACTGTCAGTGTCCTATCCATCATGTTTGAGTCCTCTGACCTTCAAAAACTCTGTCCCCAGCAAATACTGCTGGTGTTTGAAAAGGTACAATTGATTATTTCAGATTCTTTTTAAAATTACATCTATCCCTCCAACCCTGGGCCCCTAGTTCCTTGTGACCTGAATGCAGACTTTTTCTGGACATGGCTAGGACAGAAGGTGCCTACCCATGTCCTTTGGATGCCTTACTAACAAGCCACTTTGCATCTACAGGAAACACTTATCACCATTCTTGGTTCACCTGTGTTTCACAGGGATTCTCCCAAAGCCTCCTTCAATAGCCTCCTTTGACAGCTCCCAGGACAGCTCCATCCCATCTGTTCCTCTGACGTTCCATTAAGCCTTGAACTGCCACAGCATCCTGTTTTCCCCTTCCTGTTTCTAGCCACACTCAGACAGAATGACAGCGCTTGCTGTAATTCCTCACCATAAATCTCTCTGTGAGCTTTCTCCCTACCTTAAGCCTCTTTCTCTGAAGGCACAGCCCTCCAGCCCTTTCCCTTTCAAAATCCAGTCCAAAATGTCCCATCATGGAAATAAACATCTCCAAGTTAGGTCTGAGAAGATGATTTAACAACAACAAAAGAAATTGAAATATGTTATTTGTTCTAAAGGACTAGGGAACAGAGTGATGTTGAGCTAACACACGTCTTGCTAGGCAGCCTGTCAGACAGGCATCCTGATGTGCACCCATGTTCCGGGTGACCTGGAACAAATCCTGTGGCTTCTCTGTCTCAAGTTCCTCATCTGTAAAGAGAAACCCTATGCCTGCCCTGCTGACCTCAAAGGGTTGTGGGTAAAATGAGACCATTCATTCAGTAAACGTTTGCTAAGAGCCTACCATGTGCCAGGTCCACTGAGGACTAGAGAAGTGGTGGCTCGTGTAAACCATTGAGTTTGTGAGATCCATCTGTGTGCTTGCATTTGATGGGTCATCTCACCGATGTATATCCTATTGTGCGAATGTACCACATTTAAATTATCTATTCTAGGGGCTGGAGAGATGGCTCAGGGGTTAAGAGCACTGACTACTCTTGCAGAGGACCCAGGTTTGATTCCCAGCACCCACATGGCAGCTAACAATTGTCAGTAACTCCAGTTCCAGGGGATCCAACGCCCTCTTCTGACCTCCGCTGGCATTGCATGACACGGGTGCACCTACATACATGCAGGCACTCACACACATAAAAGAATAAAATAAAAATTATCAAAAATAAAATATTTAAAAATAACCCATTCTAATGCTGAGCATTGAAGTAGCATATTAATTGCTTTTCTCGTTGCTGCAACAAGACATCAGAGAAAAGTGACTTACGGAGGATGGATCTTTGGTGGCCACAGTTGATAAACATTCTGGCAAATGCCTTTGTGGACCTGTTCAAGTATTTCTGTTCAGTCAGTTCCCTTTTAGTTTTCCTGTTGAAAAGCTCCGGGTTGAGGCTGGTAGGCTGTGATAACTCTGTAGCCTTTGTTAAAGTGTCCTCACAAGAGATACCTCATCTCACTGCATTGTGGGCTAAAGCTCACATTTTGGATTACATGTGTGTATGATTATATGTGGTAAGACGTTATTAGTGTTTTATTTATATACTTGCAAATATATCTATACTGCTTACATATTATCAATACAAAGGTTCTATTGAGGAAAAGTTTTCTTTAAATTTAAACAATAAGTCATTTAAATAATGCTGTTAAGTTAATCAACAATAATAGGTGGATACACACAGGTGGTAAAGATACAAAATGTACAAACACTGCAATTCAAGGCAAGTTACTCTAAAAAGCGTCCCTTTTGATTTAAGCATCTTTGCTTAGTATCTTGTGTGACAACCAGCCTGCATGAATCAGTTTAATGAAGACAAGGTGGCCAGACTGTGGACAGTAAATAGCAAATCATTCTGAAGCCATGAGTTCCTTCATTTCCAGGTGAAAGTGTTAAATAGGGAGGAAGGGAAGAGTCCCTAAGGTACTGCAGGAGCTAAATCTGCAGGTGGAGCACCTGCAGGTTGGTTAACCTTGACTTCAGTGTCACTGACACCCCAAGCACCTTCTGTGCTCTCCACTAAGCTCCCAGCTCTCTGAATATCCTCCTTCCCAGCATTCAGTCACGGTTCTTTATCCTTTCAGAATGTCTAACCCATTAACCCTACATCTATCAATCCCCTCCTCAAGCTGCTATGCCCTACATATTCTACAAATCTGTGATTACAAATCCTCCCCCTCAAACAACCTTAAATCCCTGTTCTCTCTCTTTTTTTTTTTTTTGGTCTTTTGAGACAGGGTCTCCCTGTAGCCAGCTCTTCTGGAACTCACTATGTAGACCAGGCTGGCCTTGAACTCACAGAGATCCACCTGCCTCTGCCTCCCGAGTGCTGGGATTAAAAGCATGCGCCACCACGCCCGGCCCATTCCTGTTCTCTTTAATGATCCAATCTTGATAAGCCAGAGCAACGGAACATCTCTAGAGAGAAGCACGCTTGTGCAACCACTGGTTACAATTTCAGTTCCTGGATATGAATCTCAAATGCCCTCAGCTTCGCACAGATGTACAAGGCTCCCTAATCTTTCCTTTCTCATTGTCTGAATGACAATTTCTTACCTTCCGTGCCTGCTGTCCCACCAAGCTGGCCTCAAATTTGTTGAAAGGACAGTGAAGAGCATTTACCATACCTAAAGTACTTGATAGTACCAATGACATTTGGCTCAGTAAGTGCCAGTCCTGGGTGTTAGGACCCTCAAATGCAGGCATCCAATGACACCTGATGGCAGACCGGCTCTCCTCACCTCTGGGTCTTCATTGCAGCTCTTTTGTCTCTTAGATCATCAGTTGTCATTCTGTGTTGGATTATACACATAAGCATCTGCATGGTTACATCTGAATTCTAGTACCTTCAACTAAAACATGAACATCTGGTTACAGGTTCCCGTTCAGCTTCTGCTTCACTGTTTTGCTTTCTTCATGTCAAACTTCTCTCCTTTTTATGTTCCTTTCATGTTGTTATTAATGTTATTGTTATTATTAATTGTGTACGTTAATGTACAAAGTAATGGGTTTCAGCATGACACCTTCATGCACACATCTCATTATACTTGATTCTTGACTCAAATACCACATCTTCTCTCTTATGAGGAACCTAGATTCAAAAGCATATGCACATAGATTTGTAAACCAAAATAAATCCTTTCTGCCTGCCATGTGAGAAGCCTACGGTTCAGCACCATCCTCCCTTGGTTCTTCCTGATCTCACTCAGGAACTTGATCTCCAGGGTTACATCTTAAATTGTTGGTGGTCACAAGTTGTTATACCTGGCCTTCTGGTCCACCTGCAGTTACTTCCTAGATGACTGTATTGGTTACTTTTCTGTTGCTGTGGTAAAACACCATGACCAAGGCAACTTAGAGAAGGAAGAGTTTATTTGGCTGACAGCCCCAGAAGGATAAGCATCCATCATGGAGGTGGAGGCCTGGCAGGAGACAGCTGGAGGAGAAAACTGAGAGCTCACATCTTCAAGCACAAGACAGGGCTGAAAGGATGACAAAGCTACGCATTCAAAGCCCACCCCAGTGACATAATTCCTCAGCCAAGGCCACACCTCCTGAAGGTTCCATGACTTTCCACAAACAGTGTCATCAACTGACCAAGTGTTCAAATACTTGGAGCCTCTGGGGGACAATTCCCACTCAAGCCATACCTCATCCAGCTTATCAATAGCACCCATCAAATTATAATTCTCCAAATTCTGGCTCTAGCTCTTCCCTGTTTACTTCACACCTCACAGATTGACCCCTTCAGACTTCATGTCTGAAAATCCTTTCTCCCTTTCTCCCAGCTGTCAGGGTATTTTTGGCCTGAACCTCTAAAACGAAGCTCAGATATAATACATCTAAAACTAAGCGACTTCTTCTCCCGCCTCCTATACCAAGTCTGTCCCAGCACCCAGCTACTCTTAATTCCTTAAGCCCACAGGACCCCCTGGACCACTTCCTTTTCTCAACTCCATCCAAGTCACTGAATCCTTTGAGAATACTGACAGATAACCCACAGGATGGGGGGAAAAATTGCAAATCATGTATTTTATAAGAAATCAGTTATGTCCAAAATAGAGAGGATTTCTCAAATTCAGATGCAAAATAACAGCCCAGTTCAGAAATAAGCGAACAACGTGAATAGATATTTCCCCAAGAAGATATCACATGTCCAGTAAGCACATCATCAATTAATGAAATTCTAAGCAATTGGACAGTGGCATGTCACTGCCTGTCCATTAGGATGACTGCTGTCACAAAAACAAAATAGCAAGTGTTGATAAGGATGTGGGAATTAAAATACGTTTGTTCTGTTGTAGAAATGTAAAAATGATCTAGTCATCATGAAAGTTGATATCATGGAGTTTCCTTGAAATATAAAAATAAAGAAATCACAGCATCCAGTCATTTCTGAGACTATATCCTAAAGCATTAGAAACAAGATATGGAAGAAATCCCTGCACTTGTAATGTTTTCAAAATGCAAACGAGTCTTTTTACTAAGTGAATCATCAAATTACACATCCATATTAACTGCAGTATTATCCAGAATAACTGAGAGGTACAGGCAACCCAAATGTCAATGGGTGGATGAATGGGTAAAGAAAATACATATACATAAATAGAGTATTATTCAGTATTCAAATATAAATTTGTTTATTGGGGAATAAATATAGTTATTCAGACTTTCATTGAGACAGTATCAGTATGTAGCCGGGGCTGACTTCAAACTCTGGGTTCTCAGTCTCCCAAGTGCTGGAACTATAGGTGTATCCCTCTTTGCTGCTTAATTTTTATCAACTTGACACAAACTAGAATCACCAGGGAAGAGTGAATCTCAGTTGAAGAATTCCTTCCATAGGATTAGAGCAATGGCCATGTCTGTGAGGCATTTTCTTAATTAATAAGTAATTGATATAGGAAGACCTAGCCTACTGTGGGTGGTGCCATCCCTGGACAGGTGGGACCTGGGCTGTATAAGATGGGTAGAAGAGCAAGTCAAGAGGGCAAAACCCAGCAAGCAACATTCCTCTATAATCGCTGCTTCAGTTCCCCCCTCCAGGTTCCTACCCTTTCTTCTCCTAGTAATAGCTTGTGACCTGGGAGTTTGCACTTATTCATCCTTAGAAGGAAGGGAAACCTGCCACCTGTTGTGGCAGATGAGCCTTAAGATTATGATGTTAAATGAAATAGTCAGGCATATTGTGTGGTTGCACTGACAAAGTACCCAGAGTAGCCAAATTCATAGAGAGGGAAAGTAGAGTGGTAGTTACCAGGAGACAGGGGAGGGAGGAGAGATACATTACTGTCTAATGTGGACAGAATTTCAGTTTTTGCAAAATGAGAAAGTTCTCAAGAAAGAAGTGATGGTTGGGCAGCAACGTGAGTGTACTTAAAAGGGTAAATTTTGTTATGTCTATTTTACCATAAATAAAGAGAATTTCAAAGACATCCAAGAGTATATGAGTAGTACAAATTAGATTTGATGGTTTTAAGAGGCAGGGGGCACAAAGTTGGGTGAATAGGGAAGAGGTGGACCTGGGAGATGGGAGTGAATAGGATCCCTACATACCATATGAAATTCTTAAATAACTAATAAAAATATGTTTTTAAAAGAGTCTTGCCAAAATGAATACCAATTCTGACCACCATCTCCACCTCTAGTGTGAACTGCCAACTCCCAGCCACCACCATCACTTACATTAGCTTCTAGCATTTTGTCACCCTACCACGATTGTGCTGTAATACAGCCAATGCACTTTAAGTTGCATTCAGTTACCTTTCTGCCTAAGATCTTCTGATGGCTACCCCTAATACCTAGAAGGGAACCCAGGCTCATTACAGTGACTTATAAAATCCAGCTTGATCCAGTTACCTCGTGCACCCCAACTCTTTGTCCCGCTGTCTAGTTTTGGCCTCAGAATCATTTCTGGCCTCAGGTCTATGAGCTGCGTGTCTTTGTTGGTTAGAGATGCTGTAACAAGAATACCATAGACTGAGCATTTGAAATGGTAAAAATGACTTGGTCATAGGGCTTGGAGAGCCCTAATCAAGGTGTTGGCAGATCTGTTATTGGAGAGAGAAACATTTTGTTGTGTCCTCATGTGGCAGAGAAAGCTAGGGACAGAGTGGAATAGAGAAGAACCATGTCCTCTCCCTCTCCTGGAGTCTTAGTCTAAGCCCATGCATGTGGACTCTGTCTTTGCATCATTTTCCAAAGCCCTAACATTATGTTGCAGGTTAAAACTTTAACGTAGAAATTGTAGGAGGACCCAGTCAGTTGGACCATGACTTGCTCCCACTGAAAGACTTCTGCTTTTGTTCTCCCTCTAACTCAAAAGTTCATTATCTAACTTCCCAAGAC
This sequence comes from Nannospalax galili, assembly GCF_000622305.1. Lineage (NCBI taxonomy): Eukaryota > Metazoa > Chordata > Mammalia > Rodentia > Spalacidae > Nannospalax > Nannospalax galili. The sequence goes on from NW_008331789.1 coordinate 6,695,343, forward strand.
ATCTCTCCCTGCTTGGAATCTGGCTCTGTATAAAGTCTCTTCCTATTACATTGCTCTATTTTTGTTTTCTCTGTAGTGTGTAACACCATCCGAGGCTGTCTTTGTTCTTCATTTGAAGCACTTGTTTATTGGCATCAGTATGTTGAGAGTAGGATTTTACAAGGTCTTGAATCCCTGAACCTAGAATAGTGCCTGAGGCCTAATAGTCTTTCTGTGACACTGGGAAGGGTATGGACAGTCTATCTTAGACACAGAAACATAGCACATTTAGAGACTTTATGTTTTATAGGCATCTTGAACTCAGCACAAGTAAAAGCATCTTCCTCTTTATGGTTACAAATGTCTCGCCCTCCTTAGCTCCAACTGCCTACACTCCCAAGGGCACCTCATTCTACCCAATGTCTAAGAAATAACCCAAGTAAGGAAAAAAAACAGAAGTATGAGGTGGATAATTTTTGTAAGTTTTGAATGAGGATATCATTAGATAATTAATTAATTACCTCATTAGATTAATTAATTAATTTTTGTAAGTTCTGAAGGTTGGATATCTCATTAGACTCATTAATAAATCAGCCTCTGGGCTAGAGACTATTTCAGTTAGTCTTGTTAGTTGTTGGGTAACTAGTTCAGTTACTCTTGTTAGTGAATGAGTTAGCTAGCTGGAGACTACCTCAGTTAGTCTTGCTAGTTAGGCTTACCTACCATGAATACTGCTCCTGGGTTTGATCCTCAGCACCACATAAAACCCGGTATGGTGGTTCACCCCAGTAATCTCAGCACTGGGGAGGTGTAGATAGGATTAGAAATTGAGTGTCATCCTAAGTTACATTTCTAGTTTAAAAACCAGCCTGGGATATATGAGACCCTGCCTTAAAAATTATATATATATATATAATTTGGAGATATATGTATTATATATATATAATACAAATATTCCTGTGGCACCAGTAAAACCCACAGCGTGCACTCTGTTCATCTAGGGAGAGCTGTACTCCAGTACTCGAGCGCTCACAGCAGCTAGCCTGCAGAAGAATAATCTGGATGACTGAAGAGCGAGGCAGAGTCTCAGCTCTCTCGAGTGCAACAGCCTCCACTCTAGACCTGAGCCCAACAAGGTCTCTCCCCTGCCTGGATGCCTTCGCCATGCACACTAGTGAACTGAGTAGTGGTGGGGGCTGGGGTGTCGACAGTGTCTGGGGGCGCTTTAAAATGGAACACCTCTGCTGCTATACTTCTGACAACAACGTGATGCTGACAACGCACAGAGTTGGCTGGGAGCAAAACACTTCCTTTGGCAAAACCCCTTTTCCGTGGGGGCTCTGACTGCAGGTACCTGTCCTGTCGGTATGTGGCGCATCCCGGAGGAGCGCTCGCTAGGTGGCGCTCGTTCTCCACTGTACCTCGGCGTGTTCTGCACCGACAAACGAAGCTCCCAGGGAAAGCGTCCTCCGTGAGGCCATTTCGTCGCTTCTCAGACTTGGGAACCCAAAGTGCTTTGTGAATCCAATGCGTTTCCGTTACCTGGCTGTCCCTCTTTACACCTAGCTTAGTTCGCTAATTTTTTTAAAATTGTGGTTCTACTTCTCGAGGTTTGGTTTCCATCCGCAGGCCAGAGCTCGCTGCATAGTCAAAGTACAGACAGAAAAACGTCTTTAAATTTGCATGCTTTTTTTTTTTTATTTCCCCAGATAGAGGACAAGTTATTTTTATGACGAATAACTAATTAGAAAAGGATAAGGAAATATTTAATGAGTGTAAACACAAAGGTTAACAAGAAGAACCAGCTGGAGTGGAAAATTTAGTTTGATTGACATTAAAGCCAAATTTGAATCCAGATTAGCCACCCACTGATGCGTCTCTTTTGTCCTATGTAAAATAGTAGTCGTTTTTCCCACTCATCACACTCCCAAGGGGCGTGTACTTAGGGTAAAGCGATAGTCTCCTGACTTATTGGGGGTAGGTACCCTGGCCTGTGCTGATAATGGTTTTTTGTGTGTACTTTTTTTTTTTTTCCAGGGATAAACCTGGACCCTGTGAGTAAAAACCCCTGCTGGGGGCTGGATGGTTTAGGCACTCCGGAACTCTGCACGCCTGAGAGGCCGAGACTACTCGCAGAGCCCCTGGCTGTCTGCGGAGGGGAATGGCCAGGCCCCGGAGCGACCTCCATGAGCCTGCAAACGCATCCTCTTCTTTCTCGGCCTCTGGAGTCGCTCGGCGGCCTCGGAGATCAAAGCTCTTAGCCTCGTTTTAAAGGAATAGAAACCGGAGCAAGCAGGTGACCTGAGTCCAGGTCACCGCGCTGAGGGTGAGCGTCTTGTGGCTGCAAGAGTAAGGGCGGGGGCCAGCCTGAGCCCTGCGGCCGCTCCCTCGCCCCCAAGACCCTCAAACTCAGATTAGGAGACACGCGGACGTTCGGCAGCTTCCGCGCATCGCGAGGTGGCCCCGCCGGGAAGTGCCGGCTCGGACTTGTGCGCCCCTGGAGCGCCGGCGCGCACCCCAAAGGTCGCCACGTTCCACCGATGCTGCGGCTTCCCGCATCGCAGCCCCGGCGGCTTTCCCACCGTCATCCCACTCTACCAGCCGCTGGCTGAAGCCTGGAGGGCCAGCCGGGCCAGACAGCCGGGGCTTGGGGACCCCAGGGCGCCGCGCCGAAGGGGTGCGCAGGAATCAGGCTGCAGAGGAAGAGCCGGACGCCACGGAGGATCCGGGAGGGGAGGCCCAGAGGAGAGCAAGGGATGGGGGAGGAGGAAAAGGGGAAGAAGTTCGGAAAGAGCCGGGCCTGGGGGCGAAGAACGCGCAGAGGAAGGTTGCGGCTGGAGAGTCGCCGCGGCCCAGCGCACCTCCCGGCTCCTCCAACTCCCTGACCAGACCCAGAGCAGCGCCGGTGATAAGTTAAGCACCTCCGAAACCACCGGGTTTCCGGGGCTCACCGCTTCTGGAAGCAGTTGCCTTGGGTGGCCTCGAAGAGGGGTCTCCGCGCGCTCGCACTAGCGTCTGCCTGTTCCAGACGACCTCCTCGAGTTTGCGCTGACCTCAGAGCCACACACGCCGCTCTCTGGCCTGGACTCCTCATGCACCCAGGGGACCTCGGAGCATCTGACCCCCTGGGCTCGTGGTCCCACAAAGCCTTCCCAACTCTTCTCAAATCCTTTTTCTTAGGAGCTGCCGCTAGCTGTAGTTCGGGACTGGAGTCTTTATCTTCCGCCAAACCCGGGCCTCCGGGCCCTGCGTGCTGCTCTCACTCTGAACCTAGAGATCTGCTAAGTGCTGCAGTTGCCCGAGATGGCCCGGTCATCCTCTGCCGCTCAGCGCCTCTTGGAGACGAAGAATGCAATCACTTCATTCTCGTGCACACGCAGTAAACGCTGAGAACTCCCAAAATCACCAAACCCGTCTTTCCATGTTTCGAAACCTCCTGCCGCGTCTGTGGCAACTGTGACTGGAGTTTCTTTTTTATTTTAACCATTTTTGTCAACTAAACAGTAATTATTACTTCAAGTATGTGGACCTCAAACTTTACTGCAAGATCATTCAATCCTCAGCTACCTCCGTCTGCCCGTAGGTCGTGAACGCAGCTTCCTGTCTCACTGTGTCCAGTGTCCACAGAGCCAGTCGCACACATAGCCTACACCTGCCTAACCCTGTTTCGGGAGCAATCTATGACTCCTCCACTGTCCCTAGAGAAAAACATCTATATGTATTCCCAACACCCCAGTGTAGGGTGAGGAGTAGGGAAAGCAAGTTTAATAAAATAGGAAAATGTTGGGGGGGTGGAATGCTTCCTTTTGAGACTTCATAACCATTTTTGTTTGGTCCCTTTCCTGACCTAAAGAGTGTCCCTTGGCCCTTACACTTGCCCGTACGAACAACAAATTTAAGCACCTTTCCCTCAAAATTTACACAACTGTTAAGAACTATAAAGTGAAATACCCTCTTCAAGTGAGTTTTTCCCCAGGGTACACTGCACCCTCTTCAAGAGAAACAGTTGACTGAACCACGGGAAATCTGCAGGGTTCAAATCATCCTTGTAAAGCGGAAGATTCTGTCCAGTGAAGGACTTCCACTTGCGGTGCAGAAGGAGAAAAGGGAAAGCAGTAGAGAGAGGTGTTCAGTGTTTCAATGACACCAAAGAAAACAACCCAGAAGCTTATTAAGTTCAAATCACAGTCATTTTAATGTATTCAGTGGTTCATGTTTGTGTTTTGGATGTTGTTAAACCTCTGGTAAAGTTCACAGAAGACTGTAAAATGTTACTTGAACAAACTTTTTATTTAAAAATAAGCAACATAAATAAGCAAATAGGTTTTGACATGCCCACAATATTTGCTTCATTCTATTGGGTAAAATAACATAGTTCTTATTTTTAAGGGCGTTAAACATTATCAATTCTGGATCTCATTACTAGGTCCCAGATAGTCCTTAAAACACTTAACTATTTCTATTCAACTCACAAGTAGCAATATTTAAGGGAGAAATGGAAAGCATTTTTTTCTTTCCGTTGTAAAACTTTGAGCAAAGTCCAATTCAATTCAGCGTTGACTGCCCAGGGAAATGACCAGCCGAGTTCCGCTAACGCTCCCAACTCCTCTCTTGACTTTGGATTTGACTGCTATTTTCCATCCTAGCTTTTTAATCTGTCTACTACAGAAACCCAACCCAATCAAACCCAACAAGGAAAGGAAAATATTTCTAGAGTGATTTTAATTAGTTGATTATTTCATTAAGAGCATTAGCCGGTAAGCCAAACTTTAGGAGCGCAATCGATGAAGTTTGCTTTTCAACTTGAGGCTCCTTCCTAGAGAACAGAAACTACACGTCATTTATGGAAGTGTATTCTCTTGGGGTTTCGCCGCAGATTTGGACTAGGATTCATATGAGGGTTCCAGAAAAGCGCCAGACTAGGTGGCTAGAAGCGCTAGAGTCAGAAACACGGTTTCAGAGTGGGTGTGCCTCCCGGTTGCTTAGGATGCTCCGAGAACCAGGCTTAGGAAGGAAGGGGTTAACTCAGACCTTGTCTTTAATGACTCAACAAGCGCAGTTGTGTCTCTTAAAATCTTCGGCCCCCAGCTGGAAACAGCCAATCCACTGCGGGGAGCGCCCGGGACTGCCGGTGAAGGGGCGTGGCCCGATGCTGTCACTCAACCGTGAGGAATGACAATCTGGTGGGAGGGGGGGGTCCGGTGGATCGCTGGGGAAGGAAAGAGAAGAAACAGATAAAACCGGGGTAGAGGGTAAAAAAAGGTGTCCGGCGCTACTCGGAATCCAGGGGCCGCTGCAGTCGCGGGCGGAGCCGGGAGGTGGGCTCCGGAAGAGCCTGCGGGAGGGAAAGGGAGGACCCGCCGGGAGCGCAGCCTGCAAGCGGGGAAGGAAGAAGGAGGCCTTGGAGAAACTGACTCGGGCCCTGCGCCCCGGCGGCGCTCGGGAGGGGGCTGCGGACGCCGAGAGGACCCCGATTCCCGCCGGGCTCCCGGGAGGGGACAGACCCCGGCCGGGCCCTAAGTGCGATAGGCGATGATACAACCCAGCTAAGCTGCGAAAGGAGAGTGTCTGACTCTGGACCCGAGGGAGGGGGTCTCCCGGCGGGGTGGGTCTCTGCGGTGGGGTGAGGGTCCGCACAGATCCTGGGACGGAGGGGCGGGGGCTGCTGAGCTACACCGGAGTGGGCAGCCCCGGCCGGCTCACTTGCGCTGCGGTTGCCCGCGCTCCGGATCCAGCTCAGAGCTGCCCCAACCCAGCTGCCCGCAGCCCGGCCCGCCGGCCGGCCAGGGGCTCCGATCGGCGTCGCAGATGGCCGCGCGCAGCTCTAGCACCTTGACGCCCTTCTCCATCCAGGCGATTCTCAACAAGAAGGAGGAGCGCGGCGGGCTGGCTGCTCCGGAGGGACGCCTGGCCCCCGGGGGCCCAGAGGTGGCGGTGGCCGTGGCACCCGCGGTCTGCTGCTGGCGGCTCTTTGGGGACACGGACGCGGGTGCGCTGGGGGGCGCCGAGGACTCTCTGCTGGCGTCTCGGGCCGGAACCAGAACAGCTGCGGGCCAGACCGCCGAAAGCCCGGGAGGTTGGGACTCCGACTCAGCCCTCAGCGAGGAGAACGAGAGCAGGAGGCGCTGCGCGGACGTGCCCGGAGCCAGTGGGACTGGCCGCGGGAGGGTGACCCTGGGCCTGGAGCAGCAGGGCTGCGAGCTACACACCGCCAAAGACCTGGAGGAGGAAGCCGCCGCCCGGAGCGACAGCGAGATGTCAGCCAGCGTGTCAGGTCTGCTTGGGCTGCACAGGGAAGGGGGTTGCGCTGAGGGCATGGATTAGGAGACCATTCACTCCGAGGGGGCTGGGCCTGCTGTGGGCATCCTGTATTCTACCGCCCTTAGGTGCTAGCCAAGTCCCGAAGTTCTGCACGCAGACGCGTGCTGCAGCAACCCTCGGGCAACTGAGCCTCGGGTAGACTGTGAACCCTCTTAGAGCCCTGGGTCCTGGTACACTGTGGCCTGGACAGGCTCGGGGAGGGACCTCAGCACCCTGTTCCGGAAGCTTTGCGCTCAACTCCAGAGCCCTATCTGTGTGCGTTCTTAAATCTTTAAAATTAGCAAAGGAAGACCAGAGACCAGGATAGATCGTGGCTTCCCCCACCACCTCGCTCCGACCCAAAGATACTAATGCATAAAAGTCCTCCCAAGGTGGTGTTCGAACAGGGAGTGAAGGACTCCGCAAAACCAACAACCTAAGGGTGGAAGGGAGGATTTGCTCCAGGTTATTCTGGAGGCGCTTTATTCACAAGCTGGTATATTACTGGTCTGAAAACCCCGCCGCTGGCTTCTGTTTTCGTGCACTCTACTGTAAGCTGCACGCTGGCTCCGAACAGGCCTAGGCGTGGGGCCTCTCCACTGGGACACTGCAGGAAACCCAGGAGAGTCCGGAAGTCATGTCAGATCAGGAAGATCAGAGTCTAGGGGCCAGAGGCATAGACACTCTCTCTTCACAGTCAACCTCAGTTTCCCTTATTTCCTTGCAAAGAAGGTTGGGAGGAAATCCACTCAAGGCCTTGCTGCACCCAGTTGCCATAGGCCTGGCAACAGTCCTGGGCTGTTGGGGTAGGAGAAGCCGTCTGCCTCTGACTGCAAGATCCATCCTTCACCTTCCCCTAGAATGCAGCCAGAGGGTGTGTGTGTGTGTGTGTGTTTGGCCTGGAGCTGGGAAACAGAAATTCAGCCTACAAAGCCAGGACCAGAGCTGTGTGCAGAGAGCGCGTGCATAGGCTCAGGCCGAGTACCCCACATTACTTACGGCTGGGGATCGAGGGCCCAGGAGAGATGGTCCTACACCGCCTTGGCATAGCTGCAGAGTGGGTCACTTGCACCAAAAGAGATCAAAAGTTGAGGAGCGGGTGCCACAGAGTTCTGAGACCCACACTTCTGGAACCTCACTGCTCGCTTCCGTTGGGCGCAAAGTGTATTTCCATTCCCAGTCTGCCCTGGGAAACCACTGCAGTTGAGACCCACTCCGAGACGCTGACTAGCTCTTGCATTTTGTTCCCACCGGAACCCGCAGGCGACCGCAGCCCGAGAGCGGAGGACGACGGCGTTGGCCCGGGAGGCGCACGCATGCCTGGGCTGTGCAGCGGAGCGGGCGGAGCCGGGAGCGGCGGGCCAGCGGGCGGCGCTGAGGAGGAGGAAGAGCCGCCGGCCCCCAAGCCCCGCAAGAAGCGCTCCCGGGCGGCCTTCTCGCACGCACAGGTCTTCGAGCTGGAGCGCCGCTTTAACCATCAGCGCTACCTGTCTGGGCCGGAGCGCGCAGATCTGGCTGCGTCGCTGAAGCTCACCGAGACGCAGGTGAAGATCTGGTTTCAGAACCGTCGCTACAAGACCAAACGCCGGCAGATGGCGGCCGACCTGCTGGCCTCGGCGCCCGCCGCCAAAAAGGTGGCGGTGAAGGTGCTGGTGCGTGACGACCAAAGACAGTATCTGCCCGGAGAGGTGTTGAGGCCGCCCTCGCTCCTGCCACTGCCACCGTCTTACTATTACCCCTACTACTGCCTCCCCGGCTGGGCGCTCTCCACCTGCGCAGCCGCTGCGGGTACCCAGTGAGCGAGTCCTGCAGCCCCCGTTTGCACAGGCGCTGACAGGTGTTGGGGCTGTATTCTGCAGGGGCGCTCCAGCGAGGACGCCCAGTGGAGGGTGAAGTCCTGTTCTGGCTCCGCTAGCCAAAGTGACCTGGCAGCCGAACTGAGTCTGTCTGCCCAGAGAGGGCGCCTTGTTCTGATGTGAACAGATGCGCCCTATGACCCAGCGGCTCTGCACACCCGTCACCTATCTGCAAGCCTCGAGACGCTATTTATTACCACAATGTTGGATTCGGATTGCGTCTGCCTGGGGGTGATGTCTGCCCGGAGTAGAGAGGACTCCTGGAGATCCCACAGCCTGAAGCCTCGGAAGGAATCTCGGGCCTGCCTGCCGGAGCTTCGCGCGCTAGGCCTCACTAGTTCATGGTATCCATGCTACGGATCTGTGTGTATCTACATATTTTTATATTTGGAAATTGAATTTGTGACAAAGGATTGCGGAATCATGGCAGCTCTGGGGACCAGGAGTTGATATGAACCCCTCGAAGGGATTGGTTTGGGGGACCTCCCTCCCACACCTCACACACCCCTCACCCGGGCGCATTTCAGGATGCTGAATGTAAGAATGGGAGCCTTTCATCGTGGGGCAGGCCAGGGATCCCTAGACTTTCCCCTTCTGAAATTCAGGGCCAAAGGGAAGTTGCCTGGAAGACCCCAAAGAGTTGGGGGCCCTACACTAAGGGTCCTTTGCAGAAACTTGCCTTTATTTCTTTTTATTTTTCAAAGAAGGTTGAGACTTGTAGCACTTTTCAGTTGTTTGTATTCAAATAACGGTTATTTTTGTATTCAATGTGAATATCCCTGGCCCACCATCCCGAGGCTGCCTCCGCAGTCCGCCTTTCTACCCCTACATCCTCCTTGAATCCTGCACCTGGGTCGGTGGCAACTCCCTCTCTGCCCCTCACCTGTTTCTACCCGTCTTAACAACCTCGCAGCTTTTCCGCCTCTTTAAGGGCACTGTGCACTCAACTAGAGTATTATCTTTAAAAGATCTGTGAAGTTTGGAAGCTTTATTGGCTGTATGGTTTTTCTTTAATTTATAAACTTTCAGTTTAACATGCTCTCCTGGAAGCCTTGTTGTCTCTGAGATTATTTTACTGCAGCTTTGGGATGGGGAGGGGAGCGGATTAGAAGTCATTGTGGCTAATTTTCCCAACTGTTTTACTGTCCCGAAGAGAGGACTCTGCCCCATCCCCTGTTCCCAACAGCCTAGCAGCTCACCCTCAGCAAGGGTTTAAGTCTTCCAGGGAATCACAACTTCGGATTTGTCGGTCTGAGCGGAATCCCTCTGAATCTGAAAGCAAATTCCTAAAATTCCTTGTTTTTTAGAGTCCAGGGGCCTCAGAGTCTGGGAAGGGCCCTGTGCTGATTGAATCCACAGCTAATTTCTACCCAGTAAACCTGCAGACCCTTCAACACCTTCGGCCTTCTTTCTGCTTTCGATTTTGCCAGCATTTCTCTTAAGTGACTGTCTTTAAGAATGAACTAGAAGAACAAAAACAGCAAACTCTCACTGAAATTCTAAATCTATCTGGAGAGAGTCAGGCGGGAATAACGTTTCTCCCTGGGAGGGTCACAGGCAAATTTTACCTCGGTGGGTACAAACTATATTGTAAAATGTTTTCAAGTGTTTCTGCTCTCCCGGTGACCTGGTGTCATTTCCTATGAAGGGGAAGCCGGTCAGTAGAGGATGAGACGGGCAAGGTTTCTTTACTGCCCCATTTTACACATGAGCATACCCAACCATTTCATGATTCCCTTGAATACCATGCGTTCTCCTAAAGTTAAACTTTCACCTTTGCTCATCACTTGCGCTATGTCTCTGGAGAGTAAGGGGAAGTCAATGCCACATTGCTGGCACCTCACATCACTTTGAGGACCGGAAATCCAGGCCTGGGCTTGTTTCAGCTCACCTGCAACAGAAGACCAATTAGGGCTACACTCCAGCCTTGGTAACCTTTCCCCACTTCTTGGCCTCTGGCTTGGAAATAAAGGTCTGGGTCTGAAGGGCCACCACCCCTTGGACTGGCATAAGTAGAGTGAAGCGACCAGCCTCCTATTCACTAAGTCCAGCTTCTGCAAACAGCAGAACTATGAAAACCAAAGCCCTGGTGATGTGCACCCCACTGCTCCTCCACCCCAACTACCTGCCTTCTAATTGCTGCAATCATTTCATTTATTTTTTAAGTTCCATTTTCATGTCATAATGTCATAATGAATCATGATACGTTTTCCTGGTAGAAATTTGGAACTTTTCCGTTAATGCTTTCATCTCCTCTCCTCCTTTGCCCAGAGGTCACCACTGTTGAGAATTTTCTTACAGGGGAGGTGATGTCCCCTCCTTTGGAAAATGGCAGTTGCATGTTGCTGCTTGCTAAGGAGGCAGCTTATTTTCAATCCATTGTGGATTTGGAGAAAGGAACTAGAGTTTCTTTAGAGTAGGAAAATGAACAGACCTCTGAGATGCACCCTGGGCATCTTCCTCCTCTCTTGAAGGCCCTATTTCAGCTTCCCACCAGGCCTCCATTGCCGTTCTGTCACTCCCAGCTCCACCCGGATGCCTTCTGGGGGCGGGGGTGGGGGGTGGGTGGGAGCTGAAACGACAGGGGTGAAGCTACCCAGCACATTCTGTTTGGTCTGGATTGTGGCAGCTGTGGGCTTGCAGCAACATGAACACCTTGAGTTCTGCTTCTGAGACCCCAAGGTTACCTTTGGGTCCAGCTTGGCCTTCCGGGACTCTGCATGCAAAATGTGACCCTGACTGTCGCATTCCTGTTGGGAATCCACAATGTTCTCCTAGTCACTCTGCTATTCCCTCTCTACCATCCACCTTTCTTTCGTGCCTCCTTTTCTATAGTATTATTTTTTCTTTCTTTTTCTTTCTTTTCCTTTCTTTTGCTTCTGGAAGATCAAAAACTCAGCCTGCTTCCTGCTCAAAGGAGTCTTAGTTTTTGAACTTCCTGATGGCTTTGCTACCTGAACTTTTTCTACCAGCTGCAATCACAACTGCAGCTCAGAGCCCAGGGTCAGTCTACTGCTTCATCCTTCTGTGCGTTTGACCCTCAGTAAGCAGTAAAACTGGCCTTGGAACTATTGGATCCTGACTCATCCACCTTACAGCTGAGTAAACTAAAGAGAAGGGAATGACTGAGAACAGGTTTGGAATGAGCTTTGACCAGCACTGGAATCTAACCCAAGGATTCAGGTTGAGTTCATGAATCTTGCCCTGGGCAGCAAATTTGGGATAAATTGGCTTGCGTGAGAGTGTGCGTGTGTCACAAGCCCTTGCTTATCTCAAGCTGGGACTCTGGAGAAAATCCTGGAGAAGTCCCTGGAGAAATCTTGGCTGTGTATTGATAGAACTGAGGGAGTTGAGGTTGGATTCCATTGAACTATTGGTGGCTTTCTGCGGTGATGAATCCTCACACACAGCTCTCTGACACTAGGAAAGTGAAAAGGTGAAAAATCCGACTTCATAGGAGACAGATACTTGCAGTGTCTCTGGCAACGACCATTAATTCCAGTATCTAGAGTCAGAAGAGCTGCAGACTGGTTGGAAAGTCCTGGCTTCTGGGGGTGTGGGGAGTGGAGTATGCCTTGTGGTCCTGCTAGGGGGGGATGGTGGTGTTCCTGGTTCCTTTCATTACAGGGAGGAGAGCTTAGTAATGCTGCCTAGCAGTGAAAGGCCAAGATCCCAGAGGAACAGAAGCTCAGCTGGGGCCTGCAGACATGCCACAAGGCCAAGGCCCTGTGTCTGTAACTTCCTAACTAGCCACTACCAGAGCTCTGAGAGCTCTGTGCCAACCAGGCTGACAATGTCTACTCCACTCCTGTCTCAGTCTGAGTTACAGAACAAAATAGAGAATGTTATCTGACTGCAAAGTCCACAGAAGAGTTGACTTCCCTACAGAAGGACCCTTACTTTGCTGGCAGAGGGCAACAGCTGACTGAGTCTGAGGTACAGTCCTCCCCCCCCCCAAATCTTGAAATTAGCAGGGGAGCTCCTGGGCCCCAGTGAAGGAACATTCCAGAAAGCAGCAGTCCTCAGGGAGAGTGAGGTAGACCTTTGTTGGTGCTCAGGCCATTGCCGGGGACCCAGGATGTTTAGCCTTCTAGGCAACCACTAGGCCAAGGCCCTTTGTCAACTTTCACAACTGGAAATGGCACCCAACTTGGAGGGACTGGACTGCAAGAATCAGCTCTCAAGTGCTTTCTAAACAGGCAAGTGCTGAGAACCCAAAGCAAAAACCATGTGTGCAGTGATCCATCTGTTCTGGGCTTAAGGTGCTGTTAAACCACTTTGTCCTAAGGAAGTTGCAGCAGAGGCTCCTAATGCCACATGGGCCAGGATGACAGCCCAAATGATATTAAAAAATAATATCGATAACAGTAACAATGACTGAAACAAACAAAAAACCTTCCTCTCTTTGCCTAGGAATTGCTTGTTAAGAAGCATTTCCAAACCCTTCCTGCTGGGGTTTACTGGAGCTGCCTCTGGTCTACTGACCATGAAATGACTTCAGTCTTACATAGAGGAGCCTGAGGCTCAAAGAGGCAAGGTGGCTTTTCTACCATCACAGGCCAGTGAGAATTTAAGTGACAGCCTTTAAAAATTCAGAAACTACAGAGATTGTCTGTTAGTGCTACGTCCATCTGATTGGCATCTGGTGCTGAGGTGCCGATCCCAAAAATATAGATGTACTTTGAAAACCATGAAGCAGTGTGTATGGTACAATTATTTTACTGTTGTTGACATTATTATTGGCTGGAGACAATCCTATCTAAAGTTCTGCATCCTTTACGGAACAAACATCTGCCTAGCTTTGAGTCAACTTGTCAGAAATCTAAAACCTCTAACCAGTTTTTGGTCTCCTAATAATAAATGTTTTTAAAAATGAAGAAAAGCAGCCAAAGTAGGGATGCAAAAAAAAAATGCGTTATATTGTAAATGGTTACATCATCTAATAAATCGTTTTTCCTCCTGTAGTGCACACACAGGAGTTATTCAACATAAATTGGGTTGTTTGAATCATTAAAAATACATTTATAAGAGATTGAGTCCTAAAGCTCTGCAAGCAGGGGTGGTCCTGTGTAGGGAGAGTTTAAACTGAATGATGAACTTTCCTCAAATTTGTCTAGTGTAGGCCGGAGGCTGAGCTTCCTGTTACTGAAACGCCAAAAGTCTAAATTCGGCTTAATTCTGGCGTTGTAAGAGGTAACACCGGCCCAGAGTCCGGCTGCTGTTGAGAAATTTTTTTTTTTTAAAGGCAGGTAGGGAAAAGTACTGGTGTGGCTTCTGGCGGAACCGGAACCAACCGGCCACTTCGAATAGCACCTCTCTGTTCTCATTGGAGTGGCCAGTTTAAAGGGGACGCCGGGCAGCTAAGTAGGGGTGAGGTAGGCCGGCTGCGGGACCCAACCGTTGCTCCAAGCTCAGGTGGGTGAGTACGAGTGCAGAGCACAGCTGGCCCAGGACAGGCCGCTCTGGCGCCCTCGCTCCCTCTCTGCTCAGGTGCTCTCTCTGGCAGTCGCCCGTCGCCCCGCAGTCGGTATGCCCACCGATCTGAGTGCATAAACTGCAGCAAGATAGCGTAGCGTGTTCTCCTGCCGGCGCCAGCAAAGCTATTGCATCTTTAGTGAGGATCAGCACAGGAATTTTGTGCGTTGTCAGCGAGCTTCCTGTGAGTTCTGGTTTCCCAGGGTCCCCTCATTGCAACCTCAGCCTTCTTCCTAGGACTTGGGCCTATGATGGGTGCCTGTGCGAAGATGCTCCTGGTGGGAAAAGTTTCCGCACTCTGGTGGGCCTAATGGCCCTCTAGGTCATAGAGGAGGCTTCCGGAGGACCTGGACTCCACATTCCTAAGACCACCGAGTTGGTGAATCTTAGGTAGCTAGCTTCTCTTTTCTGTGCATCTATTTTAAAAATCTGTAAGATTTCGGACCGTGTTCGGAGTGCACGTTCGCCTTCGGCGAGGAGGTAAAGGAAAATCTTTTACTCGAAATTATAACTCCTTGCTCTTCCTGAGCATTGTTGCTTTTATTTGGGCAGGGGTGTTGTTTGGTCTTTAAAGGATTTGGGTCGCTTCCACGTTGTCAACTCTGCTGGGCTTCACGGGAAAGTCATTATCTCATCCTTCTCTCCCTCCCCGCTCTGGGTGGGCAGCTGCTTTGCAAAATGCAACTTTTCCCGGAGGAAGGCCTCTCCCCACCCACCGCGCTGAGGAGGAGGAGACCCAAGGCTATTCTGCCTCTAGGGCGTGCTGGACTCCCGAGAGTACCCTATCCTTGGACAGAAAACGCATTAAGGGCAACAGGGTCCACAAGTGCGGTTTCCTCCGTGGTCCACCAGAAAGCTAGGTTGGGCAGCTCGCTGTAAAACGAGAGCCAGTAAAACCGCTCATTTTAATAAGCTTATTAACGTTTTTGAAAGGCTTCCCTTGTGTGAGCCAAGGCCTCGGTGTGAGGCGCAGAGCTATGCCGCTGGCATTTCTGCTCACTGACACCCAGAAAAACACTCGAACGTTGGAGCTCTCTACCAAGGGCTTTACTAGGCTGGGAGGCGCCCATAGGGCCAACACCTGACCTCCGCATCCCACATCTGTCCAGTCTTGCTGTGTGCAGCTGCAGAGGCCGGGCTATTCTTCGGAGGCTATATTCAGAGGTCATGAAAGACCTTGGGTGAAGAAGAACTCTCAAATTGTCCCCACAGCTTGGAGGGTTCACAGGTGCATAGGTTGCCCTCCTCTATCTCCTGTTCCACTAAGCTTTTGGAAAGGGGTCAGTGGAATCGACCTGCCCCAGGAAGGATTCAAAAACCAAGTAGTAATAAACCATCCTTGCTGTGCTAGGGCCCCACCTATTCCTGGCAGTACCAGGCCACTGTCCAAAGCTTAGCCTGCTTCTCTATGCATATCCCAGGTGGGGTGAATAGCTATCACAGGGGGACTGACCTCTGCAATCCCTCCCTAGGAGGAGGCCCTGGCCCTGTTCCACTTTCCCTGTCTTTTCTCCTAAGTTGGCTGTCTTGGGACTGTGGGAAATGAGGACAGAGACACACCCATAGGGACATAAAGAGATCCCACAGGGACACTGGGTGAGGGGACTTTGCCTAAATTTCGCCCCTCCTCTTGGTCTTCACTTGGAGGCTATCTTTGCGTTACTCACACCAAATTTGAATTTAAAAGTCCAGGCCACACAGTCCAGTACTTATCACTTAGGTGTAGTGATTAAGCAATTCTGGCCCAGTGCTGGAGCTAATGCTCTACCAGAGGCCTGGAAACCTGTGGGAGACAGCTAGACATGTCTGCACCTTGAGGTCGCTGGAGCATCTACATTGTCTTTCTTTGGCACCCTACACATACTGGAAATACTCCTGAGTAAGGGCCATAGTCCTGCAGCTCTCTCCATAAGAAACATTTCCAGCTCAGGCTCTGAGTGCATGGGGTTCAGAGCAGAGCTGGAAAGGGGTTTATAAGGGGGATACTCTGTGGAGAGCCTAAGCCCAGGTTTGTGTGCTCTTCCTACCAGCTGGGTATGAATTCTGGGGCAAAAGCTGTGTGTAAAATGTAGGCTGGTATGGGTCAAGCTCTTCTGTGTCAACAATGACCACATCATCTCATACCTGACTGGATTAAAAAGCACATTAACTACCCTTGAGGTATTAGTGACTCAGCAGGGACTGCCCCTTAGAGGGCACAGGTCTCAGCATCTTGGCAGAGAACCTTTACCTGGATGCCTTTGTTGGAGTAAACATAACTAAGTTCCCCAGTATGGTATGGATCTGACCTAAAGATTCAAGGGAGTACTTTCCAGCAACTACCCTGGCTCTACCAATTGCCAGTAAAGAGCCTGGCGCATAATAAGCTCTCAAATGTTTTTACATGGACGATTCATACTGCAGATACTTTACAGTTCAAAAAATGGATTCTCTGTGACACTCTCTCAAAAAAGTGCTGGTCCTCTGAGAGGTTATAGGAGCCACAAGCTAGAGATTCCCCTGGGAGAGTTCCCTGGAACTCATGCCTTGAAAGTCCTTTGGGTATATTGTTGCAGAGTTAGGTTTTCAGAAGCCCTCACTCCTACCTACACTGTTCTGCTAAGAAAAAAAAGGAATTAACCCTGCCAGGCATGGTGGCATGCACCTTTAGCCTTTAATCCCAGCACTGGGGAGGCAGAAGCAGGTGGATCTCTGAGCTTTAGAAGTGCTTGGTCTACACAATAAGTTCCGGGACAGCCTGGGCTATATAGTGAGACCTTGTCTCAAATAAATAAATAAATAAATAAACAAATAAAAATCAAACAAATGCTACCAAAACCAACCAAGCAAAAGACTACTGCTGGCAAAAATGGGACAGTGACTGAACCATTTGCTTCTTGAACAGTTTGTGTTACTAAATGCTTTTTGACTATCTGATAAACTTCAAAGTTAAACAAGGATATGCACCATTTTAAATTATTTTTAATCCCAGTACTTGGGAGGCAGAGGCAGGCTGATCTCTGTGAGTTCAAGGCCAAGGCCAACCTGGTCTACATAGCGAACTCCAGACCAGCTGAGGCTATAGGGAGACCCTGTCTCAAAAAGACCAATAAATAAATTGTGCTGCAATGTACACACACACACACACACACACACACACACACACACACACACATTTGAATGGTAAGAACAGGTACTCCAGGTCCTGGTTTCCATTACCATACATACATAAGAAAATAAATAAGGGGCTGGAGAGATTGCTCAGCTGTTAAGAGTACTGGCTGCTCTTGCAGAGGACCCAGCTCCATTTCTAGCACCCATATGGTAGCTAACAACCTTCCATAACTCCATAACTCCAGTTCCAGGGGAATCCAATGCCTTCTTCTGACTTCTGTGGGCAATGCACAACAGAGTGCACTTATAGACATGCAGGCAATATACTCATACACATAAAATAAATAAAAGATTTTTAAAAGAAAATAAATTCAATCTAGAACTTAAGAGTCTAACTCAATGACACAACACTTTACCAGGCCCTGGTTTGGAATCTCCTGTGTGTGTGTGTGTGTGTGTGTGTGTGTGTGTGTGTGTGTATTTTTTAAAAAATATTTTATTTATTTTCATTTTATGTGTATGCATGTATTGCCTGCATGTAGGTAAGTGCACCCGTGTTGCGCAGTGCCCATGGAGGACAGAAGAGGCTGTCGGATCCCCTAGAACTGGAGTTATGGACAGTTGTTAGCTGCCATGTGGGTGCTGGAATTTGAACCTGGGTCTTCTGCAAGAACAGCCAGTGTTCTTAACCGCTGAGCCAGTCTGTCTACTTTTAAGATTTAAGGGATGGTGAGGGGACATCTCTTTCTCATGTATTCTTTCTGTCCAAAAGAATCTGTAGAATTTCTTTAAAATACTTATTTCGTAGCTGGATGTGGTGACGCATGCCTTTAATCCCAGCACTCTGCAGAGGCAGGCGGATTTCTGTGAGTTCAAGGCCAGCCTGTTCTACACAGTGAGTTCCAGGACAGCTGGGGCTACAGGGAGACCCTGTCTCAAAAAGACCAAAATAAATAAATAAATAAAAATAAATAAATAAACACTTATTTCCTAAAATGTCCAATATTTCTTTTATTTACACAAATTGCTGTCTGTAGTGCTACCTGTGCTGAGGCTTTTCCTGGCTCTTCTGTCTGTAGATTGAGCCCTGCCTTCAAGGTTCAGCACTGAGGAGAATGCAACCCCATATACATTGGAAACACAGTCACAGGGCACATAGAGAGGCCAGCTGGGGTGTTGGTAGGTGCTCAGCATAAAGTAAATCTTGTCAGTGACCTGGAAGGGGAACTCAATGTTTGGGTGTGGGTTTTGTGTATGTGGGTTTTTTAAAAACAGATTTCCTATGTGCAGGTCAGGCTGGCTGAATATTCCCAGGGTTTCTGCCATCCTCTTCTGATTTCTGGGATTCTGGGAGTATAGACCAGTGCCTCCATGCTCTGTTGGTCTCACAAACAGAGCAGCTTTTGTTTAAGTGAGAAAAACCTTTGCTGTGGAATCAGCCTGTACTTTCTCCGGAGTTCTTTCTCAATCATTCATTTATTTGTTCACATGCCCATGAACATTTGTTGTCCTTCCCAGCACCAGGGATATGAAGGCAGAAAGTCGCTCACTAGAGCAGTTTACCATCAAACTGGAGGCAAGGATGCTGCTCACTGTCCAAAGAGAAATGAGGCTCGCGCCTCGGGTGGGTGCTTGAGTGCAGGGCTCTACTTCTAGGAAGGCTCTGAATGCTGAATATTCCTAAGGGAGCTTTTTGCAAGAACTAATGGCAGATCTCTCCTGGGGCTCAGCCTCTTTGACTTGGGTTCCTCTCTGAGATCTCATAGCCTATGGGAACCGCTGGGCAGCAGAGCAGACCAGGCCTGGCTGACCCTCTTCCCAGCCCTCCCCTTTTCTTAACACGCGGGCTTCTGGGCTTCTCGGTTAGGCAAAGATTTCAGGTATTGCAGCCCAAAACCCCGTAGGCTCGGGAGGCGGGGCCGGAGCTCCTAATCAGGGGCGCTAGGTACTGGGGCGACTCTTTCTCCCGTGGATGTAGTTTTCCAAACCGTGTGTACAGTCTGTACCTTACCAGCCTCTGCTTCAGTGCTGTGCTTCCCCGCCCCCTCCCCAGTGAAGTGCTTCTAGTGAGTTACTGTGTTTCTCTACGGAGCCCCTTTTCTGTTTCCACACCATAGGAATAGGCCCTGAGCTGCAGCGGGTTCTAGAGATGGTGGGGTTCGAACCTAAACTGTTTGGCTCCGAACTATTCAGAGCTGGCCACATTTGCGACGGATTCCCCATACACAGTCTTCAGGATGGCGATCCCAATTGCAGAAGAGGGAAACTGAGCAAGGGGGACAAACTTTCCGTCAGCTCACTGTTCCGCTCGGACCCGCCGGCACTGTGCTGGAAGGTTTAAGTTCACTAAGTGTTTTTCACAGCGCAAGCAGTGGACTTGTCGACTTGGTAGAAATGAGGAAAGGTTTGTTGACCAAAGCTGTGCTCAGCGAAATGGGGGTGCCGAGTTGAAGCTTTAGGGTCCAGAACTTGACTCCTTCTTCAGCCTTGTAGGTCCATACAGTTCCCTAACCTCTGGCTCTCAGTCTCTCTTGGAAGAAGTGAGATATAATTTTGCTTGAAAATAAAAGGAAGTAACGTCTTTAGAGTTGGTGCTTGGCCCAGAGCCAGCTGGCTAAGGGTTACTATGCCCTCAGGACTGGACCCCGCCTCTTTAGACTCCCTACTGTCTCCCCTTTCTTCCCACCTGCAGAAGGAGGAGAGTCTCAAACTGCATGCTAGGATAGCATAGAGATTACTACCAGATTACCTTTTGCCTCCAGGGGCACAGAGGCAGCAGCCGAAAAGGAGAGCACTTTAAGCAACCCTGCCCACCTTGCACCACTTCCTAGTTGTAGTGTGGATAACCGGTGACATCTACATCCTGGTCTAGATTACCTTTTGCCTCCAGGGGCACAGAGGCAGCAGCCGAAAAGGAGAACACTTTAAGCAACCCTGCCCACCTTGCTGAGCACCACTTCCTAGTTGTAGTGTGGATAACCGGTGACATCTACATCCTGGTCTCCTGGCAGCTGGGCCAGTTGGAAGAAGGCAGCTCTTGGTCACACTTGGACTGATGGCCCAGCTTGACACAACAGCTGCTCTGAGTTCATCTCTCCTGTTTTTCAGAGATTCTGGTCAACATTCTCAGGTCCTGGTTGGTAAATTTCTCAGCACAGTCGCTGAGCTGCTCCCCCTTATGCAGCCCCATTTTCTACTATCACCTCATCAGGACCTTCAGTGTAGAAGGGGGGAAGACCCAGGAAGCTAAAGAAGGTCTCAGAGGTTCCAGACCATCCTTGATTTCAGGTATCCCCATAAGAACCCTATGAAGTGGGTGGGGATTATCCTGTAAGAGGCCTGTAAGTGAAGTTCAGGAGAGTCAAGTGACTTGGACAGGGTCACACAGCTTGGAAGTGGTGGCAAAGAACTGGCCATGGGGCCTTGGGACTTCAAAACCTCCAGCTACTGGCTAAGTTGGGTATCTGAACCCATCTCCTACTCCTAGGGTGAGGACTTGGCAGTTGGGAGAGGAAGGGTGACTCCTCTGAGGGTGGGACTGAGGGTATTAATTCTTTGGGCAGTTTCCTATTAAGAAAACACTGGACTGTGACTTACCTCCTCCCTAGGGCGGCGGCTCAGCCTCCTGAAGGCGAGAGGCCTGTATATTTGTAGTTTGATTTCCCCCGTCAAGGCTAATTTCTTCCTACAACTTAATGGACTCGGCTTGACGTGCATAATGATTCCTAATCACGAACATTATTTTCGCTAGCGCAGAGACATGTTCCAGTTGTTGTGACAGATCGCGTTTCAGCCATAATGACGGAAAATTACCATTTCTAATTCTCCGGTTTTTGACACCTAAATCCACAGACCATATGTGGCGGCGGGAACTCTGGGCAGGACGGTCCTCCTGGCTTTCCCGCTGCCTAACGGTCTGCAAGCCCGAGCCGCGCCCTGAGGGGTGTAGCACGAGGCGCGCTCTGGATGGCCTGGACTTTGCCGGGCTTCTTAGTCTGCGGCTCCCCCACCCCCAGCAAGGTTCCTCTTCCTCCAAAGCAAAATCCAGCGCTCCGAGGCCTCGGAGACTGATAGACCTTGGGGGCCCATTTAACCGATGAGGGGTGAAGACGCAGGGGAGCTAAGGGAGAAAGGCAGCCGGTGCAAGATCTCAACGTCTAGCCATAATAAAAGTAGCTCAAAAAGATTTCTGGAGGTTTCATCGGTGAGTGTCCTTCTGCGCGGAAAAGGGAGCGCTTACTCCTTTATTTGACAGCCGAAAAACCATCACCGAGGCAATGCTTTGATCGCTGACAACCTTCCTGTTCTGAGCGCAGGGGAGGAAACTAAGGTCAAGTAATCACACAGCTGTTACAGGTGGTGTTGAGCCCAAAAGCCTGTTCTTAACGGTTTTCTAGGTGACTGCAAACCTTGGTACACTCCCGCTCTCAAGCGCTCACATCAGCCAGGGGTAATTATTGCCACTTTAGGGGTGAGGAAGCAGGCTACTTGGTGGAAAGTCCAGTCAAAGACTCACTTGCACATCCTGGGTGAGTCTTGCCCACTTACCAGATCCAGGGACCAGGGAATCTCAGTGTCTGATTTGTTTTTGAATATCTCTTCCCCTACTCTGATCTGGAGGAGGCAGTAATGAAAAAGAAAACTAGAGACCTAGCCCTGCCACCAGGTGTTAAGGTCTCAGACTTAATGTAAGATAACAAACTACGAAATTTATTTCGTAGGGAACTTTATTAAGGCGTATGAAGACTCGTTGTCCAGAGCAGAAGCAGCTCACAATTTACTAACACTATCTTAAAAATATGACAGAGGAGGCTGGAGTTTGATTCCCAGCACCCACGGGGAAGCTAACAATGGTTTGAAACTCCAGTTCCAGGAGATTCTATGCCCTCTTCTGACGACTGCCCACGTTGCACTACATACCTACGTGCAGACAATACACTCATACACATAATATTATATATATATATATTATATGACACAGGTCATCAGATTCTTCCTCTGTAAAATGGGTGTAAAATCCCCATCTCTTAAGACTGTTAAGAGATGGATAGGCCTTTAGCCAAGGTGTCCCTGGTGCTATCCTTGACCTCTTGGTGGGGCTGCCGGATGCACTGTGGCAGGCAGGCAAGGGCTGATGCAGAAATACTGCAGGTGCCAAGAAAGAGTTCAGGAACTGAGGAGTGCTGTAAGCTTCCTTGAAGTGCTGGTGAATTTTAGCAGCTTCTTGGAGGTCTGTGCCGAGCTCTGAGCTTGGTGGACTGGGGAACGTGTGGTCAGAGCACAAAGGTCTTGTTTGACAGGAGCCCAGGTTTGCCTTCGCTGCAAGTCTGAACCCTCTTCTATCGCAAAAACAGTTTTGACGAAATAGATTAATGACACCACCGCTCAGTGCAGAAACTGAGAGCTGGAGAGTAAAAGCATCCAGATCGTGTCTGGTTCCTGGAGATCTGAAAGCCAGGCGCCCTCTGCTCAGGGTCTCTGGTTGTTCTCCATTTAAGCCCCTGCCTGCTGCACACCCAACTTCTGCCTGGCAGTCTCCACCGGGCCTCACCTCAGAGGAAGTTTCTTCCTGCCTGCTGGCTGTACACACTGCCACCGGAAGCCCTGGTTGTTAAAACTGATTGAACATTATGGAATGGCTGAAGAGGGGCGTGGAGGGAGACAGAGTTACAGCCAGTGTCAGTTCAAGCTCCTACCTCAACCTGCCTGCAAAGCCAGGTCTTGCTGATTTAAAAGAAGTATCTTGGGAGCATTTTAGATAGAAATACCCAGAGGTTTCCATGAAGGAAAAGGGAAAACACTCAACTATTTCAACAGAATAGGAGCCTATTTAGATCTTTTTGGTTGATTAGAAGTGGAAACTGGTGTTGTCTGTGATTCTGGGTTTCAGTTCCTTAAACAAAATAATAAGCCGCTCCTAAGCACTTTCTAGAATAAAAGGTCCCAGTGAAAGACTCTTCGAAGAAGCTAAGAGTATGCAAAGAGAGGTGGGTACTTACCCCAAGTCCTGCAGGCCAGTGAAGACCAAGCTCCAGACATGAGCCTTAAGCCTCTGGCTGCTCAATTTGCCAAGGTGGAGACCGAGATCAAGTCTGGGGGAGTCAGGGTTGTTCTCTCCTTTTAATTGCTTGAAACTTAGGCTTAGATACTTCTTTCAATAAATTGGGAAGAAAAAGGAAAGGTAGGTATTGGCACTGAGGCCTCCGTTTTCCTTTAAGGCATGGAGTCATTTGCAGCTAGCCTGGGAGCCAGTGCCCACTCTGTCTTTTGCTGGTGATATGACACTGGCCATCAGATTGCTTGTCTGCAGAGGAAAGCAATACTCATGCCATAGGGCATTGCTCACCATTAAATAGCCTAGAACTTTAAGTGGCTTAGAACAGTACCTGGCACCTAGTGAGTTGTTAATTCCTGGTGCCTGGCATATAGAAACTGAGAGATACATTAGCTCTTCTTGAAAGATACTATAGCTCACCTGGGAAGGAATCTTAAGTCTTTGACTGGATTCAAACCAACAGATATGAGGTTATCATGGACCTGTGGAAGCTGAAGGGGACTTGCAGGGAGAAACCGTCCATGTTACCCAGGATGGCAGACTGAAGGGAGGCCTCTCCAACAAGAGGTCTGGGTGTCAAGTTCAGCTCTACAACATATGAGCCAGGTAACCTCAAATTAATAGAGAATATCTTTGTCTCTGTTCCTTCTCGTGGAGAATGAAGGTAACAGGCTTATATCTGAAACTTTTTTGACACTTAATAAATATATGCAAAGATTTAAAACCATATTTCATAGAAAGTGAATGCTTTATGTTTTAAAAGGGTACTCAGGAAGCGCCCCCTCCCATTCGTGACACTCAGCAGAAGCTCAATATTGTTGGCTTTTATTCCTTCTTGGTGTATAAACTGCCTTTGCAGGTGCTGCCAGTGGGGGGAAGATGAGGCAAAAGGTCAATTCTCTGGTAAATGATGTGATTACTAAGACAGAGGACTTTAGGGATGATCTGAGTTCAAGACTCCTCCCTCTCAGGTGGCCCAGTCACAGCAGCTCAGTGCTAGCTGGGGATTTCCCTGTAGCAAGGGCTCTGGGGGTATTGTCAAGCTGTCATAGAGAGTGCAGGATCTAGGCTTAGACTGGATATGTGTAGTGGTTATCTGAGGTGGTATTTCAGCTGCCCTTTCTGCCCCGCTTTACTGCCCAGTGCACTCAAGAAGGGTAAAATGCCAGGTAGTGTCCCTGTTGTAAGTCCCTAGGTCTGAGGAGGGTTTTATTTTTTTAGACATGGTCTCCCTGTAGCCAAAGCTGGCCTGGAACTCTATGTAGACCAGACTGGCCTTTATCTTACAGAGATCTCCTGAGAGTTGGTATTATAGGCTACACCACACCTACCTAGAAAGGCTATTTTTAAAGTGTGTAGGGAATTTAAGGCCAGCTTGGACTACATGAAATGTGATATATATATATATATATATATATATATAGAGAGAGAGAGAGAGAGAGAGAGAGAGAGAGAGAGATTGGGCTTGGTTGCTGGTTGGGCACACCTGTAATCTCAGCACTTGTGAGGCAGAGGCAGGCAGATCTCTGTGAGTTTGAGGCCAGCCTGGTGAGTGCCAGGACAGCCAGGGGTACACAGTGAGAACTTATCAGGGAAAAGAAGAAAAGAAAGAAAGAGAGGAAGGAGGGAAGGAAGAAAGGAGGGAAGGAAGGAAAGAAAAGTTGAGTAGGGCAGTTTATAAGTGCCCTTTATAAGATACCCATGGGAGGCAGAATTTGGGTGCCTTCTGGAAAAGCAATTCTGATCAACAGTCCAGATGACTTTCTTCACCTTATGGACTGTTAACTGTGTGCTGTTACTCTTGCAGGTTTAGGTTTAGATCATCCAAATTGCTGACAATGGATCTGACACAGTACTGGAAAACTGGGAGTCCTCATAATTAAGTAAAATAATAAACAACTGAAATAAAAGGGCTCAGTAGAACCTTCTGGGATATTTCCAGGAAAGGTCCCGGTGTATTTTTAACTCTTACCAGAAAAGCTTTGTAAGTTCCCTAGGCTACTACCCATTTCACTGGAGGATACCATGAGGCCCAGAGGCTTTGCTACTGGAATTTCAGAAGGAGGTGTGAGAAACTTCTTGGGGTAATCACCAAAGCTCTGGCAGCTCTGCACTGGTGTTCTGTACAGCTGGGGAAAATGTGCTGGCAATCAGTGGCACCTGTAGCCTCTCTCTACCCCTCTGAGTCCTGAGAACTCTCAAGACTTCTCACCCTCTGCTCCCTCTGCTCTGGGTGAATCTCAGGGCTAAATCACTTTGGCTTGGTGTGGAGTGGCTGGCCTGGGACCCAAGGTTGGCTTCCCCAGCATGCCTGCTCCCCTCCTTAGCCTTTTAAAGACTGCACCATGTCCCTTCAAGCCCATCCTAAGAATAGGTTGTTGGAAAGACTGGTGGACATCACAAGCAATTTCAAACACAATGGTGAGAGTGACACAGCAATGGTTGAATTTCCTGAAGTCAGCTTCGGTGGCAAGCTATGTCCATTAAGTAAGTTACCACATCCACTCAACAAGAGGAATATTTACCTCCACCGGCTTACAGTGATAGGTCCAAGCTCCAAAGGACAGAATTTCCAGTCCGGCTTGCAAGCTCAGAGCCCTGATCCTGCACTCTTTCGGTGTCACCAGGACCTAGAAGTGCCTGGCATTTGGTAGGCTTCTCTGAATATTCGTAGAAGAGGAAGGTATCATTTTCCTCTTGTTTTGATGACACTGAACTTGCAAAGAGAAAATTGCAAAAAGTGCCAGCGACCGGAAATGCTTGTCCACTCCAATTAAGAAGGGGTCGGGGCGGGGAGGGCAGGGTGGCGAAGACCTGTGGTCCCAGCACTTGGGGGGCAGAGGCAGGCGGATCTCTGTGAGTTCAAGGCCAGCCTGGTCTACATAGTGAGTTCCAGGACAGCTAGGGCTACAGGGAGATCCTGTCTCAAAAAGAGAAAAAAAAAAAGAGGGGGTGGAGAGGATGTCGGAGATTGCTTCATGGTTCTTCCCTCCCTCCCAGCCCCGCCCCCTAATCCTCCGATGAAGGTTAGGATGTAAGGTGGCCGAGGTCATCTGATACTTAGAATAGGCCCTTACCTTTCTCCAAACTCTGGACCAGACTGTGGTGCAGGAGGCCCAGAGCGTGGGAGTTCTCAGCGGCGTCTGCAGTCTCACTACCCCACCCCCCCGCCCCGCACAGCGGCCAGGGCCAGAAGGGACCTCGAAGGAGCTGAGACCTGGTGAGGGCGTGGGTGAGGGGCCGGGGCCCAGGTGCGGCCACGCTGGCACGCTGCTCGGATGGAATTAGGGATGGCTGCACTGGTGCGGGCGTGGATTGTCGGTGCTGCTACGTGGGCCGAGAGCCAGGCCGGCGGGCGCCCCCCTCCTCCCCCCCTGCAGTCTTTTCTCTTTCTTTCCTTGGGGCAGGAGCACCGGTGGGATGCCCTTTGTGTTTGCCCTCTGCCTTCCGCAGTCCACACTCCTCCCTCCTTCCTCCTCTCTAACAACCACTGCGTTTCCCGGCCGCAGAGAGTAGGGTGAAGGGGAGGTTAGGTCCAAGTACTCGGAAGGAGTGGGTGCAGCGGATTCCTCCCACCCCAGCAGCTCCTGGCCCGACTCCGCGCCGTACCGGTGCAGGCACAGCCGCAACTGCACGTGCGCCACTTTCTGTGCGCGTCTTCGGGTATTTGCCAACCCTCTCGGTGCCACCGGTCCTTCGGTAAAGAGGAGAGAGAAATGCCTACCTCCTTGAAAGGCTGGAGGGACGGGACACTCCCCAAAGGACCGGAGTCCGGGGAGGTGTCAGGGCCTACCACGTTCCAAGCAGCTGCAGGAGGGACAATTCAACGGGAAGCGCTACACTAATGGATGAAGCTGGGCCGAGGTTTGCACATTTACACCTGGGATGGGCCTGGTGCGGCCACTAACAAGGGAACGCCCTTTGGGGGTGACCAGGCCGCTGCCAACTTGGAGAGGAGGAGAATGGGTGTGGAGTGTGAGGGTCGGAGTCCAGCTTTCCTGGTCCTTGCTGAGATTTTCCCCAAGCCCAGGATCCCGGATGGGGAGGATGTGCATTTTCCTCCGGGGCATTGCTTTTGCCAGTCTCGGTGGGGTCAAGTCAGGTTCCAGTCTGGCTGCCAAAGAGAACCACCTGCGGAAGCCTCCGACGAACACCGTGGTGACCCCACACCTGGAAGGTGCTCCTCCCCAGTTCCCTTCTCAAAGCCCTTTCCTTTCCGGTCTGCCAGAATGTCAGGGATTCACAAGCCAACAATGTTGGCGCGCCCTTACCTATCCAGGTGAATTATTTGCAGTGACTTCTAATTTCCTTCCCCAAAGAACGTGTCCTCCACCTTTCCATCCTCCCCCACCTTAAGTGCCGATGAAAAATTGACGGGAAAAACATCTTCGGTGGCCTTTGGCTTCTCTTAGAAAAACAACCCACACTGACTTCATTAGTAAGAATGAACATTTTGAAGTCTAAGACTTTATCCCAGACTTCCATAGTTTTCAAACCGACAAACATGTTAGGACAAATAAATGTGAGGCTTAATACCTGGCTGTAATTACGCAAATGGACTGACAGGGACGACCCCATCTAAAATGTGAATTCCAACACCACTGGAACTCCTAGTCTTCCTTTTCTTCTGGTAAGCTTTTTATATTAGCTGGCTGAATGATTCTGCCAGATCGAAAGCTGTTTTTTTCTTCTTCTTCTTTTTCTGTTGTTAATAGATTGGCTGTTTATGAGGGAAAGCAGAATATTGAGCTCATGAAATGCAGTAAGAATGCCATTGGAATTCTCCCTGGTCTTTCGCCCTTGGCTTCTTTTCCATGAAATTCCATATATAATATAAACTATTTATATAAAAGTTTTCAGTATTTTATTAACCAAAAATACAAGGAATGAAACAATTAGGGAGCACAAATAGGCATATTAATTAGCCCACCTTGCATACGCAGCTATGAATTCTACATGGCATTTTTCATTACTACATGAGCTATTAAGTGTATAAAGGAGGTACATTTGTGGGCACATTAACACACTATGAGAATGTGAACTGGTTCATTTCCTGCATTTTATGACCCTGGTGAGCTGCATGGGCATTCTTTATCCCAGTAACTTCTAGAAGCCCACCTCCACGGGTGAGGGAGGCAAGGGAAGATGGCAGGACTGAGAAGAAGGTGGCCAAATCCGAATTGTCTGTATCTGCCCAATGTTAATTCAATCCCACAGTGGCCTTGGCTCCAGGAAGGAGGGAAGCTCTTGTCTCCTCGTGAAGTTGGGCTGGGGTCTGTTTCTTTAACCCATGCTCTTTTGGAAGACCACAGGACAAATCCGTCATTATTATTATTTTTTTCTGCCATTGGTTTGCTTGGGCTGTCTTCCCAATTTGTTATAAATAAGAAATCTAAATTGAAGATGCCCTGTTCCCTTAACAGGTTGCCCAGTTCTTTCCCTTAGTACAAATGGGCTTGAAGTCATTCTCATCCTCTCCCCACACAGTGAGTCACTGAGGCTTTTACCTTGGATTTCTATTCTCCTTCATATCTCGCTGTCACAGAACTGAAAATGATTTTAAGGATAATTAGATCCATAGAAATTGATTGCCCAGAAAAAAACAGGTGGTCTGACATAGAATAATCTTGAGATACAAGAGAATTAATTTACACCTACTGAAAAGCTTTACTATGTTTTTAAGAGATGTGTAGTACAAACATACCCTACCTTCCACAATGTATTTTCTTAGTTTCTTTTAAAGTCATAATCTAGCAAGAGAAGTAGTTTGTTTGAATCTAGAGCTAAAACAAAGAACAAAAATTTAGAGTTCTACTTGACAATGAAGAAGTTAAACTCTTCTTCAAGAAGGATCTTGAAGCAAATTCTAAAATGCAAACAGAAAGAAAAGTAGTACAGCTGTTTTTAAGGTGCCAAATGGCTTTGAAGAAAGGTGGAAAATGCCATCCTTGTCGTTTTTATGTCTGGTTTAAAGGGACAGATCACCAGATATTTGGGAAGGAAATTTTTGGCTTTTAATCTGGTGTGTGTGTGTGTGTGTGTGTGTGTGTGTGTGTGTGTGAAAAACATTCATGAATAGTTCAAGAGTTCACATTTTACCTGGTGATTCTAAGCAGTCTATGATAGATCAATTGACATCTAAATTGAATACTGATAGTTTTAGAAGATGTGGCTTGTTGTTTTGATTTAAAACTTTTCATTTAATTAGAAGCATAGCAAATTAAATGGCTAAATGCTCACTCTAGGCTAGGCACTATGCTTAGTACCTTTAAAATGGTATCTTGTGCCCTCCTATGAAAGTCCTTGACATTGTTCCCACTTAATAGATGAGTAAATCAAGGCTGATACTTGCCTCCCATCATGCACATAGTAAAAGATAAAACAGGGAATGTGTAACGTTAAGATACAAATTTTGGCCAGTTACTTTCAGCTTATCTCTCCACTGACAGGAATAACCATGCTTCCCAGAACAGACACATGAATTCATAGAAACTAGTCTTAAAAAAAAAATGTTTGCTGAATTAAAATGGTTCAAGTCAAAGTGGTGGATTTGGCTATGAACTTGACTCTAAGAAACATTACCTGGATTTCAAGGTGGTCTTACTTGCTAGGCCTGAAATATTTTACTTTACTGTTCTTTTTTGAAATGTTATTTTTTGGAACAAAACCAGTGGTTAGGCTCAGAAATGGAAATGCCAGTATGAAAAATGAAATGCTGGCCCGTTTTCAAGTTGTAAACCAGAGCGAGCTCAGTTGGGGGTGATATGTATATGAATTTCATAGCAAACAATTCATAAATCTGATAGAATTTGTATTAAAAATACTTTAAAATATTTGTTTGCTAAAATGTGTAACTCCAAGGGCCAAATTCCATGGCTTGTGTACTGAAGATATTCCACGTTTTGAGTGTTAAGAAGAGCTGTGAATTAATCCCTGAGAAAAATTCCTTCCATTTCCAAGTCTGCCAGTGCCGGATTTTCAGAAAGGGTAGTTGACCAAGGGAATTAAACTCCCTTTACTATGCAGATGTCAAGGAAGAACATGCGCTTCAAAGCAGAACCATGGAACCCAAGACATTTTTCTGTTCTTTGAAATATATTTTCTTAGTATTTGGCATCTAAATCACATTTGAATTTTCTAATGGAAGTAGAGTTTTTTGCTCTTTGTTACTGTGTAATGATGATTAGTTGCAGCTAAGGAACACTATGTAAAAGACCCCAAAACATCAGCTATCACCTCCAATTCTCTGTAGTTGTAAAATACAAATTGCAGTAATGTATGTGGCGTTTAGACTAGGTTTTAAATATAGTTCTAATAGTCTCTGTACTTAGAAGTAGCAGAATTCCTTTGTGGTTGAAGATTCCTTATTTAATAGTATGTGTTGACTGCGCTGAGTGCTGGCTGGGCAGGCTAATGTGCTGTCTTTTTAACAGAGGTTTCCTGCTGGCTTGCCTTCCAGAGTACCGCACTTGGAGTTGTTTTTCAGGGCTCTGAGAGCTAATGAAGGCCAATTTAAAGCAATTTTCCTGAAGATTGCTGTTCAGCCCTGTCTGAATTATAATTCCAACATTTATGCCAGGCAGGAGTGACTAGCCAGAGGTTAGTAAATACAATTATATGAATATTGATGTTATTTTAGTTACTTAGTGTTCAGTTATCTTGCAGGCCACTAGTCAGATTAACAGAGACCTGATGTATTCAGTGCATACATTACACCAATAAACCTGGCATTTTAACAGACATTTAAACTAAGTGTTTGAGAAAGGCTGAGCGTGAAATATGGTGCTTAGCCTCAGTGTGCTCTGAACTGCTGAAAGACGGGCAAAAACTCTTTTTTTTTACTCTAAAGTAGTAGGTGATTGTTGGCGTTTGCAATCACTTCTGTGTTTAGCCATAAAATCACATTCTTAGGGTGTTTTTGAGGTGAAATTGTTATTATTTGTGTTGTTATTGAAAATATTATTTTGACCCTATGTCTTAAGCATATCTTTCTCAGAGGGACTTAGGAACAGGCAAATCAAGCACCTCATGTTGCATGCAGTGAGCACAGTTCACAGAGGCCAGTTCAGTGATCTGTGCTCAGTGCAAACTCCGTGGAACTCCAGCTCATTGAGGTCACTATTACGGGGAAAGAGATACCTTTTTACACACTTTTTTCTGTCATCCTGTGGCCTGTCAACTAATTTTAAACCTCTCATTTTAAAAGCAACATTTCAAAGATTTCTTTCTCTAATTCCCTCTGGCAACTAACACTAGAAAGCTGAAGACAATGTTAGAACAGCCAACAGCCCCATAAAAAAATAAATCAAAGAAGAAGAAAGAGTCCATGAAGTTATCAGAAAACAGTGATGGGGAGATATGGGAGGAGTTGGAGGGAGTGGGCATGGGTTTGATCCAAACACTGTATATACGTGTATGACATTCTCAATAAATTATTTATTTTAAAAAAAGAAAGTTGAACACACACACACACACACACACACACACACACACACACACACAAAAGACTTCTGGGAACTAAATTACCTGTATTATTGAACTTATGATTATTGTATGGCACTTAATTTAGTATAATGTAATATACCTCCAATTTCCTTGTGATAAAAATGAAACAAATTTCTCTTAGGAGTGAAATATACTTACATAAATTATTTCAAAGACAAAGACCAAAAAGTAATTATACAAAATAGAATATTTGTTCTCTCTTACTTCTAATCATGCCACGTTGTCCAGTGGAGTTAAAGTCCTAGTGAGGAAAATTTAAGAATAATATCAAATTGCAATAAAAACTAAGAAATGGATACATGTAAAAAAAGGTTTTTTTTGCAATTTTTCAACTGTAAAATAGAAACGACTCATTTTACTAAAGGCATTTTGGGTCTTAACATATTGAAAAAAGATTAGCACCAAACTGATGTTAAACTTGAAGATAAATTACTTAAACATTTTTGCAATGTTTAATTCATGTTGACAGAGTATGAATTTCCCTGTTACAAGAATTCCAAATTTTGGAGATAATTTAAATGAAATTTAAAACAAGACAATTTGACTCTCCAAAGTTAAATTATTAATTTAATGGTTTTGTGTTAGAGTCATAGCTAGGTGAATTCGGTTGAACTTTTCAGGTTGGGCCTCTTCCCTCAGCTTGCATTCCAACTTGAATATAAAACAAACTTAAAAAATTAGAACTTTGAGGTTGGCATTTGAAAATTTGAATATTAAGAATATTAAGAAAAATTAGCTGTTTTGTGAGTATATGAACATTTTTATATGATGTTCATTAAAAAGAATATTGGGTCTTCTTTGGCAGAAAGACGCTTTGAAGAGATTTTATTAAAGGTGATTCTTGTAAGCTACGAGATCCCATCATCTCTTCAGAGGAAGTGTGTATAATTTATTACTATTTAGTAACTTTATGAATGGTCTTTCTTATTTCCCCCTTGGAAGTCATTAGATAATTTGTTTTTGTAATACTGAATCAAACATTCGGTTTAATATTCTTTCTCAGAACAGAACACATAATCATAGGATTATTCGACATCTCATAGCTTTTGGAGGAGTCTTAGATGGATGCATGTTTATTCCAACCTGAGAATTTCTAAAGTTACAATCTTTAATTCTTGTTCTTGAAAGCAAACAAACAAAAAAAATTTACCCAAGATGCACATAAAAAATGCATTAAAGGGGTCTCCTACTCTGTTTTTTTTATTATCCCTCTACCTTACCACCCACCAGTGTTGTGGATTTAAGAGAGTAGACATAATTGAGTAAGTAAATTACCAAAACCTAGACAACTGCTGCAGACACCTAGCCTAGACTGTACCTTGGTTCTAATCTTCTTGTATTAGCACATTAAAACAAGCAGAAAGACTCTTAATTACGCTTTATGGGAGCACAATAAATTCCTTTTGTTGACCTTGCTGCAGACTCAATGGTGTTTTTGTGAAGTGCTGAATTAAGAGATATCAGAAGTCACAGATTGAAAGATTATCCTGAGTATTTAAGGAACATATAAGTAGGTAGTAATGAACCCACAGCACAACTCGATCTGCTCGTCTGCATGCAAAAGTACCAGTCATCCAACATTTCAAACTGACAGCTTGTAAATGTAAATTTTATTAAATGCACAGCAATAAAAATTTGTAGGTTTCTGTCACTTTGAATTTTAGTGGCTCAAAATGAGGCCTTCAGCCTTTTAAATCACAGCAGGCAAAATCAGAGCTCTCACGCACTCAGCTTTGGGAGCTGGGAACCTTTCTGCTTCAGTGTGTGCGTTTGCTCACACAATATCCTTTGCAGGATCCAAGACGGATGGGTTATGTCATGGACAGGCCTGAATTTCCCATCACCTTCATATCACACTTAACAAAATGGTTCTTGCACAACCCTGGTGCAGGAGGGAAAGAGTGCTAAATGGAAATAAATATTATAGAGATTAAAAAGTAAATAAAGGTATGGCATCATGTAATAATTCACAACATGGGTGAATTTGTACATTAAAAAATTCAAGCTCATTCTTATGTAAGTTATAGAAGAGAGCAAACTGACTGAATTCACATAAATAGGCTTTTAGTGAGAAATTATTGCAGGAAATAAAGTCTTGGTTAAAATTTCATTAAGGGCTCTAAAATAGAGAAAGGAAATTAAAACATGTATAAATCAAGGTTCAGTTCATAGGCCAAAATGATAATTGGTTTTTCAAATAAAGAGCAACACTAGTCACAAATAGCAACTCTTTTGTGTGCTGTATCCTTGCTTAATAACAGAAGTGTTTAATTTCTGCATTTATTATCCTATAGAACACCAGTTTCAACTAATACCTGAGCACTGTCAAAGTTTAAACATGATAATTGAATATGCAGTTTGTCAAGTAGTATTACTTTGCCATGGTGAATATTGTTGCTGTAAATTTTTCTGATGAGACTGGGGGGAAGGAATTTGGCCACCTGCAGTTGTTAAATGCCCCCCTGGCACTTTTTCTAAGAGTTGAAGTATTACCCAGTGTTTTGGCCACATTCCAGTTTGTGCTAATGGCATTCGTCCTCTCAATGTTTCCTTTGCAGTTTTAATTGGATTTGACCCCTTTCTTCACTTTAAGGAGCCTTCCTCTTGAAACATTCCCATTCTGGCAGAAGAGGAGACAATCGTCCTTTCTTTGGCTAAATTTCTGGAGGGACTTACAGTGTTCTGTGCATTATCAAAGGGAATTTCAACTCAGTGCATGTGGATTTATCAGAGAGCTATGCATTTATAATTAAAAATATCCTTTGACGCACCCATAAATTCTTCCTTTAAATGGTTTCATTTTTTTTGAGCACTTTAAATACATGCAATATCTTTTAAAAATATTTATTATTTCCATTTTATGTGTATAAGTGTATTGCCTGCCAGACCCTGGCACCTGTGTCCTGCAATGCTCTTGGAGGTCAAAAGAGGGTGTCAGATTCCCTGGAACTGTAGGTAGGACAGTTGTTAGCCACCATGTGGGTGCTGGGAACCAAACCCAGATCCTCTGCAATAGTAGACAATGCTCTTAACTGCTGAGCCATCTTTCCAGCCCTATATTTATCTTTTTGAAACAGGGTCTTGCTATGCATCCTGGCTGACATGGAGCTCACTATGTAGACCAAGCTGACCTCAAACTTGGAAAGATCAGCCTGCCTCCCAAGTGCTGGGATCAAAGGTGTGCATCACCATGCCCAGCCTCAGACTTTTCCCTTTTTTCACTTGTGTTATCACTGTTTAATTTAAATTTAAATTTTTGTTCCTTAAAATTCATACATGAGTACTGTAGTGACATCATTTCACCTCTTTCTCTTCCCCTCCAATTTACTCTTATGCCCTACCCATACCCTTTCAAATTCTCAGATTCATGACCTCTTCTTCCATATATATATATATACATATGTATATAATCTCCTGAGTCCATTTAGCGTTGCTTGTTTGTACATGCCTTCCATATTGACCATTTGGGATTAGTTAACCTATCAGGGGGCTCACCTCTGGAGGAAACTGCTTTTCCTGAACAGCCGTTGATTACCTGTAGCTCTTCATCTAGGGTTGGCTCTTGTGAAACTTCCCGCATCCACATGGGCATGTCATCCAGCGTCATTGTGCACATGTTATTTAGGTAACCATACTGCTGAGAGTTCATGGTAGTATGGGGAGGAAAACTAATGGTCATTAGAAAAAGTCCTACAGAAGCCTATCACTATAGAAGCCTTAAAAATTATTTTTCTGTGATTTATTTATTTTTATTTTATGTGTATGAGTGTTTTGCCTGCATGTATGTAAGTGCACCCATGTTATGCAATGCCTGTGGAGGCCAGAGGAGGGCGTTGTCTGATCCCCTGGAATTGGAGTTAAGGATGGTTGTTAGCTGCCATGTGGGTACTGGGAACTGAACCTGGGTCCTATGCAAGAGCAGCCAGTGATCTTAGCAATGGAGCCATTTCTCCAGCCCCTATAGAAGCTTCTTAAAGTATATACATACACATTATAAAATGAGATTTAAAGGCATTACCTTATAACAGGAGGACATTGCCCCTCTAGAAACCATGGGCTAACAAAGTAAAAGCTCAATGCCAGGAATGGACTCCCTCTTTTAAGGCTGTTGACCAGGTCCCCATAGACCCTCAAACAATACTGGACATTGCCCCTGTTCTTTGTTACCTGCCAGAGCTTGATGGTAAGACCCCATTGCTGAAGACACTACATACATGAGCTGTAGAAGAAAAAAAAAAGGAGAAATCAAGCTGGTACAGACTTCAAAGTCACCTCTCCTGGCTAGCTTTCATAGTGCTGGAAGGCGGTACACATGCTACTAGAAGACAAAATTAATTATCAACGTTTCCCAGCTGTGAATCCTGTGAGCTACAACAATTGGTTTGAAAAGATGTGTGTCATATATGACAGAGTACATGAAATTGGAGGGTGGTAGTAAGGGGGGTTGTAGATATGGGAGAGTATCCAAATTCAATAAAAATATTTTGAATGAAATTCACAAAAGAAAAAACTCAATAAAATATTATTTATTGTTGTTGTTATTACTATTATTACTAGTGTGTGTGTGTGTGTGTGTGTGTGTGTGTGTGTGTGCATATGTGCACAGGCATGCTTGTACCACAGCTCATGTGTGGGGGTCAGCAGACAACTTTTGGGAATAGGTTCTCTTCTTTCATAGCAGGATTCAGGGATCAAACTCAAGTACATGAACATGCTTTTTCTCTGCTGAACCAGCTCACTGGCTCCCACTCTGCTTTCTTTATGCATGAATTCTATACCTGCAGATTCATCTAACTGTAGATGAAAAACTGTGGGGCAAGCTGAGATTGCATCTGTACTGAACAGGTTTCATTGTTTCTCTTGTCAGTACTCCTGAAACACTGTGTCAACTAACTGCATAGCATTTACAGTGAATTGGGTATTATAAGTAATCTAAAGATGGTTTAATGTATACAGGAAGATGTCAACTGGTTATATGCAAATGTTGTGCCATTTTATATGAGGCACTTGAGCACCCTCAAATTTTTATATCCTTTGGGTTGTGAACCAATTCATATGAAGAATCCAAGGGACAGCTGATCCTTGGTAAGCCCTGTGGAAAGGAGGGAAGCGGAGTAAATACAGAGAAGTGGCCCTTATCAATGTGAATTTTCAGAGCTGGGATATCAGAGTTTGCATTCAGTCACTTTAATTTAATCTATATTTCTACTTTTCTCCCAATTTGCATGTGACTATTACAAGTCAAACTGTATAACTTAAAAATTTTAATCTTTCTTTAAAATTTTTTTTTCTTCATATGGTATGAGTGTTTTGACTGCATTATGTATGTGCCCCACATGTGTGCAGTGCCCATAGAGGCCAGAAAGGGGCATTAGATTCTCTGGAACTAGAGTTACAGATGGTTGTAAGCCATTATGTGGGTGCTGGGAACCAGACCCAGGTCCTCTGCAAGAGAGCAAATGACCTGGAAGGACTGAGCTATCTCTCTGGTTCCCAAGTGTTTGTAAGAAGAGAGAGGGAAAGTTGGGGTGATAACCTAGCAGGTAAAGGGCTTGCAGTAGAAGCATAAGGATCTGAGCTTGTTTCCCAGTGCCCACATAAAGAGCTGGGTACTAAAGGACTACAGAAATGACCCGGACCAGAGTTCATTTCCCAGAACCCATGTCGGGTGGCTCACAACCACCTGTAACTCCAGCTTCCGGGAATCTGACACCCTGCCGTGCAGTGCCCAGGAGGTGAGAAGAGGGTGTCTGATCCCCTGAAACTGAAGTTATGGACAACTGTTAGCCACCATGTGGGTACTGGGAATTAAACCCAGTCCTCTGTAAGGGCAGACAGTACTGTTAACCACTGAGCCATCTCTCCAGCCTCCAACATTCACTTCTTTAGAGATACGTTATACTTTTCCCTGTGAAGTTTTTGAACACCTTTCGTTCCTGCCTGCTTTAGCTTTTGTATTTGTTACATCCATTGTTTCTTGCTCTTTCATCTTCCTCTTTTTGTTGTCCTTGTCCTTCTTCTTCTTTTGAGACATGGTATTATGTAACCCAGACTGGCTAACATAGATGAGGAGGCCTTTGAACTCCTGATCCTCTACCTCTCCAGTCCTGGAGCTGCAGTACACTGCACCATAGCTCTTCTCTGTGCTTTCTAGCTGTATTTTCTAGTTGATTTACTGAGTGTTTAGAAATATGCTTAGTGCTGTAGATTGGTCTTACACTTACCAATTTTAAGAGTTTTTTTTTTTTTTTTTAAGGTTTGTGAGATAGCTCAGCAAGTAAAGGCACTTGCCACAAAGACTGATGACCTGAGGTTGATACCTGGTACTCACATGGTAGAAAGAGAAAACTGACACCTGTAAATCATCCTCTGACCTCTACCTGAATGTTCATGCACATATGCATGCATGCATACACACACAGACACAGACACACACACAGCACACAGACACACACACGAACTCTCTTACAAACCAAAATGCATAAATATAATAAAACATTTAAAATTTTTAGGTTTAAGAATTTATCTTTTCTATATAGGTGACTTTATCATCTACAGAGACAGTTTCATCTTGTTCTTTCTGATGTTTATTCAACTCTCCTGAAGACGAATAGAAAAGATAATGTTTCAAAAGTCTTAGTATATTTTGTGGAGTCTTTCAAGAGCGATTTAAAAAATTATATTAAAGAAGCTTCCTTCTATTCCTTACTTTTAAAGAATTTTAAAAGAAATCGTATTTGAATATAGACTATTATTGAATGCACTTTGGTTTCTGTAATTTTTTTTACCTTATATTTTTTAATTATGGGTATATTAACATTAGTGCAAGTGTCCACAGAGGCCAGAGGCATGAGATCCCCTGGAACTAGTTATGGGCAGTTGTGAGTTGCCAGACATGAGTGCTGGGAACTGAACTTGGGTTTTTTGCAAGAGCAGCATATGCTCTTAACTGTTCAGTCATCTCTCTAGCTCCTAGCTTCCATAATTAAAAAAATAATAATAACCAGGCGGATTTTATTGCAGATATGACCAATCCAATGTATTACTTAAATGTTGTGAAAAACCATCAGTGAAAAAACATTTAAGAAAATCTGTTTACTTAAAACTAGGACTAGAAAGAAGTTTTAAAGTTGAGAAGCTTCCCTCTATTTGTGATGGCAGGAGGGTGCCAATCTGAAAACTGCCCTGCACTGTGAGCGTTAGTAGATTCTACAACCATGGAAGAACTGAGCTCTGTTGTACGACTTCAGATCATTTACACCACAGTTAATGTTCTTTGCAGCTTGCACCTTCACTATGATTTACAATGTGAGCTCTCTTCTTACAGCTGTTCTATCCAATATTATATGCTCATAGAAGAGACTGCCTCACACCAAAAGCTTAGAGAGCTAGTCCAGCT
The DNA here is from genome assembly GCF_000622305.1 of Nannospalax galili. Taxonomy (NCBI): domain Eukaryota; kingdom Metazoa; phylum Chordata; class Mammalia; order Rodentia; family Spalacidae; genus Nannospalax; species Nannospalax galili. The sequence continues at coordinate 6,734,005 of NW_008331789.1, forward strand.
ACAAGTCTGGTAACAGGTGAAATGGTCTGAGTGGGAGATACCCCTGAAGGCCAAGTACATGTTTTTACCTGTGTACCTGCAGGTCATTTGAAAATGCATGTCTGAGGGTGAAATTTATGTGAAATCCCTTAGGTTATCTAAGTGGTCTTTGCATCTAGTGACAAGCGTCTTTCTAAGCAATACACAGAAGAGAAACATACTTGGAAAAGGGAGCGGTCATTAGATGTTGGAGACAGGGGAACTAAATAACTACACCTAGGAAAACCTAGGGCTACCAGAGGCAGAAGAGGAGGGAAAGATTTCCTCCTAGAGCCTACAGGAGTATGTAGCCCTACTGTGACATTTCATCTCTACAACTGAAGAGTGCATTTCTGTTACTTTAAGTACCACATCTGTGGTAATTTGTCATTGCAGTTCTGAAAAATTCTAGTTTTGCAGAGCTGTTACTCTTTTTTCTATTTTTTTTTTTACATTGGAAAGGTCTTCCATGAGCCTCTCTGCCTTTTAAGTCTGAATCAGGGTGATTGGGAACTCTTTTCACACAATGAATCCCATTTTTTTTTCTAAAATGTCTTTTTCTTCCCAGAAAGACTTGACTTTTTTTTTTTTTTTTGAAATTAAATAGAAGGCAGAGTCTTTGCAGGCTCAAGGAAAGACATCTTTATTGAGAGGCACTTCCGGTAGGGAAGTTAAGTGTCTCTTTGCATAAAAACAAACCAACATCATTGACAGTATCAAAGGTGAAGGACCACACCTTTGTGTGGAACATGAGCACAGTTTTTTTATTCTCCTAGAAGAGTCTGAGAGAGAAAAGAAATAGTTCCATAAAAGTATGGAAAGGTAGCCGAGCTCTGTAAAGTCAGCTAGTGCTGCAGTGAAAATTTCTGCTTGTATGTGTTTGAGGTTGCCTGTGTCTAGTATGTAAGATACAGCTTTTCAAGGACATGAAGTCAAGAGGGGATCTGGGAGGAGTTATGACTGAATATGTACGAATACTATATGAAATTCTCAGAGAATAAATAAAATTTTCTTCTTTTTCAATAAATAAAACAGATGTCATGAAAAAAATCATAAAAAGATACAGCCTTTTAAAATTTCTTGCCTGGTATGTAATTTTGCACTTCTAAATTTTTTTCTCTTTAGAATGATTTTACTTGAGAAATCTCAAAGAAATAATATGGCTCCACTGGCCATTAGGAGATAACTACAGTAACTTAGAAATAAGTGAATTAGGGGCTGGAGAGATGGCTCAGTGGGTAAGAGCACTGACTGCTCTTGCAGAGGGATCGGGTTCGATTCACAGCATCCACATGGCAGCTATGAACTGTCCTTAATTCCAGTTCCAGGGGAATCTGAAGTCCCCTTCTGACCTCCGCGGCATTGCATGACACGGGTGCACTCACGTACATGCAGGCAATACACTCATACACATAAAATAAAAATAAATAAAATATTTAAAAAAGAAATAAGTGAATTATCTAAGATACAGATAATCACTTTCAACTTTTCTGGGATGAGTTTAAAGGTATCAGTGCCGTCTAAAGGTGTGTGGATCTTTCCTTACCTTGAGTCACCAGTAGGGGACCTTTATCTACATGCCCATCAAGTTTTTTTCTTGTGGGATCTTGTGGGTGAGGGCTTTGGAGGAGAGGAGCTGCTCTGAGCTTGGTGTGCCACACAATGGTGCTCAGAGACGGGTATGTTTCCCTGAAGTGCTTCAACTGTGACCCGAACTACTGGAGTTCAACTGCAGCATAACTGCAGCGCAGCGAGGGGCCCCTTCTGGAAACCAGCTGCTTGATTGGGGATTCATTTATCAGGGAGATTATGACTCCAAACATTTTTCTAGACTGTTGTGGCCATTTAAAGGGAGAAAAAAAAAAAAAAAAAAAAAGAGTCTGGGGAACTAATTAGGAAGGAGTGGCTCCCCTCAGAGTCTTGACCTTAACCCCATGCAGAAAGTATGGGATTTACTTTACCTAAGTAAGGAGTGAACATAAATAGCAAAAATGCTTTGTGGTATGACTTCCAGGGAATAATGACTCCATCTGACATGGAAAAAGAAATTGAGAAAACAAAACAGACAAGAAAAATACCAAATGCTTTAAACTTAACAATTGAATGTGTCATGGTTATATATATTATTTTGCATTTTCCTGGTTGCAGGAAAATAAATTAGGGCCTGTGATTAGCATATACAAAACAATATAAAAATATTTTTGGGGTCTTTGATAAGTTATGAAGCATTACCAAAATGAATCTGGGCACCGCTTTTTGCTATTCTGCTAATTTTAATTGTGTGTGTGTGTGTGTGTGTGTGTGTGTCTGTGGGTGATCAGGCACTGCATGTTTGCAGTGGTGGAGATTGAACCCAGAGCCTCAAGCATGCTAGGCACTTTGTTTTTGAGCTCTCTATCTCCAGCTCTGTATTGCATTTTTGTATACATGCGTTAACGTCTTTCTTTAGTTCAGGAAAAGGCTTTGCATTGCTATTGTCCTTCCCACATTCTCGCTCCTCTTTCTGACTCTAGTTGGATGCTGTTCCTTCTTATTTTCCTCACTGTTCTTAGTTCCTCTTGCATGCTTTTAATATTCTGTCATAACTGTGTTAAGTTCTGGGCAATTTCATTATTTCTGTTTCCTGGTTACTGAGCTGTGGCAAATGTACTATTTAATCCATTCACTGAGGTTTTAATTTCAGTGACTGTAATTTCTATTTATAAAAGTTCCATTAAAAAACCCCAGAGTTTAGTTTTGTGGTGGAAGGACTTTATAGAGTTTATAATTGCTAACTATGTGAGAAGCAGGAGTTTATCTTGTTTTTTTTCAAGTGTCTCTCTGTTGCAAGTAAACTGTAAGAATAAAGAACATGTAACAGGAATTTAAATGAAGAAAAACAAGCAGCACTTGAATATCTTCAAATAGTTTTCAGAGTCTTAAAAAATAACTGTATACCATTCAAGCTTCATGGTATATTACAAAGTAACACTTATTTCCCCATTTCACACACAACAAAACTGAGGTCAGGAGGCCTGCCCAGGGCACCAAGCGAGCAGTAAGAAGAGCTGAAATGAAATCCAAGTTTTATTGCTCTCATTACCTTAATATATCAAATAATTTTCAAGAACATGCCATGGGTGTACTAGAGGGCTGACAGGGCAAGTTGTGCTTTGTTCCATTGTATAGACATAGAACTTTCTTTGGACAAAGCTAATTAGGCTTGGGTCAAGACAACCTGGTGTTTGCTGGGTAAATGACAAGGGATTTTCAAAATCATTTCTTTTCTACTTTTTAATTTCAGTTTCCTCATTGCCTTACTCCTCCCTCCCCCATTTCTAATCTTTCAGGATCTCATGTTTTGTAAACAAATTATAAATTGTAGTTTGTAGTATTTTAAGATCTAATTCTAAGCCAGGTGTGGTGGTGCACGCCTTTGATCCCAGCACTCAGGAGGCAGAGGCAGGTGGATTTCTGTGAGTTCAAGGCCAGCCTGGTCTACATAAGAGTTCCAGGCCATCTGGGGTTACAGGGGGACCCTGTCTCAAAAAGGCAAAAATAAAAAAAAAAGGTCTAATTCTTACTTTTGACAAAATGTTGTGATAATGAAATTGAATGACACATCAAATTCTCATTTATGTGTCTGGCTCAGAATGATTGCTCAAAAGGGGGGATTAGGAAACGCTTTCATGTGCATAGGAAGCAGAAAGGTTATCAAACAACGTCATAAATCATCTTCTTTGTGCCTTCAGTGTTGTCTAGAGAAACAGAACTCTCTCTCTCTCACTCTCTCTCGATGTATAAGAGAGGAGAGAGAGAGAGAGAGAGAGAGAGAGAGAGAGAGAGTCATGTGATTGTGGGTGCTAGAAAATCTGTAGTTTGCAGGGCTAGCTGGAAACTCAGGCAGGATTTCTAGAGCACCTCCATCTCCATTTTTGAAAAGAGACCATCACACAGCATGTAGTATTGGACTTGTGTACACAGGAAAACTCCAGTTTTCACTGAATTTAGTTACATTTCTTAGAGACTGTCCTCTGCTATCACACCAAACCTTTCACCATATTTAGCCAGAAAGCTTACTCTCCTTCCCTTCTTTCTACTTGCAATTTTTGTTTGTTTTGAGACATGGTCTCAGTCTAGATCAGGCTGGCCTCAAACTCATGATAATCCTCCTGTCTCAGCCTTGTGGGTTCTGGGATTACAGGTGTGAGTCATCATCTCTATATGCAGTATGTGCACACACACACACACACACACACATTGATAAACTTTGTAACAGCTCTATGAATTAAGTACTGATAGCATCTATTTTATAGATAGGGACTGGAAACTCAGAAGTTCAACTGATGGTTCAAGTTCATAAGCATGACTGTAGATGAAAATCAGACTCCCTGGGGTCTACCCTGCTGCTTTACCACTGTACTGGCAGGAACCTTCATCTTCCTGTGGTATGACTTTATTTAATAACAATGACTAAGACTGAAAAAGCTTTCAACATTCAGAGTCAAAGCATTTGTGTATCATGAGCTGGAACTCCACACATAATTTAAAATAAAAAAAATATTTATTTTTATTTTATGTGTATGAGTGTATTGCCTGCATGTAAGTGAGTGCACCCGTGCCATGCAATACCAGCGCAGGACAGAAGAGGCCATCGGATCCCCTGGAACTGGAGTTACAGACAGTTGTTAGCTGCCATGTGGGTGCTGAGATTCAAACCTGAGTCTTCTGTAAGGTTCTTAACTGCTGAGCCATCTCTCCAGCCCCTTAATTTTTAATTTTTCGAGACAGGGTCTCTCTATAGCCCCAGCTGGCCTGGAACTCACTATGTAGACCAGGCTGGCCTTAAACACACAGAGATTCACCTGTCTCTGCCTCCATGCTCAGCAAATACCACACACATTCAAGGGGAACTGAAAACTGGCACATAAACACTACGGACTGAAGCATTAGACACCAGCTTCTTAACTGTTTGCCACATTTTTTTTTTTTTCCTCCTGAAAGTTTCGGTTTTAAAGTACTGTCTTGGAAATAATGATTTCTAGCACTTTAGCTCTACATGATGGTAATAAATTTTACCTGGAAAAGAACCCATTTTACAAATAGTATCAGGTTACTTCTTTTTATAATGTTGGGCTTCAAAGTGTCCAAAGAGAGTGCAGCATCTCAGAGTGAGATTCTCAAGTGCGCCATCACTTTTCAAAAGAGGGGCAGTTATAGGTCTTTTTAAAAAATTTTATTTGAAAATCAATTCATGAGTGTAGTATCCTAAAGAACTCTCTTTTGGGAACAGTATCCTAAGATTAAGACAATAGCATCACATTTGCCTGAATGTCTTAGAATTAAATTTAACAAGGATAAACGGCAAGTCCAGATGACATAGCTAGAGGCCACCAAGGGTGAAGCAGTCATGCGATAGGGGAGGTCTATCTAAAATAAGTCTTCAGATGGGATCAAAGGAAAGAATGTTTTGTCTTGGAAAACACACTACCATCAACCTGTAGAATCTGAAAATGCAGGCTGCTCTTGAAATCATTTGGTTCTTTATGTTGGTTCCTGTTCAAGAAAATACAGACTCTAACAGCCCACAATCAAGCTCAGAATGTTGTTCTGCATTTCCACCTCCAGCCCCTATTTTCCAAAACACTTCCACACACCTTACCTTATTTGAACACACCAGCTTGGCTGCTGGGTTGTGAGAAGTCTGGTTTTCACAGCTGCAGAGGTGATTTGAGAACGCTCCCGCTCTACAGATTTTGGTTTTGTCTGGAGCTCTGCTTTAGGAATCAACGAAGCACATCCTCAAGCAATGAGGCAGAACTGTGGACAGCTGGGAAGTTGCAGCTTGTACAAACCAGTCTGGGGCTCTGTTACAAGCATGACTTTTTCCTCTTCAAACAAAGGCTTTTAGATGACCGAAATCAACATTTTCTTTCACTTTTTTCTTTGATTTTATTCTTTGACAATTTCATGCATGTGTATAGTGCATTCTGTTTACACTTCTTTCTGTCCCGTGTTATCCCTAACTCCTCCATACTTGTCCCTTCCCACATTCAAGCCTTTACCACCAAGCTTTCTATGCATGAGTAAAAGGCAAGGATGACACAAGGTTCTCATATGACCACTCAAAAGGGTTGCTGTTAACTATTTGTCTTCTCTCTCTTTTTGATTTATTTTTCTTTTATGTGTATGAGTGTTCGGCTTGTATGTATGTAAGTACACCAATGTTGTGAAATGCCCTAAGAGGACAGAAGACAGCATTAGATCCCCTGGAATTGGAGTTGCAGACGGTTGTTTGCTGCCACGTGGGTGCTGGGATTTGAACCCAGGTCCTCTGCAAGAACAGCCAGTGCTCTTAATCTCTGAGCCATCTCTCCAGCCCCCAACTATTTGTCTTCTCTTATTGTTGACTTATTTTTTCATCCTTTCTTCACCAACTTCAAGTGAAATGTACGTTTACTGTAAAAAAAATTCAATAGCAAAGTATATAACAGAGATAACTCTCTGTAATCTCAGTACTATGAATAGATTTGCAATTGAGTTTATATTCCTCTAGATTTAGTTTTACTATGCATTTACTATCAACCACATATGTATAGATTTATAATTTATATATACAATATACAAATTTGCACATCTTAAGTGTAAACCTTAATGAATTACCCCAAAGTAGACATGTCTACATGACTACCAATCAAATCAAGGAAGAACTACTGCTTCAAAAGCTTCTTCCCTAGAGGGAACCACTGTTTTGACATTTAATGTGAGTGAATTTTTAACCTTCTATGAAAAGATTGATAGATGCTTTCCTTAGTTCCTGACTTTTTCATTCAATAGCATATTGAATAATCATAGAAGATGCTCTCCTTAATGCCTGGGTTCATTCGTTCAACAGCATACTGAACAATCACAGATGTTCTCCTTAGTGTCTGGCTTCATTCATTCAATAGCATACTGAATAACTGGCCAGAGTGCTGAGAATGAGTGATGGTGGAGTGCTCATCCTAAATGGGACAGCTATATCATCCCTCCAAGGACAGGAACATTCTGAAGAGGGGTTGGGAAGCATGTAAGAGCAAGAGGATGAGGAGGCAGGCAACAAAAAGATGTCTTCTGGATAGGACATAGCCATTGCACTCGACCTCAAGGCAGCTGTGGTTATCTGCACAAGACCTGCACAAGATCTGGTCCACCAACATTTCATCATGGATGAGGAAGGGCCCATGAGGCCCCATCCCTCCCTGAGGGTCTCCTGGCAGTTAAATATTGATGGGGGAGGGGTGCTATTTTCTTCAGTGGTGTGGCCACTGATAATCTGCTCTTCCTCCAGTAAATAGTCTCTCACTCATACTCAGGCAACAAACTGTAGCTAAACACAGTGGGCGGTACACATAAAGGAGACATGGAAGCAGGGTGCCAGAGAGGAAGGGGGCTGAGAAATGGATGGGGTGTGAAAACTACTAAAATTCACTATGTAAATATATGAAGTTGTCAAACGAAAATTTTATTGTGATTCTTTCGTATTGTAGCTTATAGCAACCCACTAATTACCATTTTGGCATGATATTCTGTTGAGTAGTTACATCATACCTCAATGGCTGATGGAAACTTGGATCGGTTCCAATTTGGGGTACTGTGGATAACATTTATTGTTTTCTTTTTGAGACAGGGTTTCCATGTAGCCCCAGCTGGTCTGGAACTAGCTTTATACACCAGGCTGGCTTTGAACTCACAGAGATCCACGTGCCTCTGCCTCCCAAGTGCTGGGACTATGTGGATAACATTTCTATGAACATTCTTTTGCATGGCTTGAATGAATTTTGGTTGGTTAACTACCAAGAAATGAACCATCCCTTTTTAGAATACATGTATTAGGCCTTAGCAAATGATGTCAAATGGACTTCTAAGATGTCTACGGGAATTTATGTTCCTGTCAACAGAGCATGAATAGATTACAGGTTCCACATCTTCTCCAATACTTGACAATGTCAGTCTTTGTAAGATTTGGCAAGCATGTCAGGTATGTAGTTAAAGCTCATTATAGTTTTCATTTGCATTTACTTTACTAGTGAAGTTGATAACTTTTTCATTTTATTACTCATTCTGTGAAGTGCCTCACCAATCCTCATGTCTAATATTCTATTTTCTGTGTGTATGCCAATTTCTAATAATGTAGATACAATTTCTGATTCTAGCTACAAGTCCCCTGTGAGTTATACACATTGAAAATATACTCTTCGAATCTGTTTTCATTTTTATTTGCTTAAGGTCTTACTGTATTACCATTTTTGGTGCTGTGTGTCAAAGCCAGGTCTTTGCATATGACTGGCAAGTGCTCAGTGGTTCAACTACAACCTAGTCAACAAGTGTCTTCTGGTGAGCAGAATTAAAGCAAGTTTTGAAATGTTTATTTTTATTGTATGTGTGTGCATGATGTGTGGATGCCAGAAACAAATGTAGAGCTCAAAGGATCACTTTGTGGAGTCTGTTCTTTTCTTCCACCTTGACTTGCCTTCTGAGGATTCAACTCATGTCATCAGTCTTTTCCATGAATCATCACCCTGGCTCAAAATTTTTTAAAATTTTAATTAAAAAATACATATATAATTTTTTTTTTTTTTCAGGCAGGGCCTCACTGTAGCCCTAGCTGACCTGGAACTCGCTGTGAAGATCAGGCTGGCCTCGATCTCACAGAGATTTGCCTGCCTCTGTCTCCCTGTAAGGAATTGTTTTGCTTTTCATCTTTAGAAAGCTATTCGATTGGAATTAATAATTTGGTATTTGAGGGAATGTTGAACTATATTTTTTCCTTTTCCATGTGGCTCCCACTCACCTCTACTCCCCTTCCTACTGCCATCTGCTCTCTCTGATATACCAAAGTTCCATGTACGTGCCATTCAATATCTTGGTTTCCATTTTGTTGCAGAAGCCAATTTACCTACCACTGTACCAATATCACACTATGCTAATTCTACAGCTTTGCAGTGTCTTGATACTTGGTCGGGTAAGTTCTTTGACCTTTTTCCTGTGGAATGTTTTAGGCAATTTCTTAGATCTTTGCCTTATGCAAATTCATTTCAAATTCCATATGCTCATGTGAATTATATTAGCTGTGCAGATCATTTGACAGAATTAACATTTGTTTTGACTCCAAGAACTCGTGATGTCTCTCCATTTATTTAGTTTTAAAATATCTTTCAGGGGCTGGAGAGATGGCTCAATAGTTAAGAGCACTGACTGCTCTTGCAGAGGACCTGGGTTCGATTCCCAGCACCCTCATGGCAGCTATGAACCATTCTTAACTCCAGTTCCAGGGGAATCCAATGCCCTTTTCTGATCTCCAAGGCATTCCAAGACACAGGTGCACTCACATACATGTAGGCAATACACTCATACACATAAAAATAAAAAAAGAGTAAAATATCTTTCAGTAATATTTCATAATTTTTTTCTACTAAATACACATTCAAATTTTTTGGGGAGACAGTCTCACAGTAGAGCACATGTTCCAAATCCAGGCTGATCTTGAATTCTCGATCTTCCTACCTCAGTCTCCTGACTGCTGGGATTATGGGCACAAGCCACTGGTTGGCTCAAATGTATGATATAATTACAATTATAAATGGTGTCACTAAAAGTTATGTTGCTTATTGGTGATATTTCTTGCCCTTTGTGGTGGTTTGAATGAAAATGTCCCCCATAGGCTCCAAGTGTTTGGACATTTTTTCCCCAGATGATGGTGCTATTTTGGGAGGTTTTAGGTGTGGCTATCCTGGAGGAAGCACATCACTGGGGGTTGGCTTAGAGAGTTCTTAAGCTTTGCCAGATCTCCAGCCATGCTCTTGCTTCCTGTGCCTGTGTGATGATGTGAAAGCTTAGCTTCTGCTGCTCCTGGTCCAGCCACCTCCAGCCACTGTGCATCTCTGCCATGAAGGACTGTAATTCCCCTGGAACTGTAAGCTCAAATAAACTCTTCCTTTTAAAAATTGCTTTGGTCAGTGTTTCTATCACAGTAACAGAAAAGTGACTAATGCAGTAATTGTTACCAGGAGTGGGGTAGAAAGAAATACAGTTTGGATTGAAAAAAGAGCACTAGGAAGATAGATGTAGGAACCCTGGCATGTGAGGGAGAGGATCCCACTGATAAGGAGATTAAAGTGATTAAGAAGATTAAAGTGATTAAGGAGGGGCCTAGAGAGTCAAACAATGGAGAGAGTGCCTCCAGGGCAAGACCACACCCAGTTAAGCCTCCAACTTGTGAAAGGAAAATGCTGCAGGGACCACTGAAGAGAAAAGCTTCTAAAATGGGTAAAGGAAGCTGGAGTCCACCCCAAACTTGCAGTCAAACCTGGCATTGTCATTCACCTGGTGCTGGCTGCGCATGAAAGATACAAGAGTGAAGGGGTCATCAGTTCTTCCTCTGCCTTTTCAGAGAGCTGCTGAGGCTAGGTAGCATGCAGCAGGGGTGCCGCTGCCTAGAGAAGGCCCTGATAGGCCACTGCGTCAAGCTGTGAAGGTGAAGGCTGGTTGGCAATGGAGACCCCAAGAAGTTAATGATGCCAGAGCCATGAGGCATCTGCTAAGACCTGCATACAGGGAGTGGTACCAGAACAAGAGCGAGATGTGTGTTGTACACAGCAAAGCTAGAGAAGCTGAGCCATCTAAGCCTTTTGGAAGTCCCAGAAGTTGGACATGGAGCTACTGGATTTGGTGTTTGCCTAGCTGGTTTTCGGTCCTGTTTTGTCCATGCCTCCATTCCTCCCTTTTGGAATGGTAATGTGTAGTTGGTTCCACTGTATGTTGGGAGTATGTAATTTGTCTTTTGGTTTTATAGAGGCTTACAGTTAAGATATTTACCTGAGTCCACTTTGGACTGTGGACTTTCGAATAGTATTGAGACCGATAATGATTATGGGGACTTTTAAAGTTGGACTAAATGCATTTCACATCATGATATGGTCATGAGCCCATGGGAAGGAATGTGGTGGTTTTCCTTTTTCTTGGTTATTCTTTTGTGTTTTCACCTCCAGATGAGTTTATCAGTTAAAGTTTTATTTTGCCAAAAAAAAAAAAAAAAAAAAAAAACAAAAAACAAAACAAAACTCAGTATTGACGGAAAGTTAGCTCAATATACTTGTGTCGGACGTGACATTCTGTAATGCTGAAGAAAATAGTATGTGAATACTGATGTACTGGTAGAGACCACCAGGTATTGTAAAGAGATTTTCCAAGAATAAACTGCCAAATGCAGATGCTCAGAAGGTATATGCAAAACCAGTTGTGACTGTTGAATATCTTACCCATCTTAAACTACAAAATGTACATAGACTTTTTTTTTTTAAGAGTGGTACTGTGGACTGAGATTCTTTGGAGGCATGGTGGGGTGTGTGAAGGAGCATTACTCATGATAGTCCCAAACTGGAAATAACCTATACATCCCTAAGTTGTAGAGTGGATAAATTGTGGTACATTCATATAATGGAGTAGGAGACAAAAATGGAAAATTACAAATTATGGCTGCATACAACATGGATGGCTCTCATGGATATACTGTGGAATGAAAGGAGCAGTTATCAGAGTATGTACTGTGTGCAACGTATTCCTATGATGTTCAAAGGCAAGTAAAGCCAATTAATAGTGTTAAGAGTTAGGACAGTATTTACCTTTGAGGAACTAATGATGAGTGATAGCATTGTGGAACTTCTTGAAATTCTGAATTATTCTATGTATCTCCAGTTACAAATGACCAAGGGAAAAGGGATTTTAGGAAGACAGGCTTAGCTTGCTCTCTGTCTTCCAGGACTTTAATGCACCAATAGATTCTGTGGATCATTTCTGTATTTTTCTTTTTTCCTTTTTTCAGAAAGGATCTCATATGGCTCAAATTGGCTTTAACTCACTAGGTGGCTGAGGATAACTGTGAACTTCTGACCCTCTTGCCAACACTTCATCAGGTAATGCTAGGATTCACAAGCGCATGCCACCATGCTTGGTTTGTGTGATGCCAGAGATCAAACCCAAGGCTTCATTTAGGTACTCTACTAAGTGAGCTACATTCCCAGATCTTTTATTTTTCTTATGTTTACAGTAGAAATACAGAAATATACCAGCAGGGATCATGGCCATTATTTTTCCTTGTATAACAATATTTTATTATTTTTCCCAAATCCAGTCATGAAGCCACAGGAGGTTCATCATTAACTATGACGTATGTTACAAAGAGGAAAGAAATCTTTGGGAAATCTTTTTTGTTTTGTTTCATTTTTTTTTGAGTCTGGGACCTCCTGTAGACCCAGCTGACCTGGAACTATGTAGATCACAGTGACCTGGATCTTGATCTCATAGAGATCTCCTGCCTCTACCTCCCAAGTGCTGGGATTAAAGGTGGGTGCCACCATACTGGGCCAGGAAGGGAACTTTTTGGCAACTGTGTAAGTTACAGAATGCCTGAGAGAAATATCTTATAGAAGGAAAGATTCTGCTGTTTTAGAGTGAGTCAGACCACCATTACAGGGAAGGCACAGTGCAGGAGAATGTGGAGGAGGTGCCCTAAACCATGGAGGACCAGGAAGCAGAGAGACAGGCTAGAACCAAGGCTGGGTATACTTTTTATTTTTATGTGTTTGTCTGTATGTGCACTATTGTTGTGCAGTGCCTACAGAGGCCAGAAGAGGGCACCCGATCCCTTGAGATTGGAGTTAAGGATGGCTGTTGTTGCCATGTGGGTGTTGGAATGCAACCTGAGTCTTCTGCAAGAGCAGCCAGTGTTCTTAACCCAAGTCATCTCTCCAGCCAGCTGCATATAGTCTTCAAAGGCCTGTCCCTAGAAATCTACTTCTGCCAGCCTGGTCCCATCTCCTAAAAGCTCCACAGCCTACAAAATAGTGCTGCTAGTTTGAGAACAAGCATTGAAAACACCAGCGTGTGGGAGATATTTTAGATTCAAACCATAATAGCAACTATTAGATTGTTAGGAGTATTACAGAGTGTACTTTCTGAAATTCTTTCGTTGCCTTCTTCAGGGCTGAGTAACAATGTCTGGACGTTCTTGCTGCACCCATTCATTGTTTTGCTATTTTTAATCTGTCTGAAATTTTTCTTGTCCATTGATTATCAGTTGTTCTGTGAATTTTTTTTTTTTCTTTAGCTTCCTGTACCTGCTATAGCAAATGGCAATAAATTTGGTAGTTGAAACTAACACATTCATTTGCTTGCAGTTCTGGGGACAGAGGTCCTAAATCAGTATTCCTGGAACAAAATCAAGGTGTGGGCAAGGCTGTGTTCCCTCTACAGCTCCAGAAGAGAACTTGTGTTTTGTCCTTGCCAGGTTCTCCTGGCCGCCAGCATTCCTTGGTTTGTGGCTCAATCACTGCCATCTCTGTTTTCATAGGTATAGGGCTTTTTCTGTTTGAGGCAACTCAACTTCCACTATTTCCTTATAAGGATATATATGATGGAGCTAAAGGTTCTCCAGATAAACCAGCATAGTCTTGTCTCAAGATCTGTCTCTTAATCACACTTGAAAGTTGCTACTTCCAAGGTTAACATTTACGAAAAGCTGGGCCCTGACATCTTTGTGTGACCATTTTGTAGCTTACTACACTCCTTCAGACTGTAAGTTCCATGGAGCAGAGAGCTCATGGGTCTGTGTCCTCAGGGCCTAGAAGAGTTGAGAAGATAGCATTCACCAAATACTTGTCAAATTAAGCATTACTGAATCACTTTGAACATCCTCCTTTAGAATGCAGAGTTGGTCTATCATTTGAGATACCCATATCAATGGCATCCAAATACCACTGGCTGGGTTCACAGTGAGAAACTAATAACTAGGTCTTATCCATCATAGGGGGCTCATGAAGGAATAAACTCCTTGAAAGTGAGGATATTAAAAGTCACTATGAATATCTCTTAGGATACCCCAAATGATATCAAAGGCAGCATTCCAATTACAAAGAACCCTGATTTCCTGACATGCCTAGGCCCCTTCTCCAAACGTTTTGCTTATTAGTTTTAAGGGTTTTAGCTTGTGATCCAGCCACGGGAATTGTACCCAGAACCCACAATAACATTTTTCTATTTTGTGGCTCTGCTGTATTTCTCTTTAGAATGCCACATCTCACACTGGCATCTCTCAAGGCTAATAATTCCTCCACATTACAAAAAAAAAAAAAAACAAACCGCTTTCTTTTCAAACTCTCATTTAAACTCCTCATAGCCTGTCACAGATCTTTACAGTATTGTCACTAAGCTAATACAACTTCATTTTATGAGCTAACACATGACAGGCTTCCTCCAGCAATCCAATGTAACCTCCTTTGGACTTCCTGAGAACCCCAGGGGTCCCAGGACCACACTTGGAGGCTGCGGCCTTAGGGAGAAGAGCTTGCCAGGAGGTTGGCCTGATGGCTGTAGAGGGGAATGCGGGAGTCAGAGGGCACAGCAGGACACAGCACCAGGCCCCCAACTTCCTCCACGGAGACAACTGCGGCTCCCCCAGCCTCC
>NW_008331789.1:6748557-6893827 GCF_000622305.1 Nannospalax galili
TCCAAACCCCCAAACTCCCCCGTCCCTACCCTTCCTCCCCAACTCCGCGCGGCCTTAGCAACCACTCATGCCTCCACCTAACAGCGTCTTCCGTTCCGCAGCTAGGAGGCGAGATGCGCGCGCAGCCCCAAGCGCATTCCGCTGCCCAGAGACAGGCCCCACCCCCTCACCGCTCCCTGGACGCCTGGCTTCCATGGCAACCAGCGGGGACTTCCCCTCCTTCCCCGCCCTTACACAGACCAAACCATTCTCTTGAGGGATCTTCTCAGACGGGACGGAAACAGGAAGATGGACGAACTGCCAGAGCGCTCCTCCTGGGCCCACGGCTGCCCCGGTGATGCGGCGGCACACCGCCTTTCTTCTTCCGGCCGCGCAGCGCTCGGCCCGCGTCCCCCGCTCTCCCCCATCGCAGGGCCATGGTGGGAGCTGGGGGGAGGGGGGTGCCCCCACGTGCCGCACAGGGGCGGGGCATGCCGCCGACGCGCGCAAGGGGGCGGGGCCTCGCGAGGGTGGGGAAGCGGGCAAGATGGCGGCCGGCGGGTGATTCTCCCCGGCTCCCTGCAGGGCTGCGGAGACGCCGGGGGTCCGCGGGGGTCCTGCCCGCGCAGCCAGCCGGTCTCCTCTCCCCCGCCCCCCGGCGGCCTCATCCTTCCCGTCCTCCCCCGCGGGGGCGGGCCAGCTTCCCGGGACACCATGTCAGACTCCGAGGAGGAGAGCCAGGACCGGCAACTGAAAATCGTCGTGCTGGGGGACGGCACCTCCGGGAAGGTCAGTCTTCGAGCGGGCCCGGCGTCCGCAGCTGCCCGCCTTCCTGCCGCGGGGTCGCGGGGCCGGGGGTGGGGCCGCCGAGAGCTGTCGAGCGCCGGGGCCTCCTCCGCCCTCTTGCCCTCCCAGGCTTGGCCTCGGCCTCGGCCTCGGCCTCGTGCGCATGCCCGACGCCTTCCCCGCAGCCTCTGCGAACACCCGGACCGCGCACGGCCGGCGAGCACCCTGTACCCTGCGCCCTGCACCTTGGGCTGCTGCTCTAGGGCCACGCCTCCTCCACTCGGTTCCCAGCACCTCTCAGTCCCACGTGCACTCTGCAGGTACTGACGGAGCACCCCGCCTGCGGTGGGCAGGATGCTGAGGCGCGCGGGATGCTCAGTCTTCAAAACTGGCCTTGATGCGCCGGATCCATGAACAAGCGTGCGCGCCTGGGAGAGTACCGCAGGCACTTGGTCCCCCTTCCCCCTAGGCCCTAAAATGGTACCTGCTCTCGGAGCCGGTCCCTAGGATAAGCGCTGCGGCTTTTCCCCATGTCTTCCCACCTGTCGCTTCTGTCAAAAGCACCACTCTGGGAAAGAGGTGGCTAAATAGTTTGTTGCCTTCCCCCAGCCAAAGCCTTCGTCGCTCTCTTTGGACCCGGAAGGAAGCACTGCAGAAGCCTCTGCCCTAGTTCTGAAATTTGGGTTTCTAGGGCCCCTAGGGACGGTTGCATTCCTCTGCAGAATTTGGAGTCTTCTGCCAATCCTTCCTTGGATAGTTGATTGTCGAGCTTTATTCCGAGGAAAACAGTTTAATGTGATCACATTTTTGAGGAAAGAAAAGAACTTGGGGTCACTTTCAGAATTATATCAAATATTGTGCGCTTAAACTTTCTGAATAAGCAAATTATTGCAAATAAGCACCGATTCTAACACTTTTATTCAACAAAAGTTAAATTGATTTTCAGTTTTTTCATCACTTAGATTTTTTTCTTTTGTAGGCCACATGTTTTTGTTTCTTAAATTCTATTGCATTCAATTAATAGCTGAGTTTACTTTTCATTAAAATGATGACACTAGTTAAAACTCCCAAATTGTGCATAGTAAATTTCTTTAAAGTTTTGCTTATTTGTTGATATTAATTCACTACATGCTGAAGTTTATCCATAGTTTTGTGTCTAGGTTTTAAAGATTTAGGCAATCATACATTAATTTGCTTTCCTTGCTGATTTGCTGAAATGGTTTTGCCCTCTGTTTAAAGCTCTGTCTGGGGCTGGACAAAGAACCACTTTTTTCTGTTCCATATTGCTAAGTTAGGACTGTCATTCTGCTTCAGAGAGTGGGAGTGAGGCTCTGACCTAGTCTTTATTCTCTTGACTAATGTATTTTAAGATTGTAATAGATTTTCCTGCCAGAAATTTCCGGAAAGGAATCTTGTGACTTCATTGTTACTACAGCAGGCAGTGAGTGGTCCGTTCTCTATCCAGCTTTCAGATTGTTGACTCTCCCTCTCTTTTACTGTCCTTTTCTGAACACCACTGCTTTTCTTTCTTATTTTACCCTCATTTAATTCTTGGCCATTTCTCTAGTGTTTGAGCTCTGAGCATCTTTATATCACTGACGGTGATCTGAGCAGAGCTGCTTAGGGGTGATGTGATGTCTCTAGAGCAGTTTAGCCCCACCCTCCAGGAGCCTGTGTTTTTCTTTTCTGTTTCATACTTTCACTTTAATTGCATATTCTCTTAAGATTTTTTGAGGTGGGATATCCTTTTTTGGTATCATTTCAGTGTTAGTAAACATACAGTTTGATTAAAAAAAATGTTAGACGTTTTCAACCCCCTCAAACACCCCTTGTATATTCACACATCAACAATAAGTGTTGCAGATATGGTAGCTGCTTGTTCACTTTATTTAGGAAGTGTATGTATATAGTAACTTTTGAGAAATTATTGAATATGAAAGATGACTCAAAGTGTAGAAAACTGGAAAGGAAGGAAGTGCCTCCCCCAGGTCCAGTTGCTTCTCCCTGTCATTTTTATAGCAAAGCATCAGTGAGATAAGAGCTTACAGTCACACTCTGTGTGTGGCCCATGACCCAGACATTTGACAGTTTATTGCTCTATTTCTCTTGAAAATACTATGATTTTTGAGGCTTTATGTTTGCCTCAAATGTTTCAGGGGAGGGCTTTAAAAACCTGGAAATCCCATTTCAAGGAAAGAACTTTACTCAGAAGTTTTCTGAATATATATTTTTGATTAGTATACCAAGTATGAAGTTTCATTTTGGCATTTTTTCAAACAACATTTGCTTTCTTGTTTCTATTTCCTTTCCTTGTGCTTTTCTGTTTCCAGGTCACACGTGTCCTTTTCTGACTGTTAATATTAAAAACTATTAAAATTTGAGAATCTTAAGTGAAAGTGAAAAAAACACCGCAGATGACATTGTGCTGATATGATGTGTGCCATATTTATCCTTGACTTTCAAGTATTTTGACCATTCATATGTTAAATATTTGAAATCCTTGCAATAGTGTAAGTAGTGGTATTTTCCTCTAGATCTCTCAGCCTCTTCATAGTTGATTTTGTGCGCTACACTTGACAAGCTTGATGGGATAATTAAGGCTAACTGAAAACCAAAATGTCTTTAAAAAGGAACTATTCCCTCTTGTATTCTGATTTCTTAGTTTTGATACTGTTAACACTCTTCAAAGATTGAATGTCTAGTGAGCTTATTTCCAAATGTGCAGTTGAACACCTTTTGTGTCGAAGTGCTGGCTGAATACCTGATGAAATGTCTTAGAACTTCATGACACTTATTGGAATATTTAAAAAATGGAGTCGGAGTGTGCAGATTCTCATCTGTGTGAAAAGTAATGGTCCTGTATAAAAGGAATTTAATTTACCTTGCTAAAAGAAATTGAAGTTTGGCAAAGTGTACTTTAGAACTGCTGTATTTAATCATAACTAACTATAAGGAGCTATCTTGGAAGCTTTATCTTAGTTTCCATTATTTTAAGAAAGTCTATCTTTAACTTTTAAAACGAAAAAAGTTATTTTCCCTTAAATTTGACAGTCTGTCTTGACACAGGGTTGAAGATCTTTTCCCTTTTTATGTAGGTTATTAAGTAAGAGCAGTACGTTTGAAATGCCTAAGTCTGAGTTTTTGAGTTATTTCAGTTGTTACTGCAAGGTTTAGTCTTGTGCTTTGGTAAGAAATGGTACTCTGAAAGAAAGCCCCAGGGTCCTTGAATGAGCTTTTATTTAAAAAGTACATGAATATTTGTTATAGTTTTACTATTTTGACTTGTAAAGCATTTTCTTTGAATAGAAAATACTTATTTTTCCTGCTTCCTGTTAATTTGAAAATACTAACTTCTTTATTTAAATGGTATACATTATCATAGTGACTATATAATTATCTTCATTTAATATCTTCAGTATAGAGAAAAATTAAGACAGCTTTTTATTATAGAAAAAAGAAATTCTACAAGCAGATTTCTCTTAATTAGTGCTTATTGTTACTGATGGTACCACCACCCTTGGAACATGTAACTTTAGAAGTGAAACTTAAGACATTATAAAGTTCAGATCCTAACTCATCTTCTTGCTTTACTTTTTCCATTTATAATTCTTAAATTCTAATTTCCATCTAGGAAAAAGCACTTGCTTGATAATCAGGGCACTTAAAGAAATCTAGCTGATTAAATCACCCGGGTTCCACTGCTGGCTGAGAGCAAATGCAGTTGGCCTGCTGAGTGAGTCCTTCCCTCCCTTGTGACTGGTTGGAGTTGCTAAAGACGGTTTTCTTCAATTAATTGGAGTATGCTCAGATTACTTCAGTTTTGTAGTGGTCTTATGTTTAAATTTTCAAACAAATAAATTAATTTTGCTCTTCTGTGCATCAATTTTTTTTAGACTTCCTTAGCTACGTGTTTTGCTCAAGAAACTTTTGGGAAGCAGTACAAACAGACTATAGGACTGGATTTCTTTTTGAGAAGGATAACCTTGCCAGGTAAGAGACTACAAAATATCAACACAGACGGTTGTAGAAACCTTAGAGAACGAAGAATGAAGCTTATGGCAGGGAACTCTAAAAGAAATGTCAGAGCTGCTTCTTGATGGAGGTAAATGAAACCAGTAAATTTTCCTAGGGAAGTTAACTTTCATCAGCATCTACTATGAGGGCATATTATCTACGGGGGTAAGAAGTCTTCACATTCCCCTTTTTGCTACTGTTTCTGGCAACTATATATATATATATATTTTTTTGATAGACAATAGTTGCTTATAAAATTTTGAAAGGCTTATAAAAATCAAATGCTGTACATTTGTTGGCAGATACTATATTAACTAGATGTGAAAAGATTGGGAAGGATTTTTTAAAGAACTTACTTTGATTAGCTTCTGCTTTAGTTTTTTGTTTGGAAGGTGGAGCAGATGTATAATATACCTCTGCAGCTTCTGTGTTCTAATATGTGAATGCTGTTTTATGTAAGGCAGCATGAAATTGCTGGCATTTAATAGACCACTAAAATTTAGGGTCCCTAGGCACTCATAAAAATACAGTTTGTGCATTCAAGATGTTTCAGTTCACCATGCAAAGAAACTCTGTAGATGCCAGTTGCAGCACATTTTATGGGAAATTCAGGGAAATAATAACACAAAAAGAGTGGTTTATGTTTTAAGTTAGTTTCTCAACAATTGGGGCTTTAAAATGTTCTGTCTATTCAACCTCAGTGGGTAAATGATATTTAAAGTATTTTATTAAAAGTAGTTTATCTTGATTGACTTTATTCTACCCTATCTGTGAGGAAACACATTTGAATAAAGTGGTTGCAAATGTCATGTCCAGTAATGCACTGGGATGTAACTGATCAGTTTTAGTGTTGCTGAAACACATTACCCTCCCCAGTGTTCCCATCTATTGGCAACCCACTAGGAAAGCTATAGAGCAGCTCACGAAAGCTTTTGGGAATTGGAGGTATTCTTTTTATCTCCTTACCAGTATTCTCTATTAGGTTTTGAGATGCCCTGTGTTCAGCTCTTAAGGAAAAATGGATTAGTTAGTACAGCATGAGAAAAAAACAAATTTCTAACTTTCTGTTACTCAGTTATTGTTCAGAAAGAGGGTTAATGAGAAACTTATGCATACTTCGTTTCATCTTTCTTTTAGGGTATTCAGAACTGAAAGTATCATTTTAGTTACACACTACAGTACTAACTTAGCAGAGTTCATGCACAAATTCTAACACATGCACCGAAACTGTCTTTGTGCAGTAGTTTGCTTCAGAGATGCTAGGTGTGTCCAGAAGGCCACACTATACTATTTTGTTTTCAGTTGTTTTGTTTGGATGATTAATTAGTCAAGGCACCAATTTATTATCGCATTAATTCTGTTTAAATTTTCTAATTTTTTTAGTTGAAAGCCTTAAAGGAACAAAACTTACTCAAATATAAAGAAAGGCTAGTTTGGGCCATTTTATGGTGATTTTGACCTATTGCATCATTACCAATTTGAAAATTGTGATTGTTTTATAAAACATGGTTGGTATTTCTGAAATCCAATTTTATAACTCTATTTTTATACATAGAAAGTATTTAGGTTAAAAATGGCATTAGGAAATGTATACTCTTAATATATATTTTAATTTTCCTGATACAGTCTGGTGAGCAGTTTCAGAAAAATAATTCTGTATTTTTAGAAGGCAGTTTTGTGCTACTTAATGGACTCAAATTATCACAGAAATTTTAGTATGAAAACATTGATTTAGTATATTTGATTTTTAGGCATGTTAAGAAACAAGATGAATAAATTGTGAGATTCATAGGCTGTCACACTTTACATATTTAACCCTAATTTCACTTTATGATAATGTTAAATGTAAGATCATTAGTATTTGTACTGTTTGCTAACCTAAAACATTTATGGTAATAGAGCACAGTGTAAATCTAATATTTGTCACTAGTTTTGCCTCCTGGTAAGTCATATTGTTAAGGCTGTAAGCCTCCTGTCCATCGATTCACATTTTCTTCTTGCATGTTTTCAAGGCCATTCCTTTGCAAACACTCACCCATTTTAGTGTATTTCATGATCCGGTATGCTGTATAGTCTGGATGCAACCACTGTGCAGGTTTTGCTGCTTAAAATAGTGTATCTGTTAGTCAGAGATTCTGCTGATAGAGCTTCTTAAGAACCTTAGTCAAAATACTTTCAGGAAGCTGTGGGTACAGTCCAGTAAACAGCGTTCTACTGTGAAAAGGATTTCTAAGTCTTTAGCACAAGAAGTGGGCAGTCTTGTGTTTTTAATTCCATCCTGACTATGCAGCACTTTAAGTAAGGTTAACCAAAGCACCAAGTGTACTTTTACAAGGTCACTGTTAAATCCTTCTGGTGGTTTTGACTCATATCACACATAACTTACCTGTATTTTGCCACTTTATTTTTTTTCCTAGTTACATGTCGTTTCTTACAGAGGAGCAGAAATTTTGTAGCAATCTACATTTGAGAATAGATTGCTGATAATGTCCTAGTGTGTTTTATTTATTAGAAATTTGCTTTAGATGTATTTTTCTACTTAAAAATATTACATTGATTATTTGAATGTTCTATGGCTTTATATCACCTTGAAGATACAATGGGTATCATGATGTTTGCGTGCAAAAATGTAAATGAAAATCATTTTGAATCACATCTTTATGTTTTTGTTCCTTTAATAGAGTCCCCATTTTATTTTTTCTTCTGTGTATTAGTAAGCATAAAATTCAAATGTAGAAGTTAAAATATATTTCTATGCGTAAGAAATAACTAAAGTTAATATTACTTGTTGATGATGTAAGTGGTATTTATTTACTTTTGCTAATATTCTAGCAGAGTATGCATTACTGATAATTCCAGTGGAATTTTTACTTCTGAGTCGCTGGAATCTGTATCTTAAGGGAAAAAAAATGAGCAAATAATAAAAACTATTTTTTTGGAAAGGTAAAGATTTTAGAAAGCACCCTCAGTACATGAATGTAAGTCCAGATGAGAGACAGCTGAGTGTGTGAGCCAGGGACCAGGAAGGACTGTCACCAGACTTTGGAAACACGCAGTGGCATGTGTTCCTCGGGGTAAAGTGGAAGTATTCGTGTCTGATCAGAGAGGCTCTGAGTTTCAAAATGTAAAGGAAGAGAGGAGGGAAAAAACTGACATTTTGATGTAAGGTTAAGGAGTAGGAGTCGTTGGGCCTCGAAGAAATGAGATTAAATATCTTTTAATAATTATTAAGTGGTGAATGAACTCTTACTCTGTGAGAACTGCTATTTGTAAGCACTGTCTTGTTGGAAACTAAGGACTGTAGAGATTTTCGCAGGTAAAATGATAGACTCCTGCCTGTATAGCTACGGGGCTTTGCCTCTGAAGCTTAGCCCTCTGGTGACGGCTGCCCTTCCTCACTGATTAATATGAGATGGTGTTAGAGGAGAATGAGTTCAGCTTCAGATTTCACAAAATTTAGATTTTTAAGAAACAGGATTTATACAAGTTGTTAGACAAGTCTTACTTAGTCTGTGACCTTGAGGTTTTCAAATTCATAGGGCTTTAAGACCAGTTCGGTCATTACTCTTAGCATTCAAGCCGTGTGTGTGGCAGTAATGCTGGTGATAAACTTCAGTAGCCCTCCTCAGTGCTAACGGAAATTCCCCCAGGAAAGCTGCACACTGTGGCAGATGGAACAGATCCACAGCCAGATAATGGAAAGATTAAAAGTGAAAACTTTGGTGGTAATCCAGGGACACACTTTTTGCTTGTGTAGTAAAAACAGTGTAACCGTCATTCTCTGATTTTAGTGTTTTATACGCTTTAAAAATTTGTCTTTACAGTCCTTTTTGTTTCTGAAGAGAGATCATTCTTTCCGTTTCTAAGCTTTTATTTAAAATTTTCCTAATTTGCAAATCATTAAGAAGGTGCCAAGTGAGACTGGAGAAAACTGCATAATTTGGTGAGGAAAATGTTTGAAATGTTAAACTAAAATGCATACCAGGCACAGTCTTTGACTTTGGTAGTTTAATAATTAGTTGTAATGATAAGAGAGAGGACCTTATTTATACATTTTTGTTTCATCTATTTTGCAAAACGCATAAACGATCCTCAGATACTGATTTTTTAGTGTTAGGGTGCTTTTATAATGCCTATTATGGGAAAAGCATTGATTAGACTGTATTCTGTGAAGGCTTCAAAGCACAAATAATTTGTTTCAGTCTTCATGTTTTGAACAAGTACGCATCATGAAGTTCAGAAATGTACTTGGTCTGTGTGGGTTGTGAATAGGGCTGGACTATCAAATGTGTATTTTAGAGGCTAAGTATGAAAACATGCACATTTTGCTTATGTTCACTATTGCAATAGCTGACATTCAAATTAAAGATTCATTGGAGTTGAAATTTATGGGTGCATTTAAATTGTTTTTTTTTTTTTTTTGGTCTTTTTGAGACAGGGTCTCCCTGTAGCCCCAGCTGGCCTCAATCTTTCTATGTAGACCAGGCTGGCCTTGAACTCACTGAGATCTGCCTGCCTCTGCATTCTGAATGTTGGAATTAAAAGTCTGTGCCACCATGTCCAGCAGCACTTAAAAATATTTTTATTCTTTGAGAATTTCATGTATTTTTATCATGTTCCCTCTTCACTCCTCCCCCAGCTCCTCCCCAGTCCACCTTACCTTTCTTACCCCCATCTTCATGTGCTCTTTGCTTGTTTCCTTCCAATTGTGCTGTCTGTCTTGGCTTGCCAGGGCCACTTAAAGAAAACTGACTACAGCCTCTGTGGGACTCCCAGCCCCCTCCCTCTCCAGGCTGGGCTTTTATCTGGCTTGTGCTTGTACAGGTCTTGTGCACACAGCCAGAACTGCTGTGAGTCTGTGCTGCAGCTCTCCTGTTGTGTGGACAGCACTGTGACTCTGCAGGCATTTACTGCTCCAGCTCTTGCAATCTTACCACCCCTCTTCCAAGATGATCCCTGAGCTGTGTGGGGGGTGACGTAGATGTCTCATTTAGGGCTGACCACCCTGAAGTCTCTTGTCCTCTGAATGTTGACAGCTTTGGGTCATTTCTATAGTCTGTTGTTCTGTGAGTTTTAGAACTCATGGAATTTAGAGCCAACTATGAAATTTATATTTGTATTCGGGTGCATTAATCTATCAAGCTTCCATTTTTCAAGTATTTTTCTTAGTGTATATGTACTTTATATTGATCTGTTCTCTGAGAATATTTTTGTTAAGGCTTAAGTTTATAAATCAAAATGTATTTTATTTTATACTGAAGGAAATTATAAATGTATTTCCATGGAAATATGGACTAAAGTTTCCCTACTATGATTTGTTTGACAACACTGTTTTCAGATTTAAATATCTGACCATGTGAATTTTCAGAATAAAATACAAATTGGTGTCAGAATTTATCATTGTTACTTAGTATTCTATGAAACTGTTCATATGTTAGATTGTTACTCTTTTGTATTCTTATTTTTATATTTTAGGAAATTTGAATGTGACTCTTCAAGTTTGGGATATAGGAGGACAGACAATAGGTGGAAAGATGTTGGATAAATATATCTATGGAGCACAGGTAAGACATGAATTCTATGATTATTCAAATAGGTTAAGTACTGTCTTTACAAAAGCGCACAGGCACACATCACATACACACATTCTAGTATGATTTTTTTTTTTTAAATCTGAACCAATTTCTCATGTACTAGTGCTTTGGTTTCCTCCTTCCCAGATTGTTTGGAATGATTTGTTGGGAATTGGAAAACTCTTGGAAGCTTTCATATAATACTTATTTTACTAACTACAGTTGTCATTTGTTGACTGAGTGCAGTGGTTTGGCTCTGATGACTGATGTCATATAAACTGAGTGAAAAACAGGAGGGGAAATTTAGTTTCAAGAAACTGAAGACAAATATTCGTATGTCTGCCTTTTTGGCCTATATATTGGTCTACTAAATAATTATAATTCAGACTAATAGAACATCTTTTGCATCAGAAAGGTAGATGTGATTATGTGTGTGATGCACACATTAGTTTAATATGTGATAATTCTTTACTTCAGAAGAAAATTGTATAGTCGCCTGAATATATGCCTAAAATTTTTTTTTGATAATTTGAGCTCGTAATGAATATAATTTATAATATATGTTCTTGTTTTTTTTTTTGAGATTGGGTCTAATTCTGTGACTCAGGCTGGCCTGGAACTCACTGTTTAGTCCAGGCTGGCTTCAAACTCACAGTAGTCTTTCTCCCTCAGTCTTCCAAGTACTAACATTACAGTTAAACCACTATGCCTGGCTATAATTCATGTTTTTAAATAAAATCATAAAGAAGAAAAATGTATATGCTAGCAAAATACTTTAGAAATTATTTCCCATGTTCAGTGAAGAATAACTGGCTTTTTAATGCTTTGCAGCTTGCTTTTTGTTTATTGTCAGAGACTAGGAAATAGATCATTCCATTGAATGCCATTGTCTAATGAAGTAACATACATATGCCATTGGAAATGAGGTCTGTGGCACCTACCTGGTACACAGGCCCTGTTTATGTGTTAATTTATTTCTGCTTTTGTTTCCAGTTTTAGTTTGTACCTTTACGTCATGAGACATGAGGATAATACTCCAAATGTTTGTAGTTCTGTATTGGAACTTTTATGTATTCAGTATGAGAAGTATAATTTGGTTAAGTGAATCTGTTTCTTATAAAACATGAATCTGTAGGCTAGAAACAGGACTCTACTTGATCAAAATCGGCTCTTAGGAAATACCATGGAAAATAGAATCTAATTTATTCTATAAAATATTGAGAACTATAAATGAAACCAACATGGTTCTCAATCGTGTATTCAGTGCCTTAGAGGCTTCTTTTCCATTATATTTGACTCTGTCTTTTTTACATCATTCTTTTTCTTCTGCAAAATCTTTCTGCTAGTTTAACCTTTACGCTTCAGATTATATGACTTGATAGCTTTATGCACATTCTTTTTTTCTCTTTCTCTCCTTTTCTTTTTTTTTTTTTTTTTGAGAAAGGGAGACAGGGTCACCTTATAGCCCTAGCTGGCCTGGAACTTGCTATACAGACCAGGCTGGCATTAGTCTCACAGAGATCTGCTTCCCTATGCCTCCAAGTGCTGGAATTAAAGGTGTTTACTACCATACCTAGCCTCCCATTCATTTTTTAAAGGTTTATCTCTGAGTTTTGTGAATTTTTTCTTTGGCAGTTTTAGTTTTTCCTCTGTGGTGCTGGGGATCAGACCCAGGGCCTTACACATACTAGCCAAAAACCTTACTGCTAAACTATATCCGTAGTCCTTTAATTTTTTTTTTTTAAATTATTATTAAACTGGTTAGATTTAGGGCCCGGAGAGATGGCTCAGCGGTTAAGAGTACTGGCTGCTCTTACAGAGCACCCAGGTTCAGTTCCCAGCAGCCACAATGGTGCTTAACAAGAATCTGTAACTGCCAGTTCAGGGGACCTGATGTCCTTTTCCGGCACATTGCATGCATGTGGTGCATTTAAATACATGTAGGCAAACCACTTATATACATAAAATAAAAATAGATAAAATTTTAAAAATCATATAAGTTATCTAAATTATTAAAAATTTGTTAGTGTCATATAAAAAAATCACTACTTATGTGAAAGTCGCAAAATATAAGTTAACTATTCTCAGATCTGTAATCAGTGGAATTTAGTACATTAATAACATGTAACTATCATTAAATTGGTGGTGCATGTTGACTACTTTTGCGGATGTCTTATGCAGTTTATTCTTCACAATTTCTGCGACTGTTACAAGGACATACCCTGTTGTGCTAAACAGCCATACTACATGGTGTTTCTGAGAAACATCCTAAGAAACTGGGAATTCTGAGATGATCAGAGAAATTGTCATGCGCGAATGGCAGTGCAGTAACATTTTTGTGCTTTCCAGTAATTCTGAACTAAATGGTATGTAAAATACACAAAAGTGCATTTACCACTGTACTATTTTGTTGAAATATATGTAAACAGTATGTCCCAGCCAGGGAAACAGTGGTTCACTATGAGCACTGGGGAAGATGTCACTTTTTAAAAGCATTGCTCTCAAACATATTCCGATATATTTAATAACTTCGTATTTTATAATCATACAATTATTTTTTTAGAGTAGGTCCATATTACTTCAACAGCTGTACATACTTTCTATTACCCATTTCATGAATACTTTGGACGTTAGCACACATGGTACAGGATAAAAACATTCTTTTTTTAAAACTTTCTTTTTTTGGTCTTTTTGAGACAGGGTCTCCCTGTAGCCCTAGCTGGCCTGGCACTCGCTATGCGGACCAGCCTGGCCTCGATCTCACAGAGATTTGTCTGCCTCTGCCTCTCAAGTGCTGGGATTAAAGCTGTGCCCCTGTGCCGAACCTTTTTTAAAAACTTTATTTTTATTTTATTTGTATGAGTGTGTTGCCTGCATGTATTTAAGTGGACCCATGTCATGCAATGCCCACAGAGGTCAGAAGAGGGCATCTGATCCCTTGAAACTGGAGTTATGGGACCGTTGTTACCCACCATGTAGGTGCTGGGACTCAAACTTGGGTCTTCTGCAAGAGCAGTTAATGCTCTTAACCACTGAGTCATCTCTCCAGCTTCCAAAAACATTCTTTTTTTTTTTTTTTTTTTAAATTATTTTTTTTTTATGTGTTTGCGTCTATTGCCTGCATGTAGGTAAGTGCACCCATGTCATGCAATGCCTGCATTGGTCAAAAGGAGGCTGTCGGATCCCCTGGGACTGGAGCTAAAGACAATTGTTAGTCGCTATGTGGGTGCTGGGATTCGAACCCGGGTCTTCTGCAAGAACAACCAAAGTTCTTAACTGCTGAGCCATCTCTCCAGCCCCTCCAAAAACATTCTTAAATAATGTTTTGGCAAGCTATTTTAAGGCCATCAACTTAATAAGTTAATGCTAGTTAGCATTTTGAATAAACTCATCTAACTTATTCATTGTATATAGAATTATTTTACATATTTCTAACTTTTCTGTTGTGTAAGAATTATCTTATATAAGTCTGGGGTATTAAGCCATTGAATTTTTTTTGCCCATGTGAATCTGTTTTTTTAAACCATTTAATACCAAGAGGGAAGCCTATTTGAAGGCTGGAAGCTCACTTGGCTTTAAAAAAATTAATTATTTTATCTTCTTCACTTTTTCTCATGATAACGTTAAAACTGGAGCAACAGTCTATTGAATAGTGTTGGTCAAAACCAATTGAATTGACCCCCAGAAAGAATTAATGAGATATTTTGACAGGAACTAATTCTAAGAATTAAAGTATGTCCTAGTTAAATTCCCGGATTTTAAATTAAGTTAAAAATTCCTAGGAGTCTTCAGAAAGATGTTATAGGCTATTTTTCCTAGTGGTTGGGAGCAAACACACAGTACGTAGTGTTTAGTGCCCTGTAACCTGTGGCTCACAGAGGCTAGTGACAAAGCTCAGAGGAGGACAAGATGTTTCGTTTCTGTAGCTCTTTCCATCCTGGAACCTAAGTGGTTTGCAAACACTGCTCCACTGAGCATAAACTCGATGAACGTAGTCATTTGTGAGGTGGAACACAACAACTGTTTGTACCGATGCCCCATACAAGTGAACCTGCTTTTATCTACCAACAGAAAGAAGCATTTGATACATGAAGACTGGAGAGAGAGAGCACCTCTCAGGGCTCGACTCCCGGCACCTTCCACTGTCTTTTACTGTGAATTTTTTCACTGGATTATTTGCCAAGTTGTAGCTGTGTTTATAGCCTTCTTGTACTGGTGTTCCTTATATGTTGTAGTGTATTATGGCTGTTGCATAATTTTAGTTAATTACTGCATATAATTAAAAATTGAAGTAGATCGTTTCTCTTGCAGGACAGGAAGAAAAAAGGAACATGCATTTTGGGAATGAGAGAACTTACTATTTTTGAGATTAAGTACTCGGTTTAGTGTCGCTTAAATGATAGATTTTTTTTTTTTTTTTTTTGTGCAATCCTTTCCACCCTGGTAGAATAGAAATTTATGTAAGGGGCTAGAGAGATGGCTCAGTGATAAAGAGCACTGGCTCTTCTTGAAGAAGACCTGGATTCAGTTCCCAGCACCCACATGGCAGCTAACAACCATCCATAACTGCTGTTCCAGGGGATACGATGTACTTTTCTGGTCTCTGTGGGCATTGCACAACAGGGGTGCACTTACATACATGGAGGCAAAACCCTTATACAAACTAACTTAAAAAATTTAAAAATCATGAAATATTTTATAGTTACTGAGATTGTGGGAATAAAATATTATAGCAAGAATTAAAGGTAATCACTAGGAAAAAGTTATTAAGAATATGAAATGGAGGCTGGAGAGATGGCTCAGCAGTTAAGAACACTGATTGTTCTTGCAGAAGACCCGGGTTTGAATCCCAGCACCCACATGGCAGCTAACAACTGTCCGTAACTCCAGTCCCAGGGGATCCTAGTGCCTCTTCTGTCCTCCTTGGGCATTGCACAACACAGATGCACTTACCTACATGCAGTCATAACACTCATACACATGAAATAAAAATAATAAATAAAATATTAAAAAAAAAGAATATGAAATGTTGCCAGCAGAATGCATTGCTTTCAAACTGCAGTTGTTACTTTGAGATTGGTGTGCATTTGGTGTGCCAACTCGTGCTTAGTTGATGCTAAGTGAAACAGATGAAAACAAACTACTACATAAAAAGTGACGTTTTGTTGTATTTATATACAAGAACTTTGGACTTTGCAAAGAGAAGCTGTAGTATCTTGGAATTGGAAGGAAAGACAAAGTACAGTGAAGGCATGAAAAACAGAGGAAATTGGCATTGACGAATTTAAAATAAAGAAGCAGTTCTAAAAGTTGAAATCTGATTCCCAAAGGTCCTGTGAAGAGCTGTGGGAGGGAGAGCAGCAGTTAGAGGCTAAATTAAGGAGAGCAGCAGAGAGGCAGCATGGGTGTCAAGACAGAGAAAGCTAGATGGCACCCGGTGGTGTCTGGCCTTAGGAGCAGTGCTGTGGGCCCTTGATGGCCACGGCATCATGCACGGTAGATCCCACAGGTGCCGAGGTCACCTCAGACTTCACTTGAGGCTCAGCTCTCTTGCATTTTGGGGAAGTTGTGCTTGTTTGTGACTGGTAAGGATCTGATAATTTTCTGGAAAGGGTCAGAAGGGCTCTGGATTGATTAATGTACAGAGAGACTCAGCTTTGAAGGTGCCCGTACGGAGGTAACTACTCAAGAGTTGTGATTTTTAGGGAGCTGAGGCTGATGTGTAGAGGCTTTTGGAGTCAAAGTTTTGGTACTGAATGTCTTCCAACATTTGGTCCATTTTACCTGTATTATCAAATGACATGTGTGATATCAATGTTGTTGACTTTTCATTCGTTCTGATACCGTTAATTTGTTTCTTTTCCCTTTAATTGATCGTTTTGAAAAACCAGCTTTGGTTTTATTGCCTTTTTTTCTCTTTCTATTTATTGATTTCTTCTCTACTTTTTATTTCTAGTTCCTTTTCTTGTTTTAGTCTGAAATTGTTCTGTTTTCCTGCTGTGGGAGCTTAGATTACTGGTCTTTGCTCTAGAGAGCATATAATGGAAAACCATAGTAATTCAATGCTAACCTACCTTATTTAAGTACAAAGTCCTGCAGCCTCAGACTTCTGGGATTGTAGACGTGCCTGGCTAAGTACTGCATTTGCTGCACTTTACTGGTTTTGATAGGTTGTATTTCTGTTTGTTCTCTTATGACTTGTTTGATTCATGTATTATGTAGAAGCATGCTATTTAATGTTTAATCAAGTAATTTTAATTTGAATCCTAGTTTAACTTAAGTGTAGTTTGAGAGTATGCTTTGTGTGAGTTTTCTTGTGAATTTGTTAAGGTGTGCCGTCAGACTCAGAGTGCAGTCTGCCTTCGGGAATGCACCCGAGAGCTTGAGAAGGAAGTGTGCTCCGCTTTGTTGGCTGTATCGTTGTGTGCATCAATGTGTGTCAGCTGAAGTTGATTACTATTCGTTAGGGCAGCTCTGTCCATACTGAATTTATTTGCTTGATGTGTCAGTTAATGAGAAAAGAGTGTTTAAGCCTCCAATTAGAACAGCAACTTGGTGGATTTGGAATTCCTTCCAGTTCTATAACTTTTGGCCTCATATATTTTAAAGCTTTGCTGTTGGGAGCATATATCTTGAGGATTATTAGTATTCTTGGAGAACTGACTTTTTTATTATGCTAGAAATTATTCATAATTTTCTTTATTCTGAAATTAGCTTTGTCTGAGATTAATTTGAGTCTAACTTTATTTTCATTAATGATTAAATGACATTTTTCTGCCCCTTTTAACCTGTGGTTTTATATTTAAATTGAATTTAGTATAGGAAACATATAGTTGAGTCTTGTTATTTTTCTCTGCTCTGATAATCGTATGTATGTATGTATGTATGTATGTATGCATGTATGCATGTGCTGGGGATCGCACCCTAGGTTTCTTGAGTAATGGGAAGGTGCTTTACTACTAAGCTACGGCCCTGGCTCGTTTTTTCATTTTGAGACAGATCCTTACTAATTAACCAGGTTACCCTTGAACTCACTCACTAGTTGATATAATAATTTTTTTTAAAGACTAGTTAAGCTGTTTTGCCATACTATTTTGATTGCTGTAGTTTTGTAATATAATTTGAAGTCAGGTAGTGTGACACCTCCAGCTTGTTCTTTTGTTTATGATTAGCTTGGCTATTTGAGAGTTTTCTTTTTTTTTTTTTAATGGTACTCATTTCTGTGTTTCTCAGAACGTCTGACATTGTTTTCCTTCTTCCTGAAGAACCTTTTAAAATGTTTCTTCCTGGGTCTGGGCCACCTCACTCTGATTATTTAAGCTTCATTTGCCTGCAAATTTCATTTTTCTTAACAGCCAAATAATATTCCAGAAAGACAGATGTTGCAAGTTCTCTTCATATGTGGATAATAGCTTTGCATCCTTGGATATGTATATTTACATTGGAATACCCATAGACATCAGAAAGCCTGTACGCTTCTAAGAGAGGGAAGACGGAATGCAGGTGGTGTGGAAGGACAGTGGGAAATAATGGAGCAAGAAGGGCTAAGTGGGGTGGGAGGTGGAAGAAGGGCGGGGTGACAGGAGTATGGGGGGGTGACTAACACTAAAGAATTCTGAG
Organism: Nannospalax galili; assembly: GCF_000622305.1. NCBI lineage: Eukaryota > Metazoa > Chordata > Mammalia > Rodentia > Spalacidae > Nannospalax > Nannospalax galili. The sequence goes on from NW_008331789.1 coordinate 6,766,530, forward strand.
TTTTTAGACAACGAACACTAAAGTTGAGTTAATACTGAGTTAGACAACGAACACTAAAGTTGATGGGGCTGGAGAGATGGTTCAGTGGTTAAGAGCACTGATTGCTTTTCAGAGACTGCACTTGCAGAGGTCCTGGGTTCGATTCCCAGCACCCACATGGAGGCTAACAGCTATCTGTAACTCCAGTTGCAGGGGAATCTGATGCCCTCTTCTGACCTCTGAGGGCATTGTAGGACACAGGTGGCGCACTTGTATACATGCAGGCAATACACTCATACACATAAAATAAAAATAATTAAATGAAATATTTTAAGAAAGACTTTTGAGAAAGTCAAATAGAAATATACTGTTATTAGTTACTTTTCTGTTACTGTGATTATAAAAGAAAGAGTTTATTTGTGCTTACAGTTCTCGAGGAATCAGAGTTCTTCATGGCAGGGAGCCATGGTGGCAGGAGGTGGTTGGAGCAGGAGCAGAAAGCTAAGTGCTCACATCTTCAGGCAGGCACAGAAAGCCGAGAGTGACTGGAAATCTAGCAAGGCTTAAGAACTCTCTAATCCCACCCCCAGTGACATGCTTCCTCCAGCAAGGCCACACTTTCTAAGACCTCACAAAACAGCTCCACCACTTAGGGACAAAATGTCCAAATACTTGGAGCCTGTGGAGGACATTTTCATTCAAACCACCACAGCTACTGTAGAAGCTTCCTAAAATATATACATACATACAGGGTTTAAATGGAGTTACTTTATAATGAGGGGACACCATTGTCTATCAGGTAAAATGGCAAGTGCCAGGAGTGGGTTATCTTTTTTGGAGTTGTTGGCCAGGAGGTTACCATGGGCTCCCAAACACTGCAGATTGTTGTCATTGCTTTCGGTTACGTTTTGGAACTTGATGGTAAGACCTTATTGCTGAAGACACCATATACTTGAGTCATGGGACATGGAGAAATCAAGCTGGTACTGACCTGAGGCTTCATCCCTTCTGGCATAGCATTCATAACTCCAGCTATAGCACCAGAAGGTACTCTGCATGCTCCTGGGGGAGAAAAGTAATCACTAGTCATACCTGGCTGGGAACCCTGACCACCGGTGTTACACTGGCACAAATGTTACAGTAGTAACCAAACACTTTCTGATTGAATTTAAGGCCTACTCCACAAGACAGAACTTGTGCCTGGCACTGTTATTGGGGTTAAGAACCTGAGGCCAGGTGTGTCACAGGCCATAGGAGAGAACACATTGCTATTATTCTGCTAAATGGATATAGTATTAAACCAGTGCGTAAAGGCTTATCATTGTATCCATAGATAAGTGCATCTCTCAGTCCTGATCAAAGAATATTCTTGAAGTAGATGGCGATTAACACAGAGATCCACAATTGTTCAACATGTAGGGAAGAAACAATTGTGGAGTGCTCAGCCCTAAATAAGACATCTGTGTCACACCCCTTCTTCTAAGTCTCGGGGATCATTTTGGAAGAGTGAGTAGAAAGATTGTAAGAGCCAGAAATAGTGAATGACTACAGCAAAACAGTTTTCTGTTTACAACAGGGCATTTGCACATACAAACAGTGGCTATGACTGCATGCACAAAACCTCCACAAGGTCAAGTGATACAGAATCTCAACAAGGAGTGTGTGTGTGTGTTTGTGTGTGTGTGTGTGTGTGTGTGTGTGTGTGTGTTGAGGTTGGGAAGTCCCACCCCTAGTTGAGGCACTATTAGTAATTGATGACTACTCCGGTGAGGGGGAGTCAGTTTTCTTCAGGGAAGTGGCCCCTGAGGGACCCATGCTCCAGTAGATGGCCCTATACCTATGGGCATCCTGGCAGCAGTAAGTGGACTCCATGGATGTTTTATTTACTTTTCTGTTACTGTGATAAAACACCATGACCAAGGCAGCTTATAAAAAGAAGAGGTTATTGGGCTTACGGTTCCAGGCTCCAGAGGAATGAGAATCCATCATGGCGGGGAGGCCTGGCAGCAGTCACCCGGAACAGAAAGCCAAGTGCTCACATCTTCAGGCAGAAACAGGAAGCAGAGAGAGCCAGACAGGAACTGGGCAAGCTATGTACTCTCAAAGCCTGCCCCAGTGAAGTGCTTCCTCCAGCATGGCCACACCTCCTCATGGTTCCATGACTCTCCCAAAACAGCTCCTTGAACTAGGGACCAGTGTCCAGATACTTGGAGCTAAGTGGGGGCATTCTCATTCAAACCACCACAGTGGGTAAAAAGAAAAAAGAGAGAAGAAGAGAATACATGAAGGTGAGAAGGAATAGGGGGGTGGGGAGGATGGGGATGAATTGTAGTGGACTTGATAAAAATATTCAGTCAATTAAAAAAAATTGTTTCTTTCAAGCCAGATGTGGTGATGCCTGCCTCAAATCCCAGCACTTGCTAGACTTTAGACAGGAGAATGAAGAATTTAGGGCTAGCCTTGGCTACAAAAAGTGAGACTTGTCTCAAAAACACAAACAAAAAATAAGCCCCCCCAAACAAAAAAGAAACAACCCAGCAACCAGGCAAACAAAATACATCAAAAGTAAAACAAACTAAAACAAGTAAACTATTACCTGGGCAGCTCTCCTCAGTATGAATTCCCTCAGAGTTTATTTCTCTGGGAAGTTTGTAAACTTCTGAAGGATAATTTCCTTATTACAGAATTCTAAATTGGTTGTTTTCTGTCAGCACTAAATGTTTTGGTTGGTTTCTCTCTAGTTCTTATCTATCCTCTTATTGGTAGCATGCTTCCTCCCCTTTTCTGGCTTCGTTCAGGATTATTTGTCTTTTGTGTAATTTAAATATGTGGTATGTCAACATGTAGAATTTTAATGCTTCTCTTACTTCAGCTTCTCATTTAATTTCTGCTGCTGTGATGAAACACCCTAACTAAAAGTAACTTTAGGGGAGGAAGGATTTTAGCTCACAGTTCCTGGTCACAGTCCATCTCTGCAGGGAAGTCTGAGTAGCCTCCGGAGTGTGAGACAGCTGCCCACTGCACATTTACAGGGGCAAGCAGAGAGAAAGGAGCCATGTGCACTGATTGCTTGGTTGCTTGTGCTCAGCTGGATTTCTTTGTACAGGTCAGGACTTCCTGCCTAGGGAATGGTGCTGCCTGTCATGGGCTGGGACAGTCCCCACAGACATGTCCTTTGGCCAACCCAGTGTAGACAGTCGCTCATTGAGAGTCACTTCCCAGGTCATTGTAGATTGCACCAAGTTGACAAAGCTAACCAGCAGACTCTCGATCCTTTGAAATACTTGGATACATGGTGTGGTGTCTAAATTAATTTGGCAATTTCTTGGCATTGCCCCTTCAAACATGTCCTGAACTTCTGTCTCTCTTCCTGTTCTGGTCATCCCTGTAGTGTGTTGCTTGCAGTTGTCTCACTGGGTTTGATGCTCTGTCTTGCTTTATTCATTATCTTTCTTCATTTTAGTTTTGGAAGTTTCTGTTGACCCGTATTTAAGCTCACATGTTTCTTCTAGGCTGTGCCCAGTTTGTTAATGTGCCAGCCATGGCATCCCTCATCTCTGTTACAGTATTTCTTATATCCAGCATTTCTTTTATTAGTCCTTGGAATTTCCATATTTCTGTTCATAGTGACTACCTGTTCTTGCATGTTGTCCATCTTTTCCATGTAATCCTTAAGGTAATCATCAGTTTAAATTCACTGTCTAGAATTGTAAAATCTATATTAAATCTGAAATTAGTTCTTGTATCAGTCACTTTTCTGTTGCTGTGATAGAAACACTAACCAAAGCAATTTATAGAAGGAAGAGTTTATTTGAGCTTATGGTTCCAGGGAAATTACAGTCCGTCATGGCAGGGGAGCATGGTGGCTGGAGGTGGCTGGAGCAGGAGCAGCAGAAGCGAAGTTCTCGCATCATCACACAGGCACAAGAAGCAAGAGAGTGACTGGAGATCCGGCAAGGCTTAAGAACTTTCTAAGCCCACCCCCAGTGACGTGCTTCCTCCAGGATAGCCACACCTTCTAAAACCCCCCAAAACAGCCACCATCTGGGGACAGAATGTCCAAATACTTGGAGCCTATGGGGGACATTTTCATTCAAACCATCACAGTTCTATTGCTTGTTTTTCTCCTAATCTGCCTTTTGAAATGCAGAGCATTTCCTCCTACTTGCAGGAGGCCCTCAGAGACTTGTTGACTGTTGACTCATTGCTGTTCTTTATACAGTGGAGTATAGGGAGGGTCACTGGACTGTCACCTGAGATTCTGGCAGCTGCACCTGGCTCCTCCCTGCCTTTTGTAATTCTTTCCTGAGTACAGGTGGCCTAGTGGTCTTGGGAAGTGCTAGAGTATGCAGACTGAGGAAGCCTAGTTGAAGGGGGTGATTCCATCTATGTGGCTATGGGGAAGTCATCATCTGTGTTGGGGTGAGACTTCCTGGCAGTGTGGCTACTTTAGGCTCACCCATACTCTGTAAGTGAGCCCCAAAGACTCATTAGTTCCTTACGTTGTACTTAGGTGGAAATGGTAAGTTGTTTGTCTTTGGTGCCCTGCCTGGAAGGATAGACCTTTGTTTATAACTCCCCAGGGAAAGAGTTTTTACAACAAATGCTTAGTTATTTTCTATTGAATGATGGGCAAGGTAAGTTGAATAATGAGTTGAAGTAAATAGGCCTTTCTCATCAGGTTTTCCATTGCTTTGGCCTTGCATATGTTGCATTTAGCTTATAGCTTTAGGTGACAGAGGCATCAAACCCCTCTGGTGCCCTTATTTAATTCTTCCCATCCTTCTTAGGTATTTCAGAGAACTCCTTTTTAGGTAATATGTGCCTTGTGCATCATCGAACTGACATTGGTTGCTTTATACTGGAGTTCTGTTGATTCTGTGGTGAAGTATGGAGGAAGGAAAAGTTGTGATCAAAATATGTCAGCATTTAGGAAGCTCCTGCTTAATGAGAAGATGGCCCCAGGAGTCAGAAGTTGAGAACTTGCCTTCCTTGAAGGGATGCGAGTCTGGGTAGATAGCACAACGGTTGCCTTCTTTTTCTCCATGTCAGAACCATGAAGGTGCCTTTCTCTGCTCTTCAAGTTCCTGGAGGTAAAGCCCATAAAAGTGGGGTGATTTGAAGACGGGGCTGCTGAGAGTTTGTCCCTGTGCTCCTGAGGCGCCTTCTGTAGATGGCCAGAATTGCTATTTGGACATTCCTACTTTACTTCCTCTCTTGGCTTCTGCTCCAAGGAGGCAGGTCTTGGCAGAGACGCTCTTTGATCTGCCCATCTTTCCAGGGCTCAGGGTGGCGATTTGCCGTCCAGTCTTGGTTCTCTGATCAGAATCCAGAGAAGTCCATCTTTGTTTTGTTTAGGATTTTCCTTGTAAAGACAGAGGTAATAACTGAAGTTTGTTATATGTCTGGACTGTTACAAAAAGCCCTGGAGTTTCTTTTGTACTTTGATACTGTTGGTTTTCCCATATTGGCTTCTCAGTGTTTTTCACTGTAGCATTGAAGGTCAAAACCAGCAGTAATTGTCATGGTAAGATCAAAGGCAGAATCGGTTTTACATTTATTTGTGTTGGGAATATGAACGCAGAGGCATTTGGGTTGGCAGATAGTTAGAATTTATCTTTTTTTTTTTTTTTTTTTTTTTTTTTTTTTTTCCAATCTTAAAGGATTCAAAAGAATCTCTGAAAAATGTAAGGACACAATGGTTAGACCAGGGGCTAATAGGGTTGTCCTATGAAGAGCTGGATGGTAGGTTCTTTAGGTCCTGCAGGCCATTGCTATCTCTGTTGCAGTGAGTCTTCATCTCAGGTCTTCATTTGTAGTGCAAAAACGGCCATTGATCATGCTTAAAAGAGCATAACTATATTTAAATAAAAGCCTTATCTAGAATACATGTGGACTGGACCTTTGGTTCACAGTTTATAAACCTTTGTTCTAGATCAGTGGTTTCCAGTTTTCAATATTGCTGACCCAGAACTGTTCATCAGCAGATGGTGACAATTATATTTTATTTGCATATACTTATCATACTGAATTACTGTCTCATTTTGGTAGAAAGATATTTATATATTAATGAAAAGGTTCCAAGACTTTTAAAGTTTAGTTATCGAGGGTCTGGGGTTTATTTGATGAATATAAAACAAAGTTACCATAAAAATGTGATTCACATAGAATAATAAAAATCCCATACAATTGTATAAAATATTAATTTAAGTGATTTATTTATTGTGCATTTTTATTCTCTTAATCATGTAGGTTTGTTAGGTATTTTTAAAGTGAGAAAGCAGAATTGTTTTCCAAGATCAATAGGTGATGGGTCCAGGACTAGAATCTAAGAGTAGCGCTCTTTCAGCAAACAGTAAATCCTGTCACCTCCCGCAGTGGAAGGTAGAGTCAGTACAGTGAGGGTTACTATCTCCAGAGTTCAGTTTTGGAGCTTTAGTCTTCAAGAAAGTGAGATTATATTTCTTTTTTAAATTAAAAAAAATTTATTATTTCTATTTTATGTGTATGAGTATATTGCCTGCATGTAAGTAGGTGCGCCCATGCTTTGCAGTGCCTGTGCAGGTCAGAAGAGGGTGTCAGATTCCTTGGAACTGGCATTATGGACAGTTGTCAGCTGCCATGTGGGTGCTGGGAATCGAACCTGCGTCCTTCGCAAGAGCAGCCAGTACTCTTAACCACTGAGGCATCTCTCCAGTCCGAGATTATATTTCTTATTTCAGATAATTCTATATTTGTCATTATTTCAGCATATCTTGGAAGAAACAAATAGATCTTGTTACCAAAATAAATCAGAGAAGTGGTTTTGTCTAAAAATTATGGACTATTTATATTTATTTTTGTTTTATTGAGGCAAGTTCTCATGTAGCCCAAAGTGGTCTCGACAGACGTACGATGTAGCTAAGGCTGACCTTCAACTTCTGTGCCTCTTCCTTCTGCCCTCCCAAGCATTGGTATATGCCACCATTCCTGGCAAACTAAGGTGCTGTTGGTTGATGTTTTGTTTTTTGGGGAGGGAAACAGGGTCTTGCTATGTAGTGCAGACTGGCCTAGAGTTCATTGTGTAGTGGCACACTAAATTCAAACTCCTAATAGTTGTCCTGCTTCAGCCTCCTTAGTTCTGAAATTACAGGGTTGAACCACCTTAAAATGATAGAATATTTAAAATTGAAAGGTATCTTGGAAACTATCAAAGATATAATTGTAAAGATAAGAAACCCAAGGAGCTAGAGAGATGGCTCAGCAGTAAAGAACACCGGCTGCTCTTGCAGAGGATCTGGGTTTGGTTCCCAGCACCCACAAGGCAGCTCACTACTGTCTGTAACTCCAGCTCCAGGGGATCCAATGCCCTCTTCTGATCTCTGTAGGCATTGCATGACATGGGTACACTTATGTACATGCAGGCAATACATTCATACACATAAAATAACAATAGTAGAATACGTTTTTTAAAAATATAAGAAGCCTGAGACCCTGAGAAACTTTGTGACTTAAGGGCCAGAGTGGTTTAATAAAACCACAGTGCTACTCAAAGATTGTAACAGCAGTCAGTATGTTCTGGCTTTAGAAAGTCTACTTCTAAAGTCTTGACAGTTTCTGTGAGCCAAGTATTGCATATACTCATGATTAAAATTTTTATATAAACTCATGGATTTTGTTAAAAAGAGCTCAAAATATTTTACTAATTCCTGTCATTTCTGCTGTCCATGCTCGGCTGCTAATTGTTTATGTGCATGGTAGGAGCACCACGTGCTGGTGTCTTAGCCATCTTGTCTTAAGTAGTACCACAGTGATGGTAGCTGCAGGGGAGCACATACCAGGAGGATTGGAAAATGGTACAAATAATGCTGCCTCCCCCATCTCCACCCCCACTGAGCCCCAAGCTTATGGATAAGTGTTTACCAACCTATTACTGGCTGTGTCTTATGCTGACATATTTATGTGCCTGGTTTTCCTGGAAGACTATGAATGAGTTCCTTGAAGTTTTGCACTTAGATCCCTAAGATTTAGCATAGTGGTTAGTATAGAGTGTACAGACAAATGTATTTAGCCATTTAGTCCTTGAATCAAGTCCTGGTTCATCATTTATCTGGGTCATCTTGGTTATTGTAACCTCTACCACTGAAATGAGAATAATGTCCACTTCTAACTGTGGTGAAGTTGAAGGTTATTGAAGAGACCCATATCTGTGTTTGGTAGATAGTAGATCACAAGAACAGTTAACTTTTCTTATTATACCTAGGAAGTCTGGATGCTTTGGAGTCCAGAATTTTCCTGCAAGCAGAGCTTTGTTAAGTGTTTGACCCCCAAACTGGATGAGAATCAAAGAATGCGGTTCTATTTTTTTTGTGAGTGTATGCTCCTCATCCTCTCCCACAAAATAATGGGATAAATTAAGAAGGCATATGATGCATGAGACACAGGAAGCAGGCCCTCTGTCGTATTTGCGTCTCCTGGACTCTTGTTACAGTGCCATGTCCCATTTTACATTGCTCATTTTAAAGAGGATGTCAAAAACTGTAAGTAGTATGTCCTGGGGAGAATCAACAGCCATGATTAAAGGGACAGAAAATAGGCCCTTTGAGGCAAGTTTGAGGAACTGAGTTTATTTGCTCTGGAAAGCAGACAGTAAAGGAGTTGCTTAACAATCTTCAAGTATATGAGGGGTTATTATGAGGAGGATATTCTCGGTCGTTCTTCAAATGCACAAAGGACCTAAAGAGGAAATCCACATTTCATTTGAAGAAAATTGTGTTAAACACTGAAATTGACTATCAAGGGATGTCATGGAATCTTCAGATTTGAATGTATTTAAAAGGAGAGGCAACAGATGGTTACTTACTGAAAAGTGTAAATGTTTGACCTTGTGAAAGTAAGAGGCAGGATTGTGGACTTTGCTACTTTCTCACTTTTGTGACTTAATTTTCTTATATTTACCGAATTTGCTAAACATTCTTCAGATGTCTTACTGGGAAACCACTTAAAATTTTGATAAAATTATACCTTAGCCTGCATTACATCTTAATTTCAGGATATATTGTGAATGGTGAATGGAATCATTTCGTACTGTTTCTGCACTAAGGTGAAAAGTTTGTATACACACTTTTGCCCTGTGCCTGACATATCAGAAGCACTGAAGAGTATTATTAGTATTTCAGCAGTATGTTACAAACACTCTGTGATTCTCTTGGGGCAGGGAATCCTCTTGGTGTATGATATCACAAATCACCAAAGCTTTGAGAATTTAGAAGACTGGTATTCTGTGGTGAAGACGGTGACCGAGGCATCGGAAACACAGCCCCTGGTTGCTTTAGTGGGCAATAAAAGTAAGTTGGTACTATTTATTTATATGTACTAAGTTTTGTTTGCTTCTGTGGATTGAATGTTTGTGTGTACCTACTGATTCAGACATTGAGACTTGAATTCCTACTATGATGGTAAGTGGAGATAAGCCTTTGGGAAAGACATAGGGCCATTGAGTGAAGCCCTCATGAGTGGGATTCATGTCTGTTCTCATCTGCTTTCTCTTGTGACAAGAACGCTGGCCAAAACCAACTTGGGGAGGAAAGGGTTTATTTGGCTTACAAGCACAGTCCATCAGCAAGGGAAGCCAATGCAGAAACTCAGGGCAGGAACCTGGAGCACAGACCATAGAGGAGAGCTGCTTACTGGCTTACTCCCCTGGCCTGTGCTCAGCCTGCTTTCTTATACAATACAGAACAACCTGCCCAGGGCTGGCATTGCCCACAGTGGGCTGGGCCCTCCCACATCACTCAACAATCAAAAAAATACTCCACAGACATGGCCACCAAGCAATCCATTGGAGGAAATTCCTCCAATCAGGTGTGTCAAGTTGACACTAAAGCTATGCAGCACAGTGTCCTTACAAGAAGAGACACGAGATGATCTCTTTGTGAGGATGCATCAAGAGATGGCCCATCAAACCAGGAAGAGGGCCCTTACCAGACCATCTCCTGGTGTCTTGATCTTGAACTTCTGTGTGCCTGGAACTATGAGAAATGATGTTTGCTGTTTAGTTCACTGGTCTATGTATGATACTTTGTGATCTAAAGTCTAAACTGAGAACTTACAAAGACATTTGCTTGTCCTGTTGATTTTATTCCTAAAAAATAGATTTGATATCTAGAAACAGCTTTTTGGGAATCTAACTAGAAAATTCTCAAGACTACGAATAACCTTTTAATAACATTTTTTTATAAGTGGCATCTATTCTGTGAAATTCATAGTATAGCGTATGGTGAACACTGCATTCTAAGAAATAACTTTTAGACATGTGAACTGACCCTCCATTTTTAAGCATTACAGTGTGATTAAGACCTACTTTTCCTGTTGAGTGTGTGTTCTGAGATTTGCTCTCTCATAACTGGTCTGCTGCTTTTGATTTGGACCCTATAAGGGTGAGTTCAGTCTAAAAGTGTTTGTGTCAGCCTGGTGTAGTCTAGGAGGCAGTGTGGGATGTTGAGAACAGCAGCACAGCCGTGCATGTAGGGTTAAGGATCCCGTATTGCAGCTTCATTCCATCAGTGGTTTTGAGCTGCATTTTATTAAACTGTCTCCCATTCTAGAGAAGGAAATGTTGCCTGGGTGGAATTTCATACACATCGTTCCTTGTTCACACCTCTTACAAACTTCTTTTCCCGAAAGTTTAGATTTTGTTCTGGTGCACAGATAAGTTTTTTTTTTTTTGAGAAAGAGTGTGTTGGGAAGAAGTACAGTCCTTGGTAAAAATTACAAATAAGTAGTTTTTCAGATCTGTTTCTTGGCCTATGCTCTATGGCATGTGAAAATCACGAAACTTAACCTAGTACTGAGTTCTTGGGTTTATAGTCTTGCAGTGCAGTAATTCTGCACAAAAGCCATTAATGAGCATTTTTAGATATATGAAATTTTATGGTATGACAGAAAAAATACAAAATGAATTCAAAGTATACCCTTGAGGATTTAGGTCAGAAACTGTTTCCTGAGTACAAGGGATGTTAAGTCAATACCTATGTGTACTACCAAGAAAATGATCTCCAAATCTCTGAAAAGTATAGTACATTTTTTCTCTGTAATTGTTGAGGAAATGGTATTTCCTAAAGGGCAAACTAAGATTTCTGCATTATGTAGTTGTACACACTGCAATGTGCGCCTGGCAGTCCACAGGCATCACAAAACAGCTGCAAAGTCACTTCTCTCCTTATACTGTCATGCAGTCTAAAAAACAGTATAGCATGTCACAAAATGGCCTTGGCCTGCTTAGAAATTGTAGTGTTTTATCTTCAGGTTTAACTAAAAATTTCACATCTTTGGGTGGATCAGTTGCTTTGTAGTTCATTGAAATCTCCCTTCCAAATCATATGTTTTGATATATTTGGGTTCTATTTCTGTATGCAGCTTTTCATTTTAGATGATAATTTCTTGGTCACTTGTCATGTTACCAAAGCATTAACTTGTACCCTGGTTAAATTTATACTTCTGTTCGAGGTTTCCCATCACCTTATGGAAAATTGGTGGGAGGGAATTGGGATTTTTCTCATCTCTTTCAGGATATAGTCCAACCACCATCTGCGATAATGGCATAGTGGTGCATGATTATATATTATGTGACATGCTTAGGCCATCCTGTGGTGTATCCACCATTGGCCACCATAGTCACAGACAGGATAATGGGCTAGATGAACTACTGGTCTAGGCTGGTCTAGGCTACTCTAGGCTGGTGGTGTCGTGCCCAGGTTTTAAAAACACATGTTTATGCAAGTTATTTATATTTTTCTAGAAAATTAATAGGGTGTTGTATTTGAGATTTAATAGCATAAAAAGTTTTTAGCTTTGACCCAGCCACAACCCTTTTATTACATGTATTTATAGTACATGAAAAGCACATAGCAGAGTATCAAGTCACATAGTCGTGATATATGTAAATGAAGCAGTTCTAGAGGAACGTCTCCTGGATATCATTTACTGTGTAATCTGTCGCTGGCCCAATTTCATGTGATTATATAGTGAAAGATAATTCTGCAGTTAAGCCTGTTAGGGTTTTAGCACTATGTCTCCTGAATATTTTACAATTTCTGTTTGTAAATTGATGTTACATTAATTAGTATGATAGTGTATTCATTTTTTTTGGAATATAATTTTATTAAAATGTAGTAAAGTTCACAGACGATTTCATGCATTGCCAACTGGATGTGTGGTGGAGAGACAGCAGAGACTGTTGCTTGCTGTTGTCAGAGCATGGCTGCCTTGGGCTGAAATCCTATTTAAATTTATCATTGTGCATTGTTTGTTGCCACGTAAATATAAAGCATTTGTTGAAAAGAAATGCATGGTGTGTAAAAATATTAACAGTGGGCTCAAGAAATGGCCCAGTGGTTAAGAACACTGGTTGTTCTTGCAGAAGACCCGGGTTTGAATCCCAGCACCCACATGGCAGCTAATTGTCCATAACTCCAGTCCCAGGGGATCCAACAGCCTCTTCTGACCTCCACAGCCATTGCATGACACATGTGTACTTATATACATGCAGGCAATGCATGCATACATATAAAATAAAAATAATAGGCTGGAGAGATAGCTCAGCGGTTAAGAGCAATGACTGCTCTTGCAGAGGACCCAGGTTTGATTCCCAGCACCCACATTGTGGCTATGAACCATCCTTAACTCCAGTTCCAGGGGAATCCAAAGCCCTCTTTTGAGGGCTTTGCACGACACAGGTACACTCACATACATGCAGGCAATACACTCATACACTAAAAATAATAAATTAAAAATAAAAATAATAAAGTTAAAAAAATACTAACAGCAGTCATAAGGAGAGCTTGTGTGTGAATTTATTCAATCCTGTGAGCTTATTAGTAGTAGGTTATTTAACTATTTGCTTTTATTCAAAATATTAAACTCAGATTTTGACTGAAGATAGAGGATAATTGTATACAAAGATGAATTATAAGTTACAGAAAACTAAATTTTATTGTATTGCTACTTAATGACTTAAGTTATCCTTTATGATATATTCTTAGATTTATGTAAGTAGAGCAAATTAAGGAACTAGCCAGTAGAGAAAGGGATTTGCTCTAATGAAATGGGCAGAATTATTGATAATTAGACCTTAATTACTTCAGTGTATATTACTTAAGTGTATATAATAATTAAAACAGTTTATTTTAGCCTGTGTTCTGTTATAAAAGTCTGTCAGCATTAGTTAGTAATATTACTTTATGCAACTTAAGATATTATCTGAAGTACTAAGTGGTTGTTATGATCCCTGGGCTTTGGATTTAGAGACTTTCTTTACAAATCCAGTTTCTTCATTAATACAAGTGTGCGTCTGCACATTTTAAGGTCTTAATTCCTTGGCATGTAGAAGTGACAGTGGTGGTTTCTGTTGGACAAGTTAGTTTAAAGAGCTGATGAGATACTGAATGAAAACAGTGGTGCCTGACTTCATGCATAGGAAATGCTCCTGTTATTTTAATGTTAAGCACAATTGTCTTTAAAAAGTACTGGGTATTCGTAGCTTTGTTTTCAGTCATCACACATTACGGTTTAGTAGATCTGAAGTAGATGTCCTCTGAAACTGTGGGGATGAGCTTGTTAAGGGCCCTTTGTCACCGTCTTATTCCTTTTTACATTGATAGTTTTCTTCCGGTGTGCTGCGGGGAGGGACGTTCATTTAGCAGACTTTAAAATGCCCCCTATGGGCATTGTTGTTAATTTCCTCAAAGACTGAGCCAGAGAGGGTTCTCAGGAAGTGATCAGTGGCTACGTGTGGTAAGAGGTCTGAAGGGCCACAGATTTGGCCATATTACACCTGGAAGCCATTGTATTGCATCCCATACAGGGAGTTGAATCCACCATGCTTAGTGCCTATTTTCCTGCCTTTGAAAGTCTTGATTTTTTTCCGCTTTGGGCAACTCTCACTTGATTAGAGGCTATTTTGTAGAGCCTAGGAGTAAGTTCACACAGGGCTTTTCATTGGTGAACCTGGTCATGGCCTATTGTACTGATAGTTTCCTAACTGGTGTCCTGCTTCTTTAAAGATCCTATACCTTGCTTTGTTCTGTGATCCAGTTGCCAGATGACAAATCACATGCCCCTTCGGCTTAAATCCTTTCTCATCTGTAGTGTGAAATCCAGTCTCCTTTTCCACTTCACCTGGTCTAAGTGTCTGGCTCTTCTGTGCCTTTTGAGTTCATCATCTAGATGTTTCCTGGTTACTCACCTTTACCCACCCACCCACCTTTCTTTTCATATACCATTTCAAGGCCATTTGTATCTTTTTTTTTTTTAAAGATCTCTTATTTAATTAGCAGTTCACGTATATTATTTTTACTGGCTCTGTAAAATAGTATCCTTTGAAATTATTAGTTTTAAAAAAGATTAGCATACATTTTAGTCTTGTGACTCTAAATAACTTAGAAATGTCAAAAGAATATTTCCCTCATATTGTCCAGTCTTCACCTGACAGTTTAATAACTACTCATTACCTCTCAAACATGTATAAATTCTCTTTTATTCTTCTTCAAAGGGAGAAAATTGTATTATTCTTATTACAAAGTAACACTGATAATCTCTGCACATGGGACTGATACACAACCTGTTGGGAGCATATAGGGACTTCTGTTGCAATTACACTTCTCTGCTATGGAACAACAATCAATTCATTAAAAGCAAACAAAAGGTGGGGGCATTAATCATAGGCATCTTGTCCAGTTGTTAAGAATCAGTGCTTCCTGTTCACTAGGATCACTTGAGGGACTGGAGAGATGGCTCAGCAGTTAAGAACATTGATGACTGTTCTTGTAGAAGACCCGGGTTGAATCCCAGCACCCACATGGCAGCTAACAATTGTCCTGTAACTCCAGTTCCAGGGGATCCGACAGCCTCTTCTGTCTTCTGTAGGCATTGCACGACACAGGTGCACTTACCTTGCAGCAAAGTAGTCCATAAAAAGTTTGACTTGAAACTTGACTCATTTTAGGTGTATCCCAAGAGGTCTGAGGATGGGAGTCGGCCATTTGTATCTTAAGAGTTTCTTCTGTTTGAAATGCTTTTCATGTTGGTTTTGCTTTTGGCGAGCTCCATTTTGTTACTTGCATCTCATCTTAAATGTTGTCTTCTTAAAGTTGCCTTCTCTGACTACTCAGTCAGTGTACAGGAGCCACCTAGGTCCTTGTGTTAAGTCACTGTGCTTCAGTTATCTGTGTAGGCTCATTGCATAGTGTTTGTGTACCTTTCTTCACTTAAATCTAAACTATGAAAGCCAAGACTGTTACCTGAATAATGCATAAAAGTCTTTTCATGAAGACAGTTTAAATTACAAGTGTTTATGGCCCAGGATGTGTTAGGGAAAATGGTTTTCTTTCTTTTTTAAAACAGTTATTGTTTGAGAATTTCATACATGGATATAATGTAAAAATGGTTTTCTGATTAAGGAAAAATGCATATGTAGATAGAGAAAATTTCTTAGAGGGCCTAAAGGCCAACTGGTCCACTAGAGTTACCCTACTGAATGTCAGTCAGGGTTTCTTAGGAACTGCATCATAATTTTATTATGCTGAGTCATGTTTGAAATAAAATGTTTCATTCATGTGTTAGGTTCAAGAAATAAAAAGGATTTAGAAAACTTGCTTCTTTGTCCTAGCTTGTGAATTTTACATGTTTCTAGAAACCTACACTTTGTTTTCTTTTTAATAAAAATTTTAAAGTTTAATTGGCACTGAAGTATCATTTTAATTTTTCTTTAGTATTTTAGGTAGGGGTATAACAAATGAAATGAAAACTTAGGAATGTTAAAATTTAAAGATTAATATTAAATTCAATCCATGTTTTATAACTATATGACATTTTAATTTGTCATTTCATTATTTTCTATCTTTAATCTGTTATGTTTTCCTACTATCTGATCCATCAGCCAGCTTCTCCCCTACTGGCTTGCATTCTGAGTTGGATAGATTGTAAACAGAATTAACAGGGGTCGCATAGGAGCCGCCCTGTTCCTGATTTATAGCTTCTTAGTTAGTGGAGGGGTGGTGGTTATCAGTAACTTGTATTGGGAGTAGGAATTATCACGCTCCAGTATAGAGTAGGTGGATGAATGATTTCTGCTCTTAAAGATATTAACCAGATCCTTTCCCAAATAAAGACTAATAACTCAGATTTTTAAACAATCTTCGTGACAGATGAGGGCCTAGAGAAGAGTGCATCAGCACTAATTAACAATGTCGAGTGCATGTTCCTCCTAACAGGGATTGATTGTTCCTGGAGTGCTATCTCTGCCCAGGAAGTGATGTTTTACATTGAAAGTTGAAAGGTTACATTTTAATGTACCCTGTAAGTTGTATTCCCTATACTCAGTGGAAATGTACTAGTAAAACCAGTAAAATTTAAGCTGAAAATTGTATTGATGCTCTCAATAAAATTATCACAAGGCTTGTAAAGAACTGTTTTGTTTTTTTTTTTACTATAGTAATAAAGTATAAGAAAAGTTGTGCTATGTAGAATTTACACAAACATCTTTGCCTGTACTGTGAATCTTTTGAGACTTTGAAAAGAGTCTCATTTTATCTCAAGAGTAGATCAGGAGCTGTTAAATAACTAACATTTGATTTTTATCCTGAAGGGCTAATACTGACTCTTATAAAATTTATCACCTACAATCTTATACCCAAATCATCATTGGCAATCTGTTTAAGAGAGCTATAATTTATAAAGCATGAACAACTCTTTTGAGGCTTTGGAAGGTTCATTGTGTTTATTCATTCTAAACTAAAACCTTCTGCCCCTTTCCTCATTTCTTTTAATGCTTTGCTCTTGATCCAGATAGTAGCAATCCCAGAGTCCCACATCTACTTGTATTCTTAGGTGGGCCTCTTGTTTTTTCTTTACTTTTTTTTTTTTTTTTTTAACGTATACAGTTGCCAAATAGAGATATGAGTATTTGCTTACTAGCGACTGTTGGAAGAAAGTACTTTAGCATAAATGCAAGACAGCCTCTCCCAAGTCTTCACATGTATACAGGACTTTAGGAAATGTTGGTAGCATTTCAGGTTTACTTTGATGAGTGTTACTTCTAAATCCGATTGATGTGGTGACTAACAACTTTGGGGGAAGAAATCACCAAATGACTGCTGCTTCATTATCTTAATAAAAAACTGATTTTTACCTGATGTCTGTCTCAGTGATGGTATTTTACTATTTCAGTTACTTTTAGGTAACTTGCCTCAGGCCATTTTGGCCGTTGTATAAGCATTTGAAAGTCTACTTTTTGAATCTTTTTTTTAAAAAAAAATTGATTTATGTGTTTGAATGTTTTGCCTGCATGTATGTAAGTGCATCCATATTGTATAATGACCGCAGAAGCCAGAGGAGGGTGTGGGATCCCTGGAAACTGGAGTTATATATGGTTGTTAGCCACCATGTGGGTGCTAAGAATTGAACCTGGATCCTCTGCAAGAGTAGCCAGTGCTCTTAACCACTGAGCCCCTCTTTTACTTTGTGTATGTGTGTCCCTGCCACGTGTGTGGGTACTCATGGAGGTAGAAGGACATTGGATTCCCCAGAGCTGGAGTTACAGGCATTCATGAATAGCCCCACATAAGTGCTGGGAACCAAACTTGGGTCCTGTGAAAGAGCACCAAGCACCCTTAACCACAGAGCCAATCTCTCTAGCCTCTTTATATTTCTTTCTTTCTTTCTTTCTTTCTTTCTTTCTTTCTTTCTTTCTTTCTTTCTTCCTTCCTTCCTTCCTTCCTTCCTTCCTTCCTTCCTTCCTTCCTTTCTTTCTTTCTTTTTTTAAAGAGTAGATTCTTATTTTTATTTTATGTGTATGAGTGTTAGACCTGCATGAAAGTACACCCTTGTCATGCGGTACCCTCAGAGGAAAGAAGAAGGCTTTGAATCCCCCGGAACTTGAGTTATGAACAGTTGTTAGCTGCAGGATGGATGCTGGGATTTGAGCCTGGGTCTTCTGCAAGAACAGCCAGTGCTCTTAACTGCTGTACCATCTCTCTAGCCCCCCTTTTTTTGTTTCTTTTAATGATGAATATCTAACTTTAAATATTAGAAGAAATTATTTTTAGATTAATATTAAATAAACAGCTATAAAGGAGATTTCTTTATGAAAGTGCGATTTGAAGATTTTTTTTGGATATAATTTAAGCCTCTTCAACTGTTTATCATAGTTTATGTTTGTACTGAGTATAGAACAAGTCTAGTTAAAAAAAGATGCTAGACTTGGGGCCAGAGAGCTTCAGATTCTTTTCCTTGGTACTGTGGTTTTTAACCTTGCTGTGTGACCTTGGGAAATTCACTTAGCCATTTTGGATCATCCTTGTGAATGAAAAGGAGGCTGAAAACTAAGCACTGCTAATTTGATGCCTCAAGCCATGTCTAGTTGTCAGATTGCTTAGTGCAACGTGTTTATTGCTTTAGCATGCTAGGAGAGTTATTTTATTTGGTGTGTAGGTGGACGTCTTTTTGCAGAGGTGATTTTTCATCTTTTTCTTTTTTGTGCAGATTGAATTTGGGTCCTCAGTTGTGGTATGCAAATGATACAACACTGAACCATGTGTCCAGCTCTGCACTGGTGATTCATTTGGCTAATTTTATCATTCATTTGCCAGATTATTAAAAAAATCCAACTGTCCGTAAATGTGAAGAAATATATAATAATCATAGTAGTCTAGCGAGGACTCACTGATTATACTCACTGGTATAATCTTCTAAGCATTCTCTGGAAATGTGACCAAATTTAGGGTATTTGGGAGAGCTATAAAAATAATACATATATGCATATTTGTGTGTGCAAGCTTAGAATTTAAATAAACCCTTTATGTTTCATTCTCTAAAATTTCAAATGAATGTCTAGTCCTATACGTAAATACAGTAGCTCAGCAGGGTTTATTATTTCATCTCACCATTCATTCATTGCACAAATATTTATTGGGTGCATTGAGTTTAGGTGTTGGGGATATAGATGTTAACAGATGGACAAACCCCTCCCTTAGGAAAGCCAGGTTTAATAAGGAAGGAAGCAAAGTGTGTGCCAAAACTGTGACAGACACTGTGGAGACAGAGCAGGGAAGGAAGAAAAGGAAGTTTGCATGATGGTAGTAATACTGCAGGTGTAGTAGAGACAGCCTGTAGAAATGACATCTGAACATACATGTGAAGGAGAAGAGGAGGCAAGAGCCATGTGATGCCTGGCACATGCTGTCCCAGTAGACAACAACTCATAGACAGGCCTCGTGGTAATGTTTTGGGGGTTTTTCCCACCTGGGAACCATAAACAGAGGGATGGGTATGAATGTGCCTGCATGTGTGTGTGCACTTGTAGAAGTTTGTGTGTGTACTGACATGTGGGGAATAGTGACTTAAAGGACTGGGATAGGAGATGAAGCTGAAACTATGAAGAGGGAAGGATCTAGGAGGAGAATGGATTCAGGAAGGCTTTGGTAACCTTTGAGTGAGGTGGACAGCCCAGAGGGTTTGGAGCAAAGCGATTGAGCTTGTTTGAAAATCAGTAGTACAACTTGAGAATATTTGATAGTAGGTAAAAGTGGAAGCAGGAGGCCCGACGGGAGGCTTCGCTATAACCCAGGTGAGACATAATGGTGGCTTGGGCTAGGGTGACAGCAGCAGAATACGAGATGTGCTTAGCTTCTGTGTGTTTTTAAAGGTAAAGCATTCAGGTTTTCTCAGAGATTGGCTGAGGAGTAGAGGAAAGATGAAGCAAGCTAGTGAGAAGTCTTGACTCAAACCTCTGGAAGGCTGAAGTTCCATACTTGCGATAAGAGGGATTGTGGGAAGAATAAGTTTTGGGTAAAGAGCAAAAGTTTGGTTTTGCACATTAAGTCTTTGTGGAAGTGTTTAATAGGCAGGGTGGATATAGCAGCAGTCTGGAAGACAGGGTAAGTTGTGTTCTAAAGACAAAAATCACAGTCACCAGGATGTGAACGATATGCACAACCAGAAGACTGCGTGATTTTTGCCATTACAAAAAAGAGAAAAGAGAGGGCCCAAAGATTAAGCATTGGATGCCACTCATGTTTGAAGAGTTTGGGAAAATGAAGTGATGTCAACAGAGACACCGAAATATGGCCAGTGATGGAAGGAGAACAATCATGAGAGTGAGGTGTTGTGGAAGCCCAAAGGAAAGGTGCTTTAAGAAGAAGGGAACATGGACTTAAAAGCCCACTCATTGGAGCAAACTCACGTGTCCAAATACACATAGCTGGAGAGGCCATAGATCTTAGAGAAAACTCCAAGGCTGTCACATCCTTAGACAATTGTAATATGGATTCTTAAATCTATAGACAAGTATCCCAGTCACCATCCATCAAAGAAGCTCTTTTTCAAGAGACAGAGTTCCACAACTGTTCATATACAAAGATTGTCTGTGAATTGCCCAAGCCTACATAGTACATCTAGGATGCAACCTCTACACCTAAGGGATGAAGACCAAGGGATGAAGAGAACACTAATGCATCTTTCAACTGTCATCAGTGAAGCTCCCTCATACAACAGAGGACCACGAATGCAAAAGGTCACAAAATGGCCAAAATGCAGAGTAAGAGTCTGCAGAGTGTGGGTTCTTGGACAGGACTCCTATATTAAAATACACCCACCCAGGGCTCAGGGATCATTGCAGAAGAGAGGGCGAAAGAGTCTAAGATCCAGGAAGAAGGTTCATGACTATATAGAAATAGTCCTATAGGCTCCTGGGACTCTTCTCATACAAACCTACAGCAATGGTGTCAGCATACACAAGACCCATGCAAACTTAAGCAGACAGAAACCTAGCACAGAACTGTGGAAATGAACAGCAGGCTCCAATCTTAATCGAAGATTTATTGGCAGCTGATTACTGCTGGGTGAGAATGAGCTGATTTTTTTTTTTTTTTTTTTAAAGGAAGTGGCTCTAGATAGGGTGACTAGATCCCAGTGGATGAACTTGTACTAAGGGACATCTGGGGATGCTAACTTGACATGATAGTCCTTAACACAAATGACAGAATGTATGAATGCCAGTGGAGGGGCTGTGGGAGGTGCCAAAGGGGAAGGGGGTATAAAGATGATTTTCTATATGAAATATGCAAAAATTCAGTAAGAAAAAGAAGGGAGCAATTAGCAGGAAAGGACCAAAAGTGGTTATTAAATTCAGCATTGTAGAAGCAGGTTCATTGGGAGAGGTGAAGGGTAAAAGATGATTGCAGATAGATCTTTAGAAAGAAAGAAAGGAAATGAATTGCAGAGGAAATGAATTGCAGTGAGTGAACAGAGGCTATATGTACGTGAGATGCTGTGGTAGAAGACAGATAAGGTACCTAAGTGAAAAACAGCTGTAGGGAATGTGGATCCGGATTTTTAGTAGTTTTTAAAGGATAGGAGATGTTATTGCATGTTTTATGCTGATAGGAGTTATGAGGGGAAGAAGCTGGGGTGGGCAGGACGGGATATTAGGAACGCAGGATGATAGAAAGCTCATGACTCTTAGAGGATTTTGAGTTTGTTCCATTTTTAGATACAGTTTTGAAGGAATAATCTTCCTTCCTGCTCTGCAGTTCATAACACTGATTCTGACTGAGAAGATAGAACATGTGGAGTCTAGACATTCTCTACTATTGAATTCTTTTAAAGTGTCTGAGGTAAATGAACAAATAACAAACCAATGGGGACAGAATCCTAAGTTGTTTCCTACCAGTTTTAGTTTCTTACTAGTTCCTTCCTACTTTATGCTTTTTCAGTAATGAGATTCTTGTGAAAAAAGTCACTTTTTGGTTACTTTTTGGGGATTGTGTGATTTGGGCTACATGAAGTTTAGGAACTATCTTTCTGTTCACTACTGTTACACTAGATCAGGCTTAGTCCTTGGCACACTGAAAATGCTTTATAAATATACAAATGATTAGGAAATCAGCTTTCTTCCCCAGTAAAAGACAGAATGATAGACCTTTTGAGATAATAAAGGGAAAGTGGTACTGTTCTCATCTAGCCTTTTCATTACTCTCAGTCCACAGTGCTCACCCCTGAAGGGTTTAGCATTTAACAGGCTCCTAAAGATCGACCGTAAATGCATGGATTAATTTGTGCGGTTTCTTATTCTGATACCTTAGTCTGCATGAGTGTTTCTATGCTAGTACAGTTTGAAAATCTGAAATACAAAATTCCCCAAAATGTCAAGTTGGAGAGATGGCTCACTGGTTAAGAGCACTGGCTTCTCTTGCAGAGGACCTGGGTTCAGTTCCCAGCACCCACATGGCAGCTAACAACCATCCTTAACTCCAGTTCCAGGGGCTCTGACGCCCTCTTCTGATGTCCACAAACATTGCACGACACAGGTGCACTTACATACAAGTAGGCAATACACTCATACACATAAAATAATAATAATGAAAAATTCTCAAAATTCAAAATTCACATTCAAAATGTGAAACTTTTTGAATGCTGACACTATACCACAGGTAAGAAATTTCACTCCATGAAAATTTGTTTCATCCATATTGTTACAAATACTGTGAAAATCTGTCTGCTTGCTATGAGAATGCAATGTATGAAGTAGCAATGAATTTCATGTTTAGACTTGGGTATTGCTATGAGAATGCAATATATGAAGTAGCAATGAATTTCATGTTTAGACTTGGGTATCATCACCTAGATGTTTATTATGTACATCCAAATATTCAGTACCCCAAATACCAGAAATTTGAAATACTTCTGGTAGCAAGCATTTCAGATAAGGGGTACTCAACTTGTATCACACTATTTGTGGACCCTGTGTATGCCAAATCAAAATTAGTAAATTAGTGCAATGCTCCAGCCCTGTTCCTTTAACGCACTATTGTTTTTAGTGTTTAGTGCTTTTTGCGGTACTGTATAAACGTTGTGACTTCGTTTCCTTTTCCTTTTGAAACTGTGTCACCTAGGCTAGCCTTAAACTCATGATCATCCTGCTTCCTCCTCTCAAGTTCTGGCATTACAGACATGCACCTGGACACCTGGCAGGGTCTTAGTTTTTGTCCTGGGGATCTCACCCAGGCCTCTGCTCATGATATACAAGTTCCCAAACACTGAACCACATAATCAGTCTTTTATTTTATTTGTTTTCAATCTGTGAAAAACATTTGATAGATCTGTAGATCATTTTGGATAGCGTAGATAGCGTAGAATGTTGGGAATGCTATTTCTTCACTCAGCACCAAACCTCATATTTTTGCACTTATCTGTGTATTTTATGATTTCCTTCATCAGTGTTTTAAAGTTTTAATGCACGAACTTTTTATATTCTTTATTTCTAAATATTTTATTTTATTGATGCTGTTGTCAACAGAATTGTTTCCTTGATTTCTTCTTTGGATAATTTGCTGTAAATATATAGGAATGCTACTGATTTTTGTATATTGATTTTGTATCTTGTAACTATTGAATTCATGTATGGTTCTAACAGATTTTTGGTACAATCTTAGAATTTTCTTTCTTTAAAATCATGTTATCTGAAAGCAGGCAGTTTCACTTGTCCCTTTCAAGTTTGAATGTCTTTTATTTCTTTTTCTTGCCTAATTGTCTTGGCTGTGATTTTGAATGCTGTGTGGAGTGTAACTGGTGTGATTAGGCATCCTTGTCTTATTTTTTGTTAAATATTTTATTTATTATTTTTATTTTATGTGTATGCGTGTATTGCCTGCAGGTAGGTAAGTGCACCCGTGTCATGCAATGCCTGCAGAGGACAGAAGAGGCTGTCGCATCCCTTGGAACTGGAGTTACGGACAGTTGTTAGCTGCCATGTGGGTGCTGGGGTTTGAACCCAAGTCTTCTGCAAAAACAGTCAGTGTTCTTAACTGCTGAGCCATCTCTTCAGCTCCCCCCCCCTTGTCTTATTTTTAATCTTAGAAGTTTCAACTTTCCTTTTAAAATAATTTTCCTTTATTTTTGAGCTTCCTACACGTATACAATGAACTATGATAATACCTACCCACCATTCCCCTCCAGCTCCTCTTCCCCCAACACCCCCCTCCATTCACCCTTCAACTCCTCATCTCCCAACATGCCCCTCTCTCATCTTCATCTCTTTTTTCTGCCCATGTGTACATGGATGTGGGGCTGTCCACTGGAATATGAGAATATGGCCTTATCCTAGTAAGACTGAGTCTCCCTCCCCTAGCAACCTCTGACTGCTAATAGCTCCCCAGTATGGGGTGGGGCCTGGAGATTGTTTGCCCCATCTATGCTGAGTCTTTGACTGCCTTGATCTTGTGAAGGTCTTGTGCTGGTAACCACAGCTGCTGTGAGATCATGACTGTAATTGACATCGACATGCCAGTTCAAAAGACAGCATTTCATGGCATGTCTCTCTTATCCAGCTCTTGCATTCTTTCTTCTCCTTGTCCATGATGCTCTCTGAGCCTTGATGGTGGTGGGGTTAGTATGGATGTCCCATTAGGGCTGAACGTTCAGCCTCTCATTCTCAGCACTTGAACCAGTTACACATCTCTCCATTGACTGCTATCTACTGCAAAAAGATGCTTCTCTGACCAAGGTTGAGAATGACCCAAGTGCGCAGGTATAAATAGAAATGTTTAGAAGGCAGTTTGACAGCATGGCCATTTAGTAAAATAGCAATAGCAGGTTCAACTCTAGGGCCTATGACCTCCAAAGTCATGGCTTTTGACCAGGATTGTAGAACCAGACACAATATTCCCTCCTGTGCAATGGGACTCAAATCCAATCAGAATGCTGTTAGTTAACCTATAACAGTTGTACCACTATTGCACCAGTGAGCACATCTTAGCTGGTAGGTTGGTCCAAAACTGGGTAAAACCATTGATATTTTTTCCCCAGTGGTATATATACCACTTCCCAGTGCTATGAAACTAGACAGCAGTTAAGAACACTGGCTGCTCTTGCAGAGGTCTGGAGTTTGATTCCCAGCACCCGCATGTCAGCTAACAACCATCCAGCTAACAACTCCAGTTCCAGAAGAATCCAATGCCCTTTTCTGACCTCCATGGGCATTGCATGATGGGTACATTTACATACATGTAGGCAATACACTTATATAATAAAAATAATAAATAAAATACTAAAAATAGCCATCAAGGAGGAAATTTCCTGTTTCTTTTGTGATTAATTTTTCTACGTCTTACAGCCAAAGTATGTGGTGTCTTCAGCAGTAGGGTCTTAACTGTGTAGCATGGTAGGTAACCAGGGGCAGTGGCAGCAGCCTGTGTTGTTTTAGAGACCTCTGGGGCCTATCACTTGACCTATCACTCATGTCTTCAGGGAGCGACATTATTCACTCATACAGGGAAATTCCATTGGAATTATTATTTTTTTTTAAAGTTATATTTTGAAAGGCTAGAGAGGTGGTGGCTCAGAGGCCAAGAATGTGTACTGCTCTTGCAGAGGACCTCAGTTCAGTTTCCAGCACCTACATCAGGTTGCTTACAAGTGCTTATAATTGCAGCTCCAGGGGTATCTGACATGCTGTTACAGCCTCTGTAGGTACCTGAACTCATGCACATACCCACACACAGACACAAAGACACAGACATGCGCACGTGTGCACACACACAGACACACACACACAGTTTAAAATAAAAAAATAAAATCTTTACAGAAGGATAGTGTTGTACTTTGAAATTAGATTGCTATCTGGTAGTTTTCTCCAAGGCTTTTTCATTTAAAGTTTAAATTTAGTCAGGTATGGTGGCTCATGCCTTTAATCCCAATATGGGGGAGGCAGAGGCAGACAGATAGATGAGTTCAAGGCTAGCCTGGTTTATATGGAGCTCCAGGCCAGCCAGGGTTACAGAGTGAGAGTCTGTCTAAAAAAGCTTACGAAGATAAAAAATTGTATTTTTCCTCAAGGATATACCACTTTACCATCTTTGATAGAGGCAGATAGGATATGGCCCAGACTAGTAATCAAGACAACTGAGGTTCAGATGTGGACTCCTTTGTTAGTTCTGTGACCATGGTAAGGAGCTTATCTCTTGTACCTCAGTTTTTACATGTATATAGTGGGGCTGTATATCACTTAGCTTATAGAGAGGTTACTTTAACAAATAAATGCAAAGCTCCTAGAGCCATTCTTTTTTTTAAAATCTATCTTCAAAGTCCTGCCTTCCAGTTATGGATAATAAGAGATAATTATGCTAATATATGCATGTATATATTTCTGTTTTGAGTAGGACTGAGGTTTGAACTCAGGCCCAATGCATGCTGGGAATACTCTCCACTGAGCTGTGTTCTCAGCCACTGTATATTTTTCTCAAATAAGGATTTTAAAATCAAAACCTGAAAACTGTGAAATATCTATGAAATATGTAATGATTAAAATGTTGGCAATAATTTTTTGTAAATCAAGCTTTCTTTTTTACTTCCAGAAGCATATTTAAAAAAAAAATTGTTTAAGTTCAGTTGCTAGAGGTGATATAATTTTGATATTCGATCTGATGGTGAAAGCCGTTGTGTTATTGCTGTGGATTTTATCTCATGTTTATTTTGCTACTCAGACATGTGTCTACTGAAAAAAGATGCTGCGTAAAGGATTGCTGGAGCTTGAATGTGCTTCTGTTTTTGGTTGAGCTATAAATGTTATTTCTGGCCGTGTCCTTCATACTTAGCTCTTCTTACAACAAATGGAAAGTCCTTAATTGTACCTAAGGGAATAGTTAATCCACAGTGGACATGTGGCGGACAAAAGCTGAGTCTAGTAAGTGGAATAAAATTATAAATGGCAAAGAAGTGAGGACCTACAGAGTCTGGCCGTCACGACAGATCAAATATTTGAGATTAGCAAGTTTTGTGTGCAGAATAATACTGTTTGGGCATGTTTATGTTATAGATGTATATATCGCTTGATTAAGAAATGTTCTCCGCAGCTCTACATAAATCATATCTCTCTTTTCGCTGTTAAGCTTTGAGATGTGACGCTGATACTAGAAGAGAGACTGATGATCTCACATTTCTAGAAAGTGACTGTTCTTTTGACTGGGAGCCGTTAATTAGTGTCAACCCAGCACAGCTCTTGGGCTTATGGGTTTGAGCATTGTGTGTGGTTGCACTGTTCCCACAAGAGGTTAAGTACTGATGGAAAATGGTCACAGCCCTTTTACTTAAAGAAAGCATGTTCTTTGTAAGTTTTCTTTTGATTTTACTTTTACAGTTACATTGAATGTCTTCATTCATTTAGCCATCCATAAAGCAAATATTGTTGCACATGCAGTGGATGGTAAGTCTTTTTAGGACTGTGTGTGTGGTATGTTACAGATCATTAACTGCAAGTAATCACCTGACTTAAGGGAAGCCTGGAAGCATCATTATAGTGAAATGAGATTTTATTTAGGTATCACTGCAGCACATTGATTTATAGAAATGTCACAAACTGCTATTGTGAAAATATGTTCTCATTATCATTTATGGAATGATAGAGATTAATTGGTGTAGAATGAAAAGATCTATTGCTAACAATGGAAAAATGACAATATTATTGTCTCCATTTTGCTTAATAATAATTAAAGAACTAATTAAGTGAGGTGATTCTTTAGAATGTTTTCATCTCTTTTCCATGGCATGTGTATATTAAAAGTAAGTTCTGAGGTTGCCATGGATGAAAATACCTTTAAATAAAGTAGCGCAGGGAAGGAATAGGAAGATATGTGTAATTATTTAGAAAGCACTAGCGTCCATCTGTGAGATGCAGATGTTTGTTTAGAATGCATGTCATGACTCTTGCCTTCAGGAAACTTCATATTATAGAAGTAGGTCTTCTGGCCTAAATGAAATGCTTGTCTCCCACAGCAAAACTTTCTGTCTACAGAAGAAAGGAAAAGTTAAGGATTCAGAGAATAGAACTCAGAGCTGAGTCTTTGCAAACTTGATAAAAAAAGTGGAGCTGCTGAATTTCAGGTAAATTGTTATATTTTAAAGTGAGGCCTGGGGCTGGAGAGATGGCTCAGCAGTTGAGAACACTGGTTGTTCTTGCAGAAGACCCAGATTCTTCGTTTGAATCCCAGCACCCACATGGCGGCTAACACCTGTCCGTAACTCCAGTTCCAGGGGATCCAGCGGCCTCTTCTGTTCTCCGCAGGCATTGCACAACATGGGTGCTCTTACCTACATGCAGGCAATACATGCATACACATAAAATAAAAATAATACAATTTTAAAAAATTCTTTGTTGGTAAAGACATGCTATTAGATCAGTGGATCTACATGAATGGTGTTAGAACTGAATAGGCGCAGGTCAGAAGAGGGCTTCGGATTCTCCTGGAACTGGAGTTAAGGACAGTTCGTAGCTACCATGTGGGTGCTTGAAATCGAACCCAGGTCCTCTGCAAGAGCAGTCAGTGCTCTTAACTGCTAAGCCATCTCTCCAGCCCCATAATTATTTTTTTTAAATTTTATGTGTTTGAGTATATTGCCTGCATGTGTGTAAGTGCACCTGTGTCATGCAATGCCTGTGGAGGTCAGAAGAGGGCGATGGATGCCCTGGAACTGGAATTATGGATGGTTGTTAGCCACCGTGTGGGTGCTGGGAATCAAACCCAGGCCCTCTGCAAGAGCAGCAAGTGCTCTTAACCACTGAACCATCTCTCCAGCCCCTGAATCCTTAAATATTTGATGTACTAGAGTCTAGACTGTTTAGTATTTTTCTTTTTTAAAAAAATTAATTTATTTTGGGGGGCTGAAGACATGGCTCAGCAGTTAAGAGCACTGATCTTGAAGAGGACTCGGGTTCGATTCCCAGCACTCACATGGCTGCTGAGAACCATCCTTAACTCCAGTTCCAGGGCAATCTGATGCCTTCTTCTGACCTCCGTGGCATTGCATGACATGGGTACACTCACATACATGCAGGCAATATACTCATACACATAAAATAAAAATAATGAATAAAATAAAAACATTAATATATATTTTTATTTTATGTGTATGAGTGTATTGCCTGCATGTATGTAAGTGCACCTGTATTGTGCAGTGCCCGCTGAGGCTAGAAGAGGGCCTCAAATCCCTAGGAACTGGCATTACAGATGGTTGTTAGCTGCCGTGTGGGTGCTGGGAATTGAACTCAGGCCCTCTGCAAGAGCAGCCAGTGCTCTTAACTGCTGAGCCATCTCTCCAGTCCTGTGTTTACCATTTTTCAATAAGCTATTGTCCTAGCCAGTAGCTCCTCAGCTAGGTGGGGACCTTTGTGTCCATCTCCCCTGCCATGCTGGGATATTGTTTGGCGTGAGCTTGTACAGTTCTCACAATGCCTTCCCTCGTTTCCACAACAGCCCCTGAGCCTTGGGATAAGGGGTCTGATCTAGATGTCTTTTTGAGGACTGAGCACTCCACAATCTTTCAGTCTTTGCACATTGACAAATTGTGGGTCTCTTGTGTTTAATCACCATTTACTGAAAAAGAAGCTTCTCTGATGAGGGTTGAGAGATGAATCTATCTATGTATTGGTGTAATGATAAGTTATTAGGAGTCAGTTTTATGCTATGTACATTTAGCAGAAAAACAGTAGTAGTCTCTGACCTGTGTAGCTACAGGTCTTGATCCTGTTAACAGTGCCAGGTATGGATCCCATCTTGCAGAACTGGCCTTAAATCTACCAGAAAGTGTTTGGTTATTCCTGTAACATTATTGCCACTATTGCACCAGTGAGCATATCTTGCCAGGCCAGTCATTGTTGTGACTTGCAGGGTTCACAGTTGGGTAAAATTGATGCATAATTTTGTTCTCTGGTAACATGCATGACACCTTGCAGCACTATGAAAATTAGCCAGTAGAGACAAACTTTAAGCTTGCTACTAGCTTGATTTCTGCATGTTGTATGACTCAAGTATCTAGTGTGTTTATAGTGTTTAAAAACCTTGGTGTTGTGGTTTAAATGGATTGTCCATTTCATTGATTGTATCATAGTATTCTTGATTTTATTTTTTGCATTGTTTTATCTGATGTATTTTGCATGTTGTCTTCTTTCCTCTTATATTTTGTAGATCAACTAATGCCTTTTTTGTTTGTTTGTTTTGTTTGGAGATAGGGTCTCCGTATTGCTCCAGGTAGTCTGGAATTTCCTATGTTGATCAGGCTAGAGAGATCTGCCTGCCTCTGCCTCTCAAGTGAGTGCTGGGGTTAAAGGCATTTGCCCCCATACCTGGCCAACTAATATTTTATAAATTGATTTTCCTTCTTGAGATTTGAAAATTTTTCTTTTAAAATATATTCCTGTTTGCTAATTATAGCCAACCTGATTTTATGCTTATATTTCAACAAAGGTTACCTTTAAAATAGGGCTTGAGAGATGACTCAGAGGTTGAGAGTACTGGCAGCTAACAACCATTTATAACTCCAGTTCTAGGGGATCCAGTGCCCTCTTCTGTCATATGTGGGCTTTGCACATATGTGAGATACTTACATACATGCAGGCAAAACACTCATACACATAAAATAAAAATAAATAAAATTTAAAGCTTACCCTTGAAAATTTAATGATATTTGAAATTATCATTAATTATTAAACTCAAGATTTATTCCAGGATTTCATTAGCAGCAGAAACAGTATGTATAGCCTTCCATCCAGACAACAAAAGTATTTTTGTACTTTTGCTTTCCCTTAATACTGCTTTATTTTTAGATTTTCGTCTGTTTAGAGATTGTGATTGATTTTACAACGTATTTTATTTCATGTGACCAAATACATTTTATTTCATGTGACCAAATACATTTTATTTCATGTGACCAAATACATTTTATTTCATGTTATTTTTATTTTATGTGTATGAGTGAATTGCCTGCATGTGTGTAAGTGCACCCGTGTTATGCAATGCCCACAGAGGTCAGAAGAGGTTTCAGATTCTCCTGGAACTGGAGTTAAGAATGGTTCGTAGCCGCCATGTGGATGTTGGGAATTGAATCTGGGTCCTCTGCAAGAGCAGTCAGTGCTCTTAACAGCTGAGCCATCTCTCCAGCTCCCCACCTTTTTAAAAATATGTATATTTTATTTATTATTTTTATCCTTTTATTTTTAATTAGCTCTTGAATATACATTTAATTCTTTTTTAACTTTTATTATTTTTATTTTATGCGTATGTGTGTATTGCCTGCATGTGGGTAAGTGTACCTGTGTTGTGCAATGCCCATGGAGGACAGAGGAAGTTGCTGGATCCCCAGGAACTGGAGTTACGGACGGTTGTTAGCTGCCATGTGGGTGCTGAGATTCGAACCCGGGTCTTCTACAAGAACAGCCAGTGTTTTCAACTGCTGAGACATCTCTCTAGCCCACATTTAATTCTTTAATGGATCAACTTATTGTTTTGCCTGATTATATTAGTCATTTATTCACAGAAGCTGTAGGAGATAATATGCTTTGAATCCTTATTGTCTGAAATTTTACTAATTTTTGCAACTTTTAAAGAGTAATTTTGCCTCTTTTTTATTGTTTCCCCCTTACAACTTTGTAGTCAGTCAGTGTTCTGTGTGCTTTTTTGAGGTAGTGTCTCACTATGTAGCCCTGGCTAACCTGGAATTCTCTGTGTAAAACCAGACTAGCCTCAAACTCACAGAAATCCACCTGACTTTGCCTCCCATGTGCTGGGATTAAAGACATGCACCACCATGCCCAGCTGAGCTTTGATATCTAATACTGAAAATATGAGGCTGAAGAGATGACTCAGGGGTTAAGAAAGAGTGCTTACAGCTCTTGCAGAGGACTCTGGTTCAGTTCCCAACACCCGTATGGAGGCTCACAACTGCCTGGTCCTCTAAGGGAGTCTGTCACCCTTTTCTGGCCTCTGCCAGCATCACATACATGTGATACACATCAATTCATAGTGCACATAGTGATACAAATAAAAATAAGTAAAATCTTAAAAAAAAGAGGGGGCTGGAGAGATGGCTCAGTGGTGAAGAGCACTGACCGCTGTTGCAGAGGACCCGGGTTCAGTTCCCAGCACCCACATGGCAGTTCACAACTGTCAGTAACTCTCCAGGGAATTCAGTGCCCTCTTCTGCCCTCTGTGTGCATTGTATGACATGGGTGCACTTACATATACGCAGGCAGAACATTCATATACATAAAATAAAAAACAAATAAAAAAAATTTTAAAATAAAAGTAAAGAAAACAAAAGTGTGCTCCGAGCCTTGAACACCTCCTTCCCGTTTTCCTCTCATGGAGCTTGTGGCACTTTTTTCTCTGTACTTCGGAGCACTGAAAATTTACTATGTTGTTGTGGATTTCTCTTTTTGTTTGTTTTTATTGAATTTTTTTTGTGTGTGTAGTTCCTATAGAACATCTCAGACAATCTTAATCATCTTTGTACCCCTGTCCCCACTGGCACCCTCCCATAGCCCCTCCACTGGAGCCCATATACTCTGTCATCCATGTTAAGGTCTACTGTGTCAAGTCGGTGTCCCCAGCCTTTCCCCAGCGCAAGTCCATCCACTGAGGTCTAGTCAGCCTTTCTAGAGTCCCTTGTTTTAGGAAGATCAGCTCTTCTTCACCTAGCAGCGATCAGTTGCATCTTTGTGGCACTTGTATGATTCTTAGTTTTTAAAACTTATGTCATTATTAGCTCAGAAAATCTAATGGATTGATGCTCTTTCTGTCATATCCATTTTATTGTTTAGTCAGTCTCTTTTATTCTGGAAATTTTAAAGAAAATGATTTTTTGAACTTTTAGGAATTCTTGTTCTCATGTCTCTTATCTCTTCTTGCTCTAGTTCGTGTTTGGTGTGGTGTTGAGGATAGAACCCAGGGCCTTGTGCATGCTGGGTGAGGACTCTTGATCACTGAGCCACATTCCCAGCCTCCTGTTTTATTTTCATAGTATTGATCCTGAGGCTACCACATATGTATGCTTTCTGTTATGTCAAGGAAATATGATGAAATCAGTTCTAAATTAGTATCCAAAGTTTCTTTTTGGAAATTTTAAATTTGAACACCTGTTTCAGTGACATAGGAGTCTTCGTTGTAATTGAGTTCCGTGTCATTCGTTTTCAGCCCAATTATTTACTTTCAGATGTAGTGTGATTTTATTTTGTATTTTGATGTGTTGGCAAGAGAAATTTTTTTATGGTTATTTTGTTACCTTTGTCCACCAGTGAGCTTTTATTATAATGTTTTATTGTCTTCTGATAAATTTATATACAGAAGTATAATAATTATCGAACAAATTACTTCTAAGTTGAGAGGCTCAAACTTACTACTAAAATTTTAGTTAAAAATATCATTGACTATTGGCAAAGTTGATAGACTACAAAGTGTCATTGGTATGTTTACTTAAACACTTCTTGGGGCTGGAGAGATGGTTCAGTGATTAAAGAGCACTGACTGCTCTTGCAGAGGATCCTGGTTCAATTCCCAGCACCCACATGGTGGCAACGAACCGTCCTTAACTCCAGTGCCAGGGTCTCCGAAGCCCTCTTCTGACCTCTGCTGCATTTCACGACATGGGTGCACTCTCATACATGCAGGCAGTACACTCATGCACATAAAATAATAAAAAAAAATATTTAAAAAAATTTTAAAAAACAAAACACTTCTTGTTGTCATGTACTTATAGCATAAGGGGTTGTTTAAAGCTCAACATTTGTGTACTAGATCTTAAAGCACTGATGCACCAGAAGTTATTGTTGAATTAATTCTGTTCTCTGTATATGGGTTTTAGAGAATAGTCAGAACATGGTTATGAAATCTAGAAAGTATAGGTTTTTTTTTAGATATCAATGAAAACGTTCATAGTTCTGTTGCATAGAACTAACTTATTAATACATGAATGTATTCTTTTGGTTTTTCCATTTGTAATTTTTTTCATGTTTTTAGCCCATAAAT
This sequence comes from Nannospalax galili, assembly GCF_000622305.1. Taxonomy (NCBI): domain Eukaryota; kingdom Metazoa; phylum Chordata; class Mammalia; order Rodentia; family Spalacidae; genus Nannospalax; species Nannospalax galili. The sequence continues at coordinate 6,800,336 of NW_008331789.1, forward strand.
TTCTTACTATTAAAAAATTTTTAAAGGTTTGTTTTGAAGTGCTACCTAAACTTTCTGTTGATTGGATTTCCTATAATTATTTTGTGTTTATGATTACTGCTGAATTAAAAAGACAACTTTTACAGTCATAAAAGGGATAAATGTACTGGGCCATACTTCAGTGATTCATAGATCTCAGAAACTGAGGACATGAGAGTGACACTGTTGAGGGGTAAGAATTCTCATTAGTGCTGTAGCCTGAAAAGCTGTGATGTTTGTTTCTCAAATTTCCCACAGACAGTCTTCCTCTATGCTTCATAGTGACCATTCTGAAAAATGGGTCATAATTGAGTAGTCTCCCGTGTTCCCCATTAGTACAGCATTCATCATGGACGTTGTACATTTTACCTATAAGTTCTGATTGTAGTTCTGACAGAAGTTTGTTAGCATCTCAGAATATTTTTCTTCCACTAGTCAGTAAAAGAAGTCTATTATGTGACAGTGTCAGAACCAGCTTGTACATTAAAGGAAACTATTGAACCAGAGAATTGTGGTTTTCTGGTTTCTTAGCTCTTATTTCTCGTAGGCTGACGGCTTCTATGACTCCTTTTGGTGCAGACTCCCATGTTCCTTGTTTCAGCTTCAGAGTGCGTGTTATGCCTGTGAAATGCATTTCTGGGGTTTGTATTAAGTCAGGAGAACCATGTGCTGCATCTGAATGTATTTCCCAGAGTATATCCTTTTGTAAAAGACACCTCAGTAAGAGAAAGACTGATGATGTTAAATCAGATGTTCTTGATCTGAGATTCTGCCTATGTCTGCCTCCTTCCAGTCAGAATGTTTTCAGTCCTTCAGCACAGTCTGTTCACTTTTGCAGTAGGAGCAGAAACTCTCATCAGCAAATGGAGATACTCTACAGAAAGCACTAAATCTTCTGATAATGAACACCTGAGCATGGACTTTAAACCCCTCAGGAGTGACTGAAGTATATGTTTACAGTAGTCTGTGATTTGGCACAGGGAAAATGCAGCAGAATGACAGGTATCTGAAAGTGTGCAGACAGGAGCTGCTGTTGCTGCAGCCAGTCAACCCAAGTTATCCATTTTACTTTCTAAAAAAAAAATTCTTTTTGGTTCAAAACTAAATACCAAAGAGTTGGTGTAATTTTGCTTCCTCCTGTATGCCAGCTTCTTCCCCACCCACTGTCATAGATGTCCTCAGAGTTATAATTTGATATGCTAATACGCTGCCAGAGGCTTTGCAGTAGAGTATTACTGAGGCTTGAAATTGAATTCCCTCCTTTTTCAGGATATGTCTTTTTGGTTTTATTATTTATTTTTTGAGACAGGGTCTTTTCATAGCTGCAGCTGGCCTACAATTTGCTATGTAGACCACACTGGCCTTGATCTCATGGAGATCTGCCTGCCTCTGTCTCCTAAGTGCTGGGGTTAAAAGTGTGTGCCACCTTGCCTGGCCACAATATCATTTTTAAGCACTAAATTTTACTGACCAGTACTCTGTATTTTTAGATGAATTGGTGAAAATTAAGTTTTCTATTTAGTCTTGGGCTCATTCAGGAGTTAATTTTCTTTTTCAGAAGGGATTTTATTAGGAATTATCTCATGCCTTTTCCTTAAGTAGATGCATTATTTTCCTTAAAGGAAACTTTTTTTTGGATGCTTATTTATTTTTGGTTTATTGGTGGATTGAGATAGCAGCTCCTCCCAAACTTTGTTTTACCAGTTTAACATTTACACACTTTTCTCTTATATTTTAAAGTACTGATTCACTCATTTATTCATTCATGAGTGGCACTGTGGTAAGACGATAACAGTATTATCTTAGATTGGTACACTTGCACAGAGAGAACATCACAGGAGGAAGTGGTCAGGCAAGAGCGCACAGCAGAGGTAGGAAGAGAGACTTTTCAGAGAAGTGCATTAGTGAGCCACAAAGGAAAGGGTGTGATGGGCAGTCCAGGAGCACACAGAGGGATGGTGCAGCTGCAGAAGTTAGGGAACAGCCGAAATGTGAGTGGCAGTCCAACACGTTTCACAGCTGGAATATAGGGTGCAAGGCAAAGAGAGTTGACAAACAGGCAAAATGAGGAATTTGGATTCTGTCATGAGAAGTAGAGAAAGCCATTAAAGATATTTTTCAACAGAAGAATTATTTGAGCAGTATTGTAGAGCAAAGGTCAATAAACTATGGCCTACGACCTCCTATTGATCCTGATTGTTGTTGGTACTTTGGTCACTCCACAGAGTTAAGAGTTACTATCCTCTCAGAATCCCTATGGCCTCATTTATAGGCATGTGTGTGGACGTACAACATGTAGTGCACATTGTTTAGGTCAGTGCTGCAGGGGTATTCAGAATCATCTAGAAAATTACTAGATCTAATCAGTCTGCTCATACGCTTCATTTTCACCAAAATGGAAGCTTAATCGCTCCAAAGAACACATGATTCACAAAGCCTCAAATATATACCATGTAATGGCTTTTATAGGAAAAATAGAGACCTGGCCTAAAAATACCTATGAAAATATGGAAATATGTATATCAGATAGAGAGCAAACTTAACTATGCTGTTTATCAAGAATCCACTTATATATTAATATAGAGACAGATGGTTTTAAAAAAGTAAAGAAGAAAGATATAGCCCATAAACTTTAATTAGAAGGAAGTAGCTGTATTAATACCAGAACAAGGAATTTAGTAGACATAAGGTAGAACGTTACATAGTGATGAGGAGATCAATTTTGTCTTTGTTTTTGTTGTTAGTTCCTGTAGCCCCAGCTGACCTGGAACTCACTATGTAGAATAGGCTGGTTTCCATCTCACAAAGGTCCCCTGCCTCTGCTTTCTGAGTAATGGTGTTAAAGGTACGAGCCTCATGTGGGTGGTGGGAACTGAACCAGAGTCCTCTGCAAGAACAGCAAGTGCTCTTAACCACTGAGCCATCTCTCCAGCCTTACAAATTCAATAGTTTTAAAGAAGACACAGTGCCATATTTCTGTGGTTTCTGTCACTTCACTATGTTTGTTGAGACTAGGTTTGTGTCCTACTGTGTGATCAGTGTTAGAGTGCATCCTATGGACTGCTGAGCAGAATGTCTATTGTGTCTGTACCAGGTGCTAGTGAGATGGTGGAAGTGTTGCCCAGAGACAGAAGGTTCACAGCCTCCTTACCTGACTACACCGGTTGCTCACATGATGGGGGAAATAGGTCTCAAAGCTTTAAAAAATAAATCTATGTAAGTACTATAGCAATATGAAATTGCATAATAAGAATTCCTATGGGATATGAATTAAAATAAGGAAAAACTGCTTATTAGTTTTCCAGTTTCTTTGTTCTTTTGGTATGTGGACAGATGCTGACTTTCACCATTAGTGTATGCATGTATATTACAGAAAGCAGTGAAAGTAGCCACGAATACAGAATGATTTTACCAGCTAGACAGTGCTCTGCCCTCAGATGCATTGCTTTCATTTCAACTCTGACTGTTGGAGCTGTTTTTTGCAACCAGAAGAAATTAATCTAATTAATGATGCTCAATAAGTTGAAGAAGTAATAGGAATCCTAATATGCTGGGTCTCTGTCCTATTGATCCTGATTGTTGTTGGTGACTTTGGTCACTCCACAGAGTTAAGAGTTACTATCCTCTCAGAATCCCTGTGGCCTCATTTATAGGCATGTGTGTGGGCGTACAACATGTAGTGGACATTATTTAGGTCAATGCTGCAGGGGTATGCAGAATCGTCTAGAAAATTACTAGATCCAAAACATGGGCAAGTGAGGGTCTAGAAGAAGCTGTTGATAAACAATTGAAGAGACATGACATCTAGGTAGGTCAAAAGAGTATAATTTGGTAGCTAAAGGGTTAATGGAGGTTCTTAATAAAAAAAATGAGAAGTACAAATATTTTTGAAGCAGCAACCTTTCCTTATGATCATATGAAAAGTTAAATTTTAAGAGAATGTCATATTTATAATTTTGGCCACATTTTAATACAGTGAGATACATGCAGAAAATATATAAAGTATAGGTAGAGTTTATTAGGTTTTAAAAATCTGTGTATGTGTGTCTGTCTGTCTTTGTGTCTGTGTGTGGGTATGTGCATGTTAGTGCTGGTACCCATGGAGACCAGAAGCATTGGGTTTCCCTGGAGCTGAAGTTACAGGCAGTTGTGAGCCACCGAGTGTGGATGCTGGTAACCACACTTGTCCTCTGTAAGAGGTGTGAGTGCTCTTACCTGCTGAGCCACCTTTTCAACTCCTGTATGTATAAAGAACTGTTAGCAGGCCAGAGTGCAGATCATTTCTGATCAGGTGCCTTTCTTTATGAAGCCCATTCTGTCTTTAAAAGTAGTTTTATCTGAGTCAGGTGTGGTGGTGCATGCCCTTTCTTAGCACTTGGGAGGAAGAGGCAGGTGGATCTTTGTGAGTTCGAGGCCAGCCTGGTCTACATAGCGAGTTCCAGGCCAGCTAGGACTATAGGGAGACCCTGTCTCAAAAAAACAAAAAAACAAAAAATCCCCAAAAAGTAGCTCTATCCTTTGTCCTGGTCTTTTGTTTTTTGCTTTTATCACCTGTCTGTGCTTTACCCAAATTAATCAATCCTGCTTTTTCAGAATTTCTTATAAATGGAATCATTTGTTGTATTATTTTGTGTCTTACCATATTTGTGAGATTTATTGTGATGTAAAACTCTTCATGAATTCCCAGTCATGCAGTATTCCTGCAAGGTGAAGAGGTCATTATTACTTTAGACACAATAAATGTTTTGCACGTCTCTTAAGTACCTAGAAACATTTTTTGCACTCAGTAGTTTGTGAGCAGCTTTTGTATTTGAGGATTCTTTTGTTCACCTGTTGTAGAACGGCATATAACAACAACAGAAAATACCAAATAGGCTGAAGTTACAACAGCCTTTTTCTCAAGAGTGTAGACCTTCATGGAATCTTTGTTTCTTGAAAGCGTCATCAGACAACTGAAAGGAAAACCCTAACCTGAAGAGAGTGCTTGTGACAAATATGACACGTGTCATTTTAGGATCTGCTTAAGCAAATGTATAGGCACTTGCAACCCAGTGGAAAATGGGAAGGAAAAAGAAAATTCTTTCTTCATTAAAAATATAGAAACCAGTACATAGGAAAAATGTGACACCGCCTGGAAGTCTTTAAATTGTTACTAGAAATTAGAGTAACTTCTTTGATGACACAGTTTTTCTTTATCTGTGTGGGGAACTCAGTGATAGACAGTTATTTTTATAAAAAGGTTGGTTTAAGAATCTACAAAGTTAAGTTCTGGTAATTTTTTATTTCCTTGCATTAGTGATTCCTCTAATATGGCATGATTTACTGTGCCATCATAGAAAGACAGCATTGGAGAGTGTACATGGCAGGGTAAAATTAAACACATGCTCACAATCAAATTAATGTATTTCATCTGTCTTCAACTAATAACAATCTGTCATGTTATCTATCTGAGTAGGGGCATAAACAGTTTATTTTGTGTTTGGAGTAACTTCCTGGAGGTAGTTAATGTGACAAGTAGTTTGTTTGAGTTGAGTATAACCAGATCAACTCTCTAGATGTTTCCTTGATAACCTAAAAATTACTGTGAAAATCTGTACAAGTGCTATATTTATAATTTGCTTTTTTTTCTTTTAAGTTCAATAGTGACAGTTTTTATAATCATTCACTGAGAATATTCTATTCCTGATGTTACATGTGGAATGAGGAGCAAAAATAGTGTGTACTTTCAATACTTTGTCTCCACCGATAGGGCTGGACAGTAGTACAGTAACTAATTAGCATCATACAATGCTTTCCCTTTTTTCAAAACATGGAATAACATTCCGGTTTGAATGAAAAAAGTCATATTCATTGTAGATTATATTCTGAAAGGATGTTAAAAACAGAAATATTTGGGAAAATTAAGAATGCTGTAAGGTTTCAGGATAGTATAAAAATAATGCAGGTCTATTATAAAATATTTCAGAATTTTAAAATTTCGTATCATTTAATATGATTAGTAGCTTTGATTACATTTTGTATGTCTAGGTTTTAAAAATTGATTACATTGAATAGTGTATGTCCACTGTGATCAGAAATGATGTTGGCTCAGTGGGCTCCCTGAATATGGAATTCTGAATGCTGGGGCACAGTAGTATTTAAACATTGAGTTTATTTTACAGCTGGCTTGCTAACATTAGCTTTTGTTTTTCGGAAGTCAAAATACATATGTGTTTAAGCATGTGTAAAAAAAATGTAATACATTTAGGGAATTTTACTTGACATGTTTGGCCTAATCATGGTGGATCATTTTTAAATATTACGCGATTTCATAACTGCTGAGTACAGCTTTGAGTACTCGTGAAAGATTTCACACAGTCAGGTAAAGGCCTGCTAATACTTCCACAGCAGAGCATCTCTGATGCCCTTCTAGAATGCTTATAGGCTCACTTTTATGATTTATTATGACTAATAATTTCAGAATACTAACAAATAATAGCTCTGTTGTAGTTAGCCTTTAAAAATAATAGTGACTGAAGCTTTAATATATTTTTTAAATAATTTATTGGGTATTTCATACATGCATATAAGGTGTTTTGATCAAATCCATGCCCACTCCCTCCCCTCCAACTAGCTTTAAAATGTTTTAATTGGAAATGTAGGTAAAGGACTTCAGTGATGATTGCCGAAGAGGCTGTGCGTCCTTCCTTCGACAACTCTGCTTGAGAATCAGTAGCATGGTTCTCTTTCTGATGCTACTAGTGCCCATCATTGGGCTATAGTCAGTTTGCTTAGAGACCTCTGGGCACGCATGTGTATGTAACTGGAATAGTGGTCATTACGATGCTTCAAAGGATTTTGTACATTCTGAAACAGGTTGTTTCAGAAGGCTCATAAAGTAGTTTCTCTGCTTGTTTTTGCCTTCCAACATCTTTTCTGTCTTGGAGTGCAAAGTAATGTCACAATGCACAGGTCCTATTATGTTGTTGGTTGCAGGCTTCTAGCAGCTTCCTGCTGCTATGTCCACTTGCTGCCTGTGTTCGCTCCAGTCCCGGTTCTTGCTCACTGTATTTATGTTTCTCTTAACTATATTCAAGCATTTTTCTTTTCTAGATTTGTCTTTGTTGTTCCGGTGACAGAAATACATTTTCCCTTCAACCTCCTCTTAATGTCTTGACTTATTTTTATATATCAGATCTTAGATCAAAGAGGGAAGTCTTCCATGGCTCTCCTGGTGGCTGTTCCTCTCACCAATTATGTTGCTCTGTATCTGGTCACCTTTTGTCTTCCCGTTTCAGACAATGATAGTCACTGTCATCTTATTTCTTATTTAACTGAGGTGAGCCTCCATAGAAACCCCAGGGTAACTTATAGCTCACTATATAGCTCAGGCTAGTCTTGAACTCATGATCCTACTGCCTGGGCCTTTATTGCTTGTTCACATTAGCATAGTGTGTGACAAAACGTGCCCCTATTGAGTTAATACATTTATTTTAAAGTATGGCTTTATGACTATTTTAGGAAAGTAAATGAGCTATCTTTTATTTTTGTTGTTACTTGTGATTTTCTCAACCTACAGTTAGTCGGAACCATTTTAGGTGCTAATTGTGTAGGATTCTGATAGCTTTCAAGAGGAAGACAGAAGTCAGCTGCCTGCATGTGTGTGGGTGTCATCTTCTAAATTTAAACTTAACGATAGCCATTTATGTATACATGATGGCCAAAGAGAAAAATAGAACATTTTATCATTTGTCATTTTCTTATGAATAGTTTCTGAATTTAGAAATAGTTAATGTTTGTGAAGCCAATGGGAGTACTTTGAACTAAACCAGAAAATTGGATTGCTTGTGTATGTGCGCATGTGCCCTCAGGTGGTGTAGAACGTGGGGTAACATAGGTGAAGTACAGCTGCTTCTCACGGGGATCTTTCTTGTCACACCAAGCCTTTAAGAAACGTCCTTTCTCTGTATTGCTGTTGACCTTTTTATTTTTTAAGATTTTATTTTTATTTTATGTGTATGACTCTTTTTCCTGCGTGTATTTAAGTGCACTGCATGCATGCTTGGAACCCACAGAGGCCAGAAGAAAGCATTGGATGCTCTGGAAATAGAATTGAGTATGGGTGTTTGCCTCCATGTGGGTTCTGGGAACTGAACCTGGGTCCTCTGCAAGAGCAGTATGTGCTCCTAATTACTGAACACCTTTCTAGTCCTTGACCTTATCTTATACAGACCTCAAGGTATCAACATTTTAATGTATAATACTTTAAAACGTGTTCTTCTTAGCCTGCCTAGCATTTAGCACTTTAAAGAGTAGGTAAAGAGTTGGTCAATAAGTGAATGCATGTGCCTGTCACATACCATCTATTTTACCATGGGCTAGTCATTACTCTCTTAGCTTTGTAGGTAACTACTCATTTAATCCACTGCAACTTCCTTATGAAGGAGCGCTGTTACTATTCCCATTTTATACACAAGAAGTCTGAGAAAGAGATTAAGTGATTTGCCCAAGGTCCCACAAGTAGTAACAGGAAATCAAACCAGGAGTTTGACTCTCGAGAGTACATATTTTTAAGGGTCTCTGTTTTTATTTAATTATTTTAATTGATAAAAGATGTGCATATATCATTATTACATTATGTTTTGAAATAAATATATGTTGTCGAATGACTAAATTGAATAATTCACATATACATTACCTCACATCATTTTTTGGGGTGAGTATGTTTTTCTCAAGCAGTTTTCAAGAATATAATGCATTGTTATTAAAGTTGAGTAGTACCAAGGATATGGATTGAAGGGGATCCTTATAGACAAGTGTGTGTGTGTCTTTACTGCTATGTTCTACTCCTGCCCAGTGAATCAGAATGATTGAGGAACCATGGCTATCTTCAGCCCAAGTCCCCTCTGTTCCCTTTAACGCAATTGAGAAATCAAGAGTAGTTATTTCTTTTTTAAAAAAGATTTGTTTGTAGGGGACTGGAGAGATGACTCGGCAGTTAGGAGCACTTACTGAAAGAACCTGAGTTTGATTTCCAGGCACCCATTGCAGGTGGCTTACAACTGCCTGTAACTCCAGTTTCAGGGATTCCAAGACCTCCAGCCTCTATGGGCACTTCACCCACGTGCTAAACATACACACAATTAAAAACCCATTTTTAAATATCAGATTGGGGCTGGAGAGATGGTTCAGCAGGTAAGAACACTGTTCTTGCAGAAGACCTGGGTTTGAATCCCAGCACCCACATGGCAGCTAACAACTGTCCATAACTCCAGTTCCAGGGGATCTGATGGCCTCTTCTGTCCTTCGCGGGCATTGCACGACACGGGTGCACTTACATACATGCAGGCAATACACACATACACATAAAATAAAAATAATAAATAAAATATTTAAAAAAGTATGTATCAGTTCGGCCTCTGGGCATGTCTGTAAGACATTTTCTTGATTGTTGAGTGATGAGGGAGGGTCCAATGCAATGTGGGCGGTGTCACCCCTAGTCAGGTGGCCCTGGGTTATAAAAAGGGCAGGCTGAGCACAGGTCAGAGGAGCAAGCCAGGAAGCAGTGTTCCTCTGGTCAGTGCTTCAGCTCCTGCCTCCAGGTTCCTGCTTGAGTTTCTCCCTGACATTCCTCAGTGAGAGACTGCGAGCTGTAAGATCTAATAAGCCCTTTCCTCCCCAAGGTTTTCTTTTTTATTTATTTTTTATTGTCAGAGTGTTTTATCACAGAACAGAAAATGAGTAGGACAGTGATAGTGCCTTTATTGTTACAGACACTGAAAGAGATACTGTCTCCCTAGGCCATGTGCCACAGACATACATCTCTGGAAGGATAGTCCAAAAGAAAAGCTGTCAGTTTTTAAAATTTAATTCCTTCCCAATTTTAAGTAGCTTGGGCTGACTTTGAAGTCACTGTGCAAGCCAAGCGAACCCTAACCTGCAGCGACCCTTCTTCCTCATCCTGAGTGCTGGGACTGCAGCTCTCTGCCACCCTTCCTGCCTCTGACTTTTTACTTGAAAAGTATTTAAAAAGTTCTAGTGTCATTATCCTCTATGTTTTTCTCCTGTAGTTTTGTCTTCTTTTTTTCAGATCTCAATGTGAATCTCATACTCTTCTGAGAGCCTTCTCAAGGCTTTTGGTAGTTTAGAAATGACATCAGTAAAATTCCTATATTTATAGTATCATTCTTGAACAAAAAATTTAAACTTCTGACTGAGCCTTGACACTCCTACAAGGACTGTGCTGTCTTCTGAATCTCTTTCCAGGGAATCTCTTCCTTGCCACTAGGATTGGAGGTGAAGAGTGGTGACTTTTATGTTCAGGACTTTCCAGATGACTAATTCTCCTCCTCCCCAAAACCTTTTAGATTTGAATCTCAAGCCATCAGCTTATGCCTTCTGCTCCTTACGTTTGCTGGAGTTATAAAGTAAACCCAAGTCATTGACTGGAGCTTCTTAAGGATTTGGGGTCTTGGTCACAGTCTCTCCATTTTTATTGCTGTCATGATCCTGATAATTTCAATATCCACATGAGTTATCCCTCCTAACACCCTAAGGCTCTCTCAGTTCCTTAAATGTGTCGTGGATGGCTGGGCTGTCGTCTTGCTTCCCACCACTAACAGTAATTCCCAAGGCCTCAGCAGTACCAGCTTCTGTACCTGCCCTGCAGCCTCAGCATCAGCTTCGTGCATCTCAGACTCTAGTATCTCCTGTCTGTCCAACTCATTTCTTGTGGTGATCCTGTGCTGGTTAATTTTTGTCAACTTGTCACAAACTGGAGACACCTGGGAGGAGGGAGCCTCAGTTGAACAAAAGCCTCCATCAGATTGGCCTGTGCGAATATCTGAGAACACTCTTGATTGCTGGTTGACGTAGTGGGCAGTGCCATCCCTGGCCAAGAGAGCCTGGGCTCTGTTCCTCTGTGGCCTCTGCTTCAGTTACTGCCTGCAGGCTCATACCTGGAGTTTGCGTCCTGGCTTCCTTTGATGATCAGTGAACAGCTGTAACCGGTAAACTGGGATAAACCCTGTCCTCCCCAAGTTGTTTTTGGTTATGGTGTTTATCACAGCAACGAAAAACAAACCAGGACAAATGTCAACTCCAGTAGACTTAACTGACTCCAGATGTTCAAAACCTCCTGCGACTACCACTACTTTTCAGGTTTCTGTTCCACTCAACCTCCCTTCCTGTCTAGCTTACATTTCATACTCATCTTTATAATCTTTCTTGCTTGACTGTCTCCAGCTTTACAGCTCCACTTTTTAGGTGGGCATGCTTGTCAAAACTCCAGCTCTACTTAACTGCAAATCTTACTGCCTCAGTTTCACCTTCACACGTGAAACGGGATGTGGCTGGATCAAAACCTACAGCATACATCATTTCAGCTCAAATCTAGAATAACGACCTTCATGGGACTTTTCTGTGCCCTTCATACCCCACATCATTAGGACCATATTTGTATTTTATTCCAAAAATAGATCGAGAATCTGTCCCATGTGTCACTGTCAGCCACCTCTGCCAAACTGGTCTAGACTGTTCATCATCCCTTTCCTAGATTGTTAGAAAGGTCTTCCTACATTGATTCTGTGGTTTTCTTTGGTTCTCTGTAGTTTATTTGCAATAAAGCAGGCAAAGTGAACTTATGTCTTCTTCAGTCTCTTTCTTCAGATATTTAAAATTTTCATTGAAGAGGTGCTTAATGTTTTTGGTTAGGTTTATTCCTACATATTTTAACTTATTTTAGGCTATTGTGAATGGAAATGTTTCCATGAATTCTTTCTGAGTGCTTGTTATTGTAGTAAGAAAGGCTACTGATTTTTGTAAATTGATTCTGTATCCTGCCACTTTGCTGAAAGTGTTGATTATTTCTAGTGGAATTTTTATTATCTAGTGTATAATATCGTATCATCTGCAAAGACAGATAATTTGACTTCTATTCCAATTTGTATCCCTTTAATTTCTTTCTCTTGTCTTACTGCTCTAACTAGAGTTTTAAGCACTATATTGAAAGGGAGTAGAGATAGTGGACAGCCTTGTCTTGTTCCTAATTTTAATGGTAATGCTTCTAGATTTTCTCCATTTAGAATTATGTTGACTGTGGGTTTGCTGTATATAGCTTTAATTATATTGAGGTATGTTCCCTTCAGTCCAGTTCCCTCTAGGACTTTTATCATAAATGCATATTGGAGTTTGTCAAAGGCCTTTTATATGTCTATTTAAAATTTCCACAAACTAATGCTTGTGGCATCTGGACACTTTGTAACCTCTTTTGTGAATAAGGTCTCAGTGATGCTAAAGGAACAGTAGCTGTGGCTAGTAAGAAATCAGATCAAAACCGAACAGAGCCAGCTCTCTATTTCCATTGTAAGCAGAATGAAAGGGCTCAGGACGTTTCTTCTGGATCAGAACTCTCCCAGAGAAAGGCCTCCTTAGCCTTCAAACTAAAAACTCTCAATGTGATTTAAATAAAGCCCTTTATGAAGTAAGGGACATTTTGGTTGGTAATAATTGCCACAATTATGTAGGCTTGCCAGACTTGCACATTCGTGAGTTTTCACAAGTCAGTTGGGTCCTTTCCTCAGTAAATCAGTTTAAGTTTGAAAATTTTTCTCTGTTGACTCACGGAACCTAGTTGTCTTCCTGTGACAACATTTACCTTACAGTTTGATGATATTGAGTACCTTTCTAGAGTCTGTAGAGTTGTAAAAGGAGAAAATGCTGAATAAAGGATCATTTCTAAAAAGAAAATAGACTGTGCTGGATAAAACCAGTTTTGGACATGAGGTCTATGCTGTGCTTTAAAGTCAAGGAGACATCTTGCTCTTTACTCTCAAAGTGGGTACTTTAGATTCGGAAAGTAGTTGCATCTTTGTGAAAGTAAACAGCGGTTGTGAATAAACTAATGTAATATATAATATAATACCTGCTTCTGAATATTATTTGTCTTGCTATTAAAGTTTATTAAGATTATAGAATTTTCCTAATTATCAAAATATTGTGTAATTAAACCATTTCAAACCAAATATACTTATGTATGTACTTCTTAACTTCAATTAATTGCTGCACTCAAATGCATTATATTATTCGATTTGTTTTGAACTTTATCATTGTGCCTGAATTTATATACACAATGGTATAGTTAATGGTGATAGCTTGTATTTTCTGAATATATATATATATATACCAGTTATTGCTTACTGTTCATGGACTCATTCTGAAAGAACACCATATTAAATAGGTATATTTATTATTCATAAATGATAAATTTAGAAATGGAAGCATAAAGAAGTTAATAAGTTGCCCAAGATTATATATTTATGTCTAAACTAGGAAATAATACTGGAAAGTCAAATTTAAACATGTTAAAAGTTTTTTTTATTGATTCTAATGTTGAATTTTGTTCTCTCTCTAACACTTTTTTAGTTGACTTAGAGCACATGCGAACAGTAAAACCTGACAAACACTTGCGATTTTGCCAGGAAAATGGTTTTAGTAGCCACTTTGTTTCGGCCAAGACAGGAGACTCTGTAAGTATAATCATGAATACGGTGTTGATAGTGATGCTTTACTTTTCTTTGCTACTGTTCATAGGAAGCGTACTTTTCTTAATAAATAAATGAATTCTTATTGAAGATGTAACTAGATCCCACAAGAATGTTTATTTTGGTTAGGCTAATTTTATAGTTAATTTAACAGAGACTTGCAAAGCATCTAAGTTGTCTATAACCCTGCTGTCTAGAGAAGATCTTGCAGAGCCTTGTGTGCTTCCTCTGCTTGTCTGTGGAGTTCCGCTGGTGCCACAGCAGATTGGGCTTGCTGCATATGCACTCTGTGCTGAGTGTTCATCAGTCTGGCCTTTCCCAGTGCGTAGGTAGGTTGTAGAGAGTCATGTCACAGGGCCCAGTTTATGAAGCTAATTAAGTGGTAGAGATGGGCTTGTGAGCCCCCAAAACTGACATTTCAGGGACACCATCTTTACCACAGCTAATATTCATTAAAAAATTAAGCTCATGGTATAGAAATAATTTTATGTTGTGCTTTTATTTAATAGTTTTTGTGTGAAAAATTTATCATGTAATTTAATATTATAAAATAAATGTTGTCAGGGCTGGAGAGATGGTTAAGAGCACTGGCTGCTCTTGCAGAGGACCGAGGTTTGATTCCCAGCACCCATATGGCAGCTAACAACTGTCCTAACTCCAGTTCCAGGGTATCCAGTCCTTTTCTTCTGACCTCCATAGGCATTACACTACACGGGTGCACTTACATACATGCAGTCAATACAATCATACACATAAAATAAAAATAATATTTAAAAAATAAATGTTATCCATTAAATATGCAATCATGTCCCTATTGTTCGACATGTAGGTTTTTCTAAGTTTTACTATAATCTTTTAATATATATGTATATATATATTTTATGTGTATGAGTGTATTGCCTGTATGTATGTAAGTGCGCCTATGTTGTGCAATGCCTGCAGAGGTCAAGTCCCCTGGAACTGGTGTTACAGATGGTTGTTAGCCACCATGTGGGTGCTGCAATCATGTCCCTATTGTTCGACATGTAGGTTTTTCTAAGTTTTACTATAATCTTTTAATATATATGTATATATATATTTTATGTGTATGAGTGTATTGCCTGTATGTATGTAAGTGCGCCTATGTTGTGCAATGCCTGCAGAGGTCAAGTCCCCTGGAACTGGTGTTACAGATGGTTGTTAGCCACCATGTGGGTGCTGGAAATTGAACCTGGGTCCTCTGCAAGAGTAGCCAGTGCTCTTAACTGCTGAGCCGTCTCTACAACCACTGAATGTAATGTTTTAATGTAAAATTTTATTTGCAACTTTTGATGTTTTGATTGTTTCCTTTAGATAAATTTCTTAACAGGAGATTCAGATATAATACCAGATGCTCACGAGAAGGCTAAATCAGCCTGTTCCTTCAGTAACACTGTGTGACTGCAGTAACTCTACCAGGCTCTTTTTTAATACTAAGGATTTAATTATTTTTAAATCCTTGCTGAATTCATAAGTCAGTAAAAACAAGAGCAAAGTAAATAACAATAAATAAATCTTACTAATTTGGAATTTCTTGAATGACAGTTTAGGTTGAAATTTATAAAATTTTATTAACCATTTATTTCTGTGTAACAGTTTATAGTTTTCCATTGGTTTAAAAAATGACTATGACCATATTTATATTAGAGGTAATAACCATTTGTTACAAGTTTTGCAAATATTTGTCACTGTCGTGGTTTTGTTTATAATTTTTAACTTTCTGAGAATTTCAGTCATGATTACTCTACTTACATCATTTCATCATTGCCCCTTCTCCTTTTCTTTCTCCAGCGCTTCCCACATCCCTCCTCATTCCTTCTAAATTTCATGACCTTTTCTTTTCTTCAATTATTTTCACACACACACACACACACACACACACACACACACACACACACATATACACACACACACACACCCTTTGCGTGCTAGGGATCAAATCCATGTCCTTGCTCATGACTAAATGTTTTTTTTTTTTTTTGAGACAAGGTCTCCCTGTAGCCCCAGCTATCCTGGAACTCACTATGTAGACCAGGCTGGCCTTGAACTCACAGAGCTCCGCCTGCCTTTGCCTCCCAAGTGCTGGGATTCAACCAAAAGAAGCTTGAAATTTTTTGTGGTTTAATCTTTTTAGTATTTTCCCTTTAATCATGTCCTTGTTAGTGTTTATGACTAGCATAAATATCCAGAAATAAAATGATGCGTAGTCTTTGGGTGATCCCATGCCATTTAGTGCATCTTGCAGCTCTTCCCTTTGGATAATGTAAATATGGGCACGAGCCCACACACCTACTTCAAGAGGTACAGCTTCAGCACTTCTTGATAACCTCCTCTGTGAATTGATGGAGCTTTTTCTTTCACATCTTCCTACAAGTCTTTTTATCATTTCAGGATTATTTTATAACAGTATTTTAGCTTATGCTTAACATAATATTTCTGTGTGCTTTTATTTAAACTTCTATAAATAATCCCATTGTTTTCTTGCATTATTTTAAAATGATTCATATGGAATTAGTCCTCTCTGGTTCCAGGTGTCCTCCACCCATTGCTTGAGAAACTGAGCACCTCTGTCAGTGATTTCAGTATCCTTATGTTTGTCCACCCAACCGCAGCCACTCATGCCTGTGCCTACAAGATCTTGTCCTGTCGTCATGTCCCTGAGCAGTGTTATTATTTCAGTGTCAGACAGCCTAATCACTGACCATCAGCTGCCTTCTGTCTTCCCAGTTCACACTGAGGGTCCTAACTCACTCACTCATTCTTCAGCTCTGGCAGGACTTATGGGACACTGATCTGTGTTTTTGAAGCCTTTAGCCTTTCATTTCCTCAGTCCCTCTCTTCCTAACTTTGAACCCATGCTAGGCAAGATCATCTCTGTGCCTGTGCTCCCAGTTCCCTTTACATTCTTTTCCTTTGTCAAACTCCTTTTACTGCTGTAAAGCCTCTTTAAAAGAAGTCTCCACTTTTCTGTGGTAGCACCTACATCTGTGACCACAGAAATTCAGAGACATGCTAGAGGTTCACTTTAAATTTACAATCATCAGCCCCCAAGTGAGTCTTTAGTGCTGCTTGGTAATACACTGTATTGTTCCAGCCTGTCATCTCACCATCCTTCCTAGATGACTCTTTCATGGCTGCTTCTCTTTTTAGATGTTCAGAACATTCTCCGCCATCCCCTCAGGCGATGATCTTGGTTCATATTTTGTAAGAATTTTGAAGCAAACAAGAAAATTCCTCCTGCCGCTGCTCAGTGTGCATCCACCTGTTATCCCTCTCCACTCTGCTCCACATCTCTGCCCATGTTGTCTGTCTTCCAGATCTACGCTTCTGTTCCTGGCTAATAAACTCCTTGTCTGTGCACTAGTCCCAGCTCCCTTTGCCTAATCAAAGACGTGGCTTTAGTAATACCCCTTTCTTCAGCATCATCTTTGTCTACTGGGTTATCAGCATACAAAACACCATGACATCGCAAAAACAAGAGGTCATGATTCCGCGTCCTTCTCCAGCCATTCCCATTTCCTCGCTTCTCAGCAGAATGCTTTGAAAGTTGTCTGTTTCCTCTCCCACTTTCTCTTCAGCAGTTACATCAGACTTTGAGTATTTAACCCAGACCGCTGTTCTCTTAACCAGTGACCCGCTTTTGTGAGTTCAGTGGTGGCTTCTGATTCTTAGTGGCAGCGTGCACAGCGATCTCTCTGAATTACTTCTTCACTCAGCTTCCAGGATCTGCACTACTGGTTTCCTTTCCCACATTAACTCTTCTGCTGTTGTGCTTATTCGTTCTTGTCTCTCCAAGCTCTGAATGCTGGTGTGCTCTTGGGCTCAGTTCTTGACTTTCTTTTTTAAAACTTTACTCTCTTAGCACTTATGTGAGGCTCATGGTTTTGCTCAGATCTTTTCTCTGGATTCCAGATTTATATATGTATGCCTGCTCAGCATTGCCACGGAGATGTCTAACAGTTTAACATCTCCAGAGCTGAGCTCTTGATATTCTCCCTCCCTTTGTAAGTGGCAGATTGAGTCTACTGGTTGCTTAAGCCAAGGCGCTTTTGGAGTCATCTTTGGCTCCCCCCTCTCTCACAGCTCACAGCTGTGCATTGCCAACTTCTGCTGACTCTGCTTCCAGAATGTGTCCAGGCTCTGGTGCTGACTTCTCCGCATCACCTGCTCCTGCTGTGGTTCACCTCTACCACCTTGTCTATTATTCTCTTTCCTGGCTTCTCTTTTTGATCGGTTTCTATTCTTTAAGAACACTCAATTTATAACCACATTGGTTCTGTTCAAATAAAGGTCCCATCACGCCATCTTCCCATGCTTCTGTTGTAACTTAGAGTAAATGCCATCTATTCCAGTAGCTCAAGTGAGCTTGTGTTTCTTTGATCATCTTTTATAATTATTCCCCATTTCAATAAACTAGCATACATGTTCACTGAAAACTAATAGTGAATTAAAATATGTGATTTGGAGGTAAAAATAGCATAAATCTTTCAGAGATACACATTACTTTTTTATTAAATAGTTCTTTTAGAGATTTATTTTTATTTATGTGTTTGTACATAAGCCTGTGTGAGTTTTTATGTGCACCATGTGTGTACAGGAGCCCGTAGAGGCCAGAAGAGGGCATCAGATTACCTGGAACTGGAGTTAGAGACAATTGTGAGCTGTCTGGTGTGGGGTGCTAGGAACTGAACCCACATTTTCTACAAGAGCAGTAAATTCTCTTAACTGCAGAGCCATCTCTCCAACCCTCTAAAAATAATTAAATTAGTAAAGTTGTGACATATTTAGTAAGTGATCCCAAGATGAGTTGGACTAGGAACCCAGAAGGAAGCTTATGAAGCAAAGGTAAGCCATGCTACAAAAAGCTCCAGGGATCTCAGAGGATTTGGCATGAACTAACCGTGCATGAACGGCTGCCTATAGAAAAGTGTAAATTTACAACTGTAATCCACTGTATCACTCTTTTATCCTGTTGTTATGTTTTTATTTATTTTTATTTTAGAAGGGGTCTCTCTATAGCTCCAGCTGACCTGGAACACACTTTGTAGACCAGGCTGGCCTTGTTCTCACAGAGATCCACCTGCCCCTGCCTCCTGAGTGCTGGAATTAAAGGCTTTACCACCACACCCAGCCTCATTCTTTTACCCTGAACTGATGAAAACAGTAAATAGTACTGAGCTGTTTACTTAGGAGATATGAAGAGTTCTTGAAATGGTAAGAGAACCACAGAGTGCTAATGGGTTGGAGAACAAGACACACTAAAGCCCGCTTGGAAGACCAGCCTGGAGCCCCCACTGGACCAGAGCACAGCAGTGGAGGTTAACTTACTTTCTTCAGAAGTAGTGGGAACTCATTGTGCTACTAGGTGTGTTGGTTTGTGTTTTAAACTGGTCATTATATTCTCCTGTTACATCTTTTAAAATATTTTCAGTGATAAACGTAAGTTTAAAATAATTTAGTGAATTGCATATTTTTCAAATTATGGGTTAATCTTTTGAAGATGATTTCATTTAATATGTTACTATGTTTGACAGATGAAGCATTTTGAGAATACTTAACTGTTTATCTTTTTAGAAAGTTTAATGTATTTGAAGGTATCTTGAGCATGCCTATTTTAAGTTCTTTAACCCTGTTTTTTATTATGTAGGTCTTCCTGTGTTTTCAGAAAGTTGCTGCAGAAATCCTGGGAATCAAATTAAACAAAGCAGAAATAGAACAGTCACAGGTGATTATCCTGAAATTTATATTTCAAAAATTAATGAATTTCTGATAAGACATTAATTTTACCCATGAATTCTTTCTCATTTATTCATTTTGTGTACATATCCTTGAAAATCTTGAAAATAGATTGTTTATATAAATGAGTGCTTATTGCAGAAGTTGGAGAATGTTAACTTTTTACAAAATTGTGATACCCTTGGAACATCATTTTGTCTCTTTCAGTGGAAAGAAAAGATTAATATAGTTTTTATCAATGATTAGCTAATGGGTTAAGGTTCAGACAATCTTGTTTTGTATTTCTTTTTGTTTGTTTGTTATTTTTGAGAGAGAGCCCCACTGAGTGGCCTGTGTTGGCTTCAAACACATGATCCTCCTGCCTCAGCCTCCCAAGTGTGGAGGTTACAGGCATAGGCACCATGCTTGTACTTCTTTTAGATTCTTTGAGGCTATCTGTTCATCTTTAAAACACCTACTCTAGTGCTAATTCTTGATATTATTTTATTTTCAGTTTGATAGCATTTTTACTTACTAAAGATTTCTGTGCTCTTTCTCTATGCCTAAACAATTTTATACTAACTAATAAACATAAATATTGGCAGCCAAAAACTTAAAAATGCCATTTTAATTGTACTACAAATCACATGGTGTTTTAGAAGAAAATTTTGAGCAAGAACAATTTGGTTAGAGACAACAGACTAACATTTCTCCTCAGTAGCCCCCTCTCCATCCCCTGCAACTAGGGATGATTATCTTTACCATTCTTCAGTTTCTATTTAATTCCCTTAGAATTAGTTCTGCAGCTTAGTCTTGTGGCCACTCTGTGTGCATGTGTGTGTGTTAAAACAATTAGAACATATTAATTGAAAATTGGTATATTGAGATGGCTGCTGCTAGGACTTACTAAAATATTTAAAGCTCTGGAAATTTGTTCTTTTTAATTCTTGTCATTCAAAGGCATTTATTTTAACATTTGCTGTGACCAAATACAATGGTAAGAGATTTTTGTGCTATGTAAGTGCCTTCCAGACATATACAAAATAAACTACAAGAAAAAACATAAACCCATGATTTGCTTGATCACAGAGGCTTCTGCAGGCCTTAGAGGTTAAGACTTTTCATTGCTTTTTAACCCCCGCCCCCCCATTATTTCACTACACAGCCCTGACTGGCCTGTAACTCACTTTGTAGACCAGGCATGCCTCAAACTCACAGAGATCCACCTGTTTCTGCTTCCATAACACGGGGATTAAAGTTAGGTGCTACCATACCCACTTTAGCTTCTCTTTTTAGTGAGGGTTCTCTCTGGCTAATTGGTGAGCCTATGCATGTTTATCAAATGGTAATAAGCGATTTTTCATTGTATACTGTATATGAAATATAATGGTGAACCTAAAATAGACTTAAAGGAGTTGAACATGTAGTCTCTGTCTCCTGTGAAGAAAATGAGCACATGTGCCAGGCACTGTTAGTTCATATAATATTAATAATATTAATAACTATCTTGAACAGATAGAATTTTGCATTTTACCACCAGAATGCTGAGACTATAGGGAAAGCCAGGTGACTTGATCACTAAAACATGGTTAGCCAGTGGTGGAGCCAGGATTTGAATCCAGGTCTGCCCGACACTAGTGCCTTGCTGCTTCTATTTTACCATACTGAGGAAAGTGTAGTGGGCAGATTAGCTAAGTACAGAGTACAAAAGTGACTGAAAGCTGAACTGTTTGAATCTGGGTAGGAATAGCTTAGGTTACAGTCTGAGACCAAAGAGCAGTTTGTTGAGTAAGCGACAGTTTTACAGGAGTACGAAGGGAGTTTCAGAAGTGGTTATGAGGTTCATATAGGCCAAGTTGTTGAATTTTATCAAACTTACAGAGACTGGGAAATAGTTTTTAGGAAGGGAAATAAATGAAAGCAGTTTTCAGATAAAATTAATCTAATGGAGGTATTTTTGTGTGTAGCTGGGTGGAAAGGAAATTGAGGTAAGGAGACTGGGCTACTGCTGTATGTGATAGTGACCAGAGTCAAGGTGGAAAAGACAGGAGGGATGAAGGGACATTTCAAAGAATCTGGGCCAGTAAGATGGCTCACTGGGTAAAGGCACTTGCTGCCAAGCTTGGTGACCTAAGTCCGATCTTTGGAACCCCTGAGGTGGAAGGAGAGAACTGCCTCCCACAAGTTGTCCCCTGATCTCCACATGTGTGTGCACTCCCTAAATAAGCAAATAAACAAATAAATGTTAAAAATTATATTCAAAGAGGAATCTATCACATTGGGTTTTTGTAATAATTATATAGGGGAGAAAAGAACAGGTAACCTTGAGATTTCTTTTTCAAACATTCATTCATTCATTCATCATTCATTTTTGTTTGTTTTTATTTTTGTATTGAAGCTGGAACCTAGGGTCTCATACATAGGCAAGCACTCTAGACCTCAGAACTACATTTCCAGTGTCCCTAAAGTGACTTTCTTGGTGTTTGTGTGTGGTGCTGGGAATTTAGACCAGGGCCTCACGTTATGCAAATGCTGTTCCATTGAACTACATTCCCAGCCCTTAACCCCTAGAGGAATAGAGACCCCAAAGACTGGGGGGCATCTCTAGAGGGGAAATTGGCTGCTGCTTCACAATAGGGGTCTGCCTGCCCCGAGGGGCCACTCTAAACTACCCAGGGAAGTAGGGGCACTGGGATACTTTTGGAAGACACCTTGGGTTGAAAGACAACTACTAGTCCTAGCTTCCTGTGTCAGAAGAATTGGTTCACTGCTTTGGCCTAACGCCCAGGCATAGCCAATGAGGTGACTTTGATGTGTTGGCCACACAGATCTCTGCTGTCCTGCAGACTCCATCTCATTTGTTATACTTGGAGGTTCAAGTCTCTCTTTAGTTTATAGGTAGAGCTTACTTTTTTCTTTTTTGTGATATTAACAGGAATTAAAATTTTTCTGTATTTTCCAGTGAACATGTATTATTGGCATAATAAAAAAATATACTTAGAAGACAAAAGTAAATCCTGGACATTCTATTTCATCAACTTCCCGTGGCCTGGGGTAGATGCCTCATTTTTGAACTCCTTTCTTTAGTAAAATTAGCTGTATAAAATTTCTTACCATATCCAGATTTTTTATTCTGAATTTGCCATCCAACTAAGTACCATTTAGGTTCAGTCTGGGTTTAAAAAGAAAGGGGAGAAGGGATGAGGAAGGAAAAGAAGGAAGGAGGGAGGGAGGGAAGGAGTGAACCAGCAGAGCCACAGAAGATTTTCTTTACTTTGTCCATTTCATGTGTTGTTGAAGAAGAAAATTTCTGATCTCAAGGGGCCAGAAAAGATAATATGAGCAAAAGAATTCAGGAGCTATCACCTAGCCTCAGGTTTCCAAAGATGACGTAAAAGTTGATTAGTGTCAATTCATTCTGTGGTGATGGGTTTCCAGGGTCGGTCTCATTGAGGTTGTCATGTACTTTTTCTGTACTCAGCCCTTACCTTCTGTGGCTCCCCTTTGCACTGGTCCCATTCCTCTTCCTAAATAGTCCCCTCCCCCTTTCGTAGTATGTGTATGTCATATATGTATTTCATGTTAGCCATTTTGTTAAAAGACATACAATCACTATTCCTTACATATGAGAAAACATGCAATATTTATCTTTGTGATTCTGATGTATTTCTCTTACTATTATGATCTTTAGTTCCATCCACTTAAAGCTGGCAAAGATTTCCTCCCATTCAGTAGGCTGGCACCTCACTCAGCTAATTGTTTCTTTTAGTGTGCAGAAGCCTTTTAATATTCCTGCCGTTATTTCCAGGTTCTTGGAGTTCTTTGCAGAAAATCCTTGCCTCGTCATGTGTCTTGAAGTGTCTTCCCTATATTTTCCCTGAGCAGTTTCAAAGTTTCAGATCCACCTTAAGATTTTTTTATTTAGTTTGAATTGATTTTGTGCAGGGTGAGAGTTAAGGACTGAGTTTCACTCCAACATGTGGGTATGTGTTTCCCCAGCAATGTTTGTTGAATGGGCTACCTTTTACTTATTCGTCTGAAGGTGCACCTGAGCTACTAGAGCCGCCTCTATTACAGACATTGGAGTGTTGTGTATGACGGAAATTTCATCATTGCTTCTGTAGCCTGATGAATTGGTGCTTTTGCCAAGTCAGTAATTGATTTCACAGGTGATAGTTCTCAATGGAAACATTCTGAAAATTCAGAGAATAAAAAAATACATAGTTTAGTGTGGTGGTATGAGCTTGTAGTCTAGTGCTTGGGAGGCTGCAGCAGGAAAACCATTTGAGCCCATGAGTTTGGGCAACATCGGGAGACTCCAGCTTAAAAACACAAAACAAAACCCCTACCATGTAACTATGGAGAGGGAGGGAAGGAGAGAGGGAGAGAGGGAGGGGGAGGGGGGAAGGAGTGAGTGAATTAGATGAATGAGCTGTCTAGATTGTGTACGTGTGTGTGTGTGTGTGTGTGTGTGTGTGTGTGTGTGTGTTTTGCGCGAGTTTTCTGTCATCTTTATGATATTTTGAAAGATTCCTGGGGGGATTCAAGCTGATGCTTCCAAGTATTTTTTTTGTTTGTTTTGTTTTTAATTTTTATGAAGAAATAAATGGCAAACTCATCAGTCACAGGGGTGTTGACATTGTAGTAATTTGGTTTGTGACCTAATTATTTATGATGAGGACTTGGTTTTTGATCAATGCACTGATCATTTACATTCTGCAGTTTTAGTTCTAACCTAGATTGCTTCTGTTTCGGAGTCACAGACGTTTACGTTACTAGCACGTTTTAGAAGCTTTGCAAGAAGAAAATGGGGAAAAGGAAGAAAGAAAGTGCAGTCGGCTTAAAAATGCTTTTATTATTTTTATTTTATGTTAAAATATTTTAGTTGAATTTTTGTGTATTTTATACAAAACATCTTAATCATCTTTATGCCTCCTTCCCCATTTGCACCTCCCATCCCTCCTTCTCCCACTGGATTTCATGCATTCTGTCATTTATGTTAAGGCCTATCAAGTCAGGTTAGTGTACCTAGTTGTTCCTCAGTGCAAGTTCATCCACTGGGATCTAGTCAGCCTATTTAGAGTCTCTCCCTTAAAGAAGATCAGCTCTCCCTACCCAGCAGTAAACATTTGCCAATAGTTCTTGGGCTATGATTGGGGTCTGCTGCCCATTTCCACAGTTCTATGCTGGGTTTTTGTCTGCTTTGGTTTGCATAGATCTTATGCATGCTGTCACCATTGTTGTAGATTCAGATGAGCAAGGTCCAAGGAGCTTGTAAAACTGTTTCCATATGGTCATGTGCCTTCTCCCTGGCTCTTACAGTCTTTCTGCCCCTTCTTCCACAATGGTCCTTGAGCCCTGGGTGGGTGGACTTTAATACTGGAGTCTTGTCCAAGCACTCACACTCTGCAGACTCTTACTCTCTTTGCTTTGGCCATTTGTGGCTTTGTGTGTTCATTGTCCTTTGTTGCATGAGGCAGCTTCATTGATGAGAGTTGACACATGCATTAGTATTCCTCTTGTTCCACTAGGTTCTGTGAGCCTTAGGTGTAGAAGTTCCATGTGTCACTTAGGGTTGGGCGTTTCATTGACACTTACTCTCTGTGTGTGACCAGATGTGGAACTCCGTAATCATCTTTGTTGGAGAAAAAGCTTCTTTGGTGAGTGGTGACTGGCATGCTTGGCTGTAAGTATAAGGATCCATACTTAGCATATAGTAAGAAATTACATTTACCTAGGGATTACTGCCTTACAGTTTTCTCTAATATTTATGACCTCTCCAGCCATGTGTATTTAGCTATGTTTACAGTACCACAAATTAGTTTCCTCCCATTGAGTGGGCTTTAGGTCTAACTTAGGTAACTGTTGATTAGCCCCAAGATAAAAGTGCCACTACTGCCCCAATGTAGTTTGCTGTGCTGGTCATTGTTGTGGTTATTAGGACTTAAAGCTGGGGTTTGACCATGACTGATGTTCTCTCTTAGCAGCTTGCATAATGTTCCCCAAAACTCTGAGAGCTAGCTTCAGAGAGGAGGCTTCCAGGTCAGCTCCAGTTCCATTGCTTCAAGTCCTATGACTGAAGTACAGCAAATCTGTTTTGAGGGGCTACATGATGCCAAGGGACTACAGGAGAATCTAAGACTACAGTGATGAATAAGCTCTTCACTGAACTCTTAGAGTACATGGGGCATGTGGGTGTTTACACAGGAGACAGACTCTACATGCGTTTTTTTCTTTAAAAAATTGTTTTTGATTTATTTATTTTTACTTCCTGTGTATGAGTGTTTTGCCTGTATGTATGTGTACCATGTGCATGCATTGTCTACAGAGATCAGAAGAGGGCATTGGATCCCCTGGAATTGGAGTTATGGATGGTTGTTAGCTGCCATGTGGGTGCTGGGAACTGAACCCAGCTTCTCTGCCAGAGCAGCCTGTGCTCCTGGTTGCTGAACCATCTCTCCAGCCCTGTCTATTTGCTACTTTCACATTCTGAATTTAGTTTCATTTGCAACACTTAACCTACTCTCCCTCTCATCCACGTCCTCACTCCCCTTTCCTGACCAGATTCCCCTCTATGATAGTGTAAAAATTGAGGCCTTTCCAGTTTCTCAGGTTGTTCAGATTTTTGTTTGTTTGTTTGCATAGTATAGTATAAGTCAAAGCTTCAAAGGAGAAATTACATCTACCCCTGCTATGTTCTAGGATGTCTAGCATGTGTTGTCTAGTAACATTAGGCAGTCAGAGGAAGCACAGAGGCCTGTGCCATTGCTCTTCAGTTGAACTGCAAGGGTGGTTTGCAGCATATCCTGCTGTTGAAGGAAATTTAATCCTTGACATTTTTATTCATTAGCTAGTAAAATATGAATTTAAGATTGGTTTGAATTAGGTATATAGTGTTTTCTTAAAAACAAGAATTGGTATGTCTGAGATATTTACTAGACATGCTAAAATATATGTGCTTTTTATCAGATTGTTTTTAAACCATATGTCTAGCCTATCATCTGGCATGTTCTAGATTTTTGTTGAGTCTTAATTACTATAAATATATGACACAAGGCCCCTGCTCCAAAGGAGTCCTTAGAGGATTTAGAGCCATATTTTCCAAATACTGTTCTTTGTATCATTTCCCCCTCTGCTCTGGAAGGCTGCACTGGAATTCCGATTTCATGCTAAGTGTCCCTTCCTTGAAGAACCCATTTGTTCATTTTTGTACAGCTTACTCTTTAAACCTCACAGAGTAAACACTGCTGCAGGAATCTCCCTATTACATCCCTTGTTTTCCATTTACCTATCAGTATTTTATCAAAAAAAATTAAAAACTGCCAGGTGTGGTGACACAGCTTTTGTTCCAGCTCTTAGGAGGCAGAGTCAGGTGATTTCTGGGAGTTTAAGGCCAGGCTGGCCTACATGGGGAATGACCCTGTCTTTTAAAAATTGAAATTGGGGAACCTTAGACACAAAGTAGCTAAGCCTTATAGTTTGTATGAAAGTAGGACAGTAGCTTTATCGTCATCATCATTAGTTTTTATTGTGCACGAAGTACTCTTTTTTTAGGAGCATGCTCTGTCCATGCATATGGTGATTGTGTTGTACTTTGAATATATGTTAATCAAAACATTTTTAATGGGCTGGGGCTATAGCTCAGTGATAGTGTCCTTCCATAGCATTCCAGAGGCCCTGGGTTTGATTCCCAGCTCACCTAAAACATTACTTTAAGAAGTTCACCCATCTGTTTCTATGCTAGATCTCTATATATCACAAATACAGGGAGCACCTGTTTTTTATGAAGATGTCTATAATACCTAGACTAGTATTTTGTTTTGTTTTGTTTTTTAAATCTTTTTGAGACAGGGTCTCCCTGTGGTCCCAGCTGGCTTGGAACTCACTATGTAGACCCGGCTGGCTTCAGTCTCACAGAGATCCACCAGCCTCTGCCTCTTGAGTGCAGGAACTAAGAGTGCGTACCGCCATTCCCTGCCGTAGTTTTATTCTTAAAAATTTTTTTTTTTTAATTTTTAAAATTTGTTTTTGATATTTTATTTATTATTTTTATTTTATGTGTATGAGTGTTATGCCTGCATGTATGTAAGTGCACCCATGTCGGGCAGTGCCCACGGAGGACAGAACAGGCTGGCAGATCCCCTGGAACTGGAGTTATGGACAGTTGTTAGCTGCCATGTGGGTGCTGGGATTTGAACCTAGGTCTTCTGCAAGAACAGTCGGTGTTCCTAACTGCTGAGCCATCTCTCCAGCCCCTATTTTTAAATTTTTCATTTGATGTGTATGAGTTTGCTTGCATGTATGTATAAGTACTACATACATACCTGGTGCTGCAGAGGCCAGAAGAGGGCATGGGATCCTCTGGAACTGGAGTTACATATGGCTATGAACTGCCATGCAGGTATTAGAAACTTCTGGGTCCTCTGTAAGATCAGTAAGTGCTCTTAATTACCAACCACCTCTCCAGCTCCTAGTGATTGTTTTTGAATAAGTAATGCTATCAGTGACTTAGCCTTCACAGCATTCTCCTCCATCACCTGGACATGGCAGAACAGCTTCCACGGGTAAATGCCATCTAGACGAAGGTACAGTTGCACAATTCCCCGACTATACCTTTAACACCTTCCCAGGAGTGTTTGTATTCCCTTACCTTTAAGCCTGGCTCACAGGTGGCATTCTTGCCCGTGCTCTCCGTCTGTGCTCTTCTACTTGTGCTGTCCAATGCAATTGCTCCTGAAGATCAGAGTTAAGCTGGTGTTCGCCCCTTGACTCCTTTCCGCCTTAGACCTACTTCCATTGACCAATAGGAGAAAATAATTGACAGTTTATGGTTCTAAAAATAAAGGCGGGCGTTTTGTAGGTATTATTTCTCTTAAAAAAAAAACAATGAAAGTATTGCGAATAAGCCAACTACTGTGAAACCACCTACCATGAAGTTTATGATAAGAAATTACCTTTTTCTCCTCATAATAAGCAAAGTTTTAAGTCCGCAGAGCCTTTGTTACAGCTTCAAATTTGGAAAAATTGTACACAGCTTCATGGCAAGCAGTCAAGACTCCCAAGAAACTTTTTACCTTGTGAATTGTTCATTAATTTGACAAAAATGAATGATGAAAACCTGCCATTTATATTAGTACATTGACTAGAATGCCGTGCATGTCAGTACCCTGGTGTGTTCATATAATAGAGTTTAAGTCAGCAGGTTTTGAATTAGTGGCTCGCTTACTGGTTATGGAAATCCCTTTTCTTCACTGTAACCGTGGTTCTGTAGTTTGGTGTGAGACATTTAGGCGGAGGGTCAGATGAAAGTGCATCTTTTTCTGGTGTTCCTTGTGCCTCATCTGTTTTGATGAGGCTTCTGTTGGTAGCACCAAGCCATGTGCCTGGTAAATCATGAATCTTGTCCAGAAGTTAAACTGCCTGCTAGAGAACTTTAGCAGAACCCAACTGGCCTCATGCATTCATGCACTGTAGAATCCTCTTGTTTACTTGGAGTTGTTTATACAATATGTTTTAAGAAATATCTTTATACCAGGCGTGGTGGCACACGCCTTTAGTCCCAGCACTTGGAAGGCAGAGGCAGGTGGATCTCTGTGAGTTCGAGGCCAGCCTGGGCTACAAAGTGAGTTCCAGGCCAGCTAGGGCTACAGGGAGACCCTGTCTCAAAAAGACCAAAAAAAAAGAAAGAAAGAGAAAGGAAGTCAAGAAATGTCTTTACTTGGAGTACGGGGGTTGCGGGGGCTTAGACAGGACTGGGAGGATGGAAATAATGCAAATACAGTACCTATATATGAAATTTTCAAAAAATAATTTAAAAATACAGAAAGAAGCATCTTTATAAACAGCAGCTCTTGTTAAGATTTTTTTTTCTAAGTGTTAATAAAATTGTGAAAGGAGGGCCTTTTAAAATCAGATCTTTGCAGTAATGTGGAAAAGTAATGAAATTTCAAATCTAAAAATGTGGAGATTATCTTTTGTCCTGTACGTATTTATTCCTTGTGGTCCTTTTATCCTAAAGTATATAATTATTCAAATACAGTACTATAGTTTTATTTATTTAGAAAAACTTTAGCTTTTAAAAGCAATAGCTGTTGTGCTTAAATACTGTATTCATGATTTTTATATGACAGCTACATTTTGAACTAATTTTATATGTAATTTGGAAGCATGACGGTTGGGGTCAGGAGGAGAGGGGGAGTAAGCATCAAAAGGAAATTCTGACAGGTAATACATATTATAATATAAAAATTGTGAATGGCATGTGGCTGCCTCTGGGTTCTGAAACCTTGTTGTCTCTGTCTTCAAAGAGAGTCAATTCCTGTTCCTGTGCTGCATGTTTGTTAGCAAAGCAGTTAACCAGCATGACAGTTAGTTGTGTGTTTCCTTTCCCATTAGGTTTACACAACATACGTAAATCTTTTGGCATGGTTTTCTCATGTCTTCCCAGCTTAGAGTGACTGCCGTGTATATCCTCAGTCATAGAGGAGATGGAACTGTCTGTTGCACTCTAGCACAGAAAAGCCCAGTCATTCTTCATGGTCCTCTGAAATACCGGGAATTGCTTATGTATAACTGTGATGTCCAAACTAGATGTACACTTTGGGAAGTTCAAAGGACATGCATTTCAGTAGCTGAGCAGAATTGCAAAGAAGAATGTTGATTGGGTCTCTGTTCCTTTTCTGTGTGAACATTCTGCTGATTCTTTTGTGACATGCTTAAATTTATGTGCTGTTTTTTCTTTCTACTTCGGTGTGCCCTTCTCCTGTCAGTCATTAAACACGTTTTCATTTTGTTTCTCTCTCTCCATCTTATTTATGTTGTACGGAATTGACAGCATATTGTCAGGGCAGAAATAGTCAAGTACCCGGAAGAGGATAACCAGCACACCAGCTCCTCTCAGAGTAGAGTCTGTTCAGTGCAGTAGTGAAGGTATCAATGGATGAACGATTGCAATTTGGGGAGGAGGGTGGAAGGACAAGCGAATGTTATCTTGTTCTTTATTTTATGAAGGAATAAAGGGAAATTATTGTACATTTTATAAATTAATATTACATAAGTCTTGCTCTAGAACATTGAGGAATTGGTCCTGTGCCAGGAGACTTACAAATTAAGCAGGAAATTAAAATGACATTTCAGTTACTTTCAAACCTATTTGTCTTTATGGGTGTGTTTATGGCACATGCAGAGAGGTGGAGACTTGAGACCATTATTTCATTATTCACTCTATGTTTTCTTTCTGAAGTAGCTGGGAATTGAAAGAGTATTTTAAAAACCTGCTTGAATTGCCCTTCTTTGTCTGCATTTCTACAAAGACTCAGTAGGTGTGGAAAATAATAAATGATTTGTTTTATTTTCAACTATTGCTTCAAGATGAATATTAGGGAATTTTACTAAACTCATTGTTTTAGACTTAAGTATGGGAGGGAAGGACAGCAGAGGAAACGTACCTTTTGGTTTAAGTTGTCTGAAGGGCATGATAGGAGGCAATTTTCCAAACTCCTTGTGTGTCATACTCTACTCAAGTCATTATTCATGGCAATAGTGAGCTCCTTGGAAATGGGAGATTCGAGGGAAGCTTTGAAAACTAGAAGTGTTTTAAGAATTGGGTTGCTGAGGATGCCTCTGCTTCATATGTGAGTCCTTTGAGAACATAGCTTTTGCCTCTGATTTGCACACTGCTCTAGACAGAAAATCTAAGAAAAGGTGTAACTGATTAAAATAGCTCATGAAAATATGAAAGAAAAGAGAAAATCTTAGAAATGATGAGGTCTTACCTATGGAGTAAAATATGCACGAGTAATTGACTTTTGACTTTTACCTAAATTATAATCAAGGTTTACATTTTCATATTGACGTGCCAATTTTTAAGAGTTGTGATATTTCAATTAACATGTTATAAAACCAAGTATGACTCAATAACTTAGTTGCCTCATTTAACAAAAAAGAAAGGTCAACAAGAAAAGCCCAAACCCAACTCTAAGTTCTGGTTTATTTTTCTTAACATCAACTCTGGTTTCATTTATGATGTTCATTATCAGAAGTTCACTAAAGTTCAGAAAATAAAAATATACTCTCAGGAGCATTTTCTGGTGTCCTGATAATAACTCTTTTCTTTTATGGCAGAGGGTGGTGAAGGCAGATATTGTAAACTACAACCAGGAGCCCATGTCAAGAACTGTCAACCCGCCCAGAAGCTCGATGTGTGCAGTTCAGTGAGCGCGTTTGGGTAGTCCTGGTGCCCTCCCCTCCAGTGGGTCCAGGCTGTCTAGGAACCTGTTTTATCAGTGACCATCTCAGTAGTTGAGTTCATGTGCTCCTCCCCTCCCTTCCGCTCCTTCATCATCGAGTTGCCTCACAGCAGCTGCAGGAGGCAGGCAGCTCCATAGACTGGACGGAATTCAGCTTCAGGACCACACACTTGGCAATCAGGGTGGAGAGCCCATCCTCTGGCTTGAGACTGCCTGTCTGCAGAAGAGCGATGGTGGTTGGATCTTTGTACCCTCACTTCTTTTTTCTCAGATATGAAAACGTTTAACCAGGCATGAATACTCTCGAAGTCTTTGCTGGACAGCCAGGATTTTGTCACAAGGTTTCATCCTCCTACAGGAAAGTGTGCTTCAGAGCACTAAGGTTGAAACGAGTGATACATTTTACCTACAGTGACTCAGGCATTCCTTTGCTGTCTGTTAGGAGTGCGACTATATAAAGCTGTACCTAGATGCAAATGCTCGAAATGAGGCTGTGACAGATATTTTCTCATTTTTAAAAAGGGTCTAATTTGTTTATATCATAGTTTATAGCTCACTACATAGTGAGGCTTTGATACTATTTTGTTACTGTATCGTGGTCATACATGCTTGATCATGCTCAGCTTAGATGGCTATGAATTTTGACGAATAATGGTTCAGCTGACGTTTCATGTGGGATTCCTCCGATGGACCGTGTACGAGCATGTCCAGAACGAGTTGTGACACCCTGTTGGATCATTGTGGATCATGCTATACCTGATGTTCAGATGTTTTTCTGTCATAAATAAATTTATTTAAATTATATATTTTTTGGAGTTTTCATTCAGCTATCCTCCTTTTATAGAAAAACAAAGTATATTTAAGCATATTTGAATACATGCGCAGCAAACAGTTGCTTCGAGTTCCTAGGTCGTTTTGTTGGACCCTTTCCAGTCCAGATTCCATAGCCCAGTATTTGGGGGACCCCACTAGCTGCAGCCCATTTTTCTACCTGGCTCATGTACCTCTGTGTGTACAGAACTGTGGGTTCATCCCTGTTGTTGGGGTTACTCTGCCTTTCTGTCCCTCCCCCATGGCCCCTTCTGCCAGGAATGCCCCTTCCCTCTGTCTGTTCCTCCCTCCTGCCCTTCCCCCTTTCTTCCTCTCTTTGCTCTCTGCCTCCTGCTCTGTCTTCATCATAATGGTGCTATGTTTTGTGTAAGGCCCAGAGCATAAATTTGCTGCAGCCATTTCCTCCTCCCCATAGCTGAGTCTCACGTCAGAACCCCGGGTGTGTGGGGGGGTGTTCCTCCCTACCCCTTGTCCTGCAACACAGCACACATTTTGTGCCCCGGTGGGGTGGGTCTTTTCTTGTTTTATAAGCCATGAGAGCGTTCAACCAAAGGGCAGCTTTGAGTATTTTCTCTTATGCCCCAAGCAAGTTTCCTGTCTCAGGAGATTTGCTACAAGTGTATGCAGACATTTTGGATGCCTAAATTTAGAGCTGTTGGAGATTTTTAGAAAGTTCATATCCTGTGTGTCTAAGGAAACTGAATTGAGGAAAGAAAAAGCATCTTCTCAGAGATCCCGGAACCTGAGAGCTGAACCTGATGGCACATCTGAGTAGGTCAAGGAATTAAAAACTTAAATGTAAAAAAAAACCCTGAAAATTGTGACTGTTCAATAGGTAGTAGGGCTTAATTTAACTTTGTTTTGATTTCTATAGTTTTTTGGTAAATTTTTGCGTATTTCATACAGAACATCTTAATCATCTTTATACTCCCTTCCCCACTGGCACCCTCCCATAGCCCCCCACCCCACTGGAATTCATACGTTCTGTCATTTGTGTTAAGGCCTATCGTGTCAATTATTAGTGTCCCCAGCCATCCCCCAGTGCAAGTTCATCCACTGGGTCCAGTCAGCCTGTCCAAAGTCCCTCCCTTTAAGAAGATCACCTGTTCCTCACCCACCAGTAATCAGCTGCCCATAATTCTTCGACTAAGATTGGGGCCTCTTGCCCATTTCCACTGTTCTGTGCTGGGGTTTTGTCTGCTTGAGTTTGCAGGAGTCTTGTGCGTTGCTGTAGGTTCATATGAGCAAAGTCCCAGGAACCTGCAGGGCTCTGTGGGGAAAATGAAACTAAAGGGGGAGGGCATGAAGGGAGGGTTAGACAGGGAGAGAGAGGAGAGAGAAATGATGCCTAGCTAGTGTAACCAGAGGGATTTCTATAGTTTTTATTTTATGGTAATTTAGCACCCTTTTACAGTTTTCAAGGTGATCACCCTACTGGTTCAGCTTACCCTTCCCATCTCGTCAGAGCATTTAGGAGAAAGTAAAGTTGACTAAGATCTGAACCCTTGAGGACCTTCTGGGTTCCTAGGAGATGTTTGTTGTTGCTTCTGTTTGAAATGCTGTGCTTGAGGGAAGCCCAAGGCTTTGCATTTAAAGGCAGGGCCATTTTCTTTTCAGCCGTGTTGTTTCTATATCTGTATGGAAACTTGAAGACATTCAGAAGTTTATAACTTCACACAGGCTACAACGGTACAAGCTGAGTGCTGTGGCCATCCAGAGGCAAAAAACAGGTCTTTGGTGACAGCGAAATCCTTTAGCTGGTGTTTATAAAGTTAGAACTGACTGGGAATGAACAGGGTCAGAGGACAGAATGATCTTTCTAGGCTTGTTCTGTCATGGGCAGTTCTAGAAACTTACCAC
Organism: Nannospalax galili; assembly: GCF_000622305.1. Classification (NCBI taxonomy): domain Eukaryota; kingdom Metazoa; phylum Chordata; class Mammalia; order Rodentia; family Spalacidae; genus Nannospalax; species Nannospalax galili. Next base: position 6,834,546 of record NW_008331789.1, read on the forward strand.
TCAACTGTTTTATTTTTACACCAATCTGTGAGAGAAGAATCACTGTCCCCTCTCGTGGAGGAAACTGGAGCCAGAAGTGATTATCCTTGGGTAAATGGTTGAGCCAAGAGCCACATAAAACACTTCTGATTTAGAAACGGAATTGGCTGGTGCTGATGTTCGTTTGGTTGCTTTACGTTTCTGTCACTCAGCTGACATCTTTCCTGGGAACGAACAGGGCTGAGAAGGAGTGATTGAGTTGTGAGGCTGCATCTCCCCTTTCAGTACCTGCCACCTTGACCAGCAGCACACGTGTGAAGTTGCTGGTAGTGGTATTTTGCCTCCTGACCGTGGAGGTGAAGGTAAATGAGCCACCTACCACCTCTGTCTTCAGTTCCTCTGGTTCCGTATTTTTCAGCTATATGTGAGCAGTAATTCTTGGTGTAAGAGAAGCAAACAACTTGTGGGACAGCATAAAGAAAGCAGGTCTCTGAACTCTGCTAGTTTTCCCCATACCTCAAGCTTTAGTTTTGGGATGAAAAAAATGTAGAATTTATGCTCGTTTTATTTGGACTGTTACTCTCCTGTCCACAGTTTTTAATTAAAAAATTACAAGTCTTTCCACCTAGTTTTAGGCACTTTGTTTCCTGGAGACACATGCAATAAGGTTTCAAACACTGGCCCCTCCTCCTGCTTATTGAGCTTTGAAAAAAACAACGGTCTTCAGGCAGAACTGGTCATTGGATGCTGTCTCTCGAGTGCACCCTCTGTTATATGTAGCAAACCACTCTGAGGTGGTTTCTGGAGTGGCCTGAAGAGCTCCTGTGACACTCTATGATTCTAGGAGGTAAGCCATGGCCTTTGAAGTTGATCACTGAACAGTGTGATAGAACATGATGATTTGTGACGTTTAAGAATAGGAATGACCTGTGCTGCTGTTGGCTGTAATGGATGTCCTAAACAGTTGCAACATTCACTGTAAAGAGAAATGTGGATCTGCTAAGCATTATGGTAAATATCTGTCCATCACCTCCCAGCAGTGATGTCCGTTCTTCCGTTCCTGGTAGGGTCCCCCATTTCCTCATTCTGGGAGTGAATCCTTATTTGTTGAAGTAATTAGGATGTAAACTCCGTATGTATCAGTGGTTGGCTGACAGAGGAGCTGGTGAATCCATCAGAGCTAGGGGAACAAGGGAAAGTTTGTTGAGCTTTCTGAATAGAAGTTTTCAGAAGACGCTTTATCCACTAGAGTAGGATGAGAAGAGATGTAGCTCTGAGGAATCGTGGCAGCCATCTTGAGGCCACCACGGAAAAGCCTGCACTAGGGGAGAAGTGGGGCTTCATGGAAGAAAGATGGGAGGGTCCTTACCCTGACGTTATTTGGAGCCCTGGATGAGGCTGCACCTTGAGCTGTCAGTGTTTGTCAGTTTCCCTTTATCATTTATGCTACTCTTCAGTTTTTATTTCTTCTTACATAAGCACCCAGTATGCCCCAGGGACTTTGCTTGGCATCTCAGACAGAGATCAAGCTGGATCTGTATTTTGCCTTTCAGATCTAGCCATATGCATAATTCATTCAAATGTAAATCCACTGTCATGATAAATGTCACTTAGGGAGAAGTGTGGTTAAAAATGGGTTTTAGATAGGATCAAATAGAACTAACAGCATAGCACCATTACCATCAAAAAACTCATGTAATCTTAAGCTACATTCACTAGGATCTCTGTTCTCCTCTGAGCATCTGAGGGATTTGCATTCAGGGTTGAGGTAGTCTGCATTTCTCTCAGGTTCTCAAGGGTGTTAACGCTGCCGGCCTTTAGACTGTACTCTGATTGGGAACAGATTGGATCATGCCTGCAGTTTTCAACCTTATGGGGGCTCCTCTTTTAAGGGGATCACAGCACATTCTAAGTATGGTGAGCAGATTCAATGTCATATGGAACAGTTGAAGGAAGACAGTATGCTTAATGTGGAAGACCTGGGAGAGAGTGCCATGGTAATGGTGCTCAGATCAGAACATGCTCTGGAGGACTGCTCTATTCCCAGAAATAGGGAGGTCAGGAAGAAGCAGAGGAGATCCAGGTGGCCTAGAAAAGAATCCTCCTGTTTACTTCCCAAAGATGTAGGGTGTATGTTGAAAACTCCTGCCTTCAAGGGCTTCACAGATAATCAAATGAATGGAGAACAGTGAAGAGTGCAGGGCAGTGAGGAGAGGCGGTGACAGGTGATAACTAGAGGTCCTTCGGTCCTGTTTTTAAGGTTCTTTTGGCCAACAAAAACCTGTGTGGATAAGGCCACTCCTGGTCCATATGGAAAACCGTCAAGTAATGTAAAGTAAGTATTGCTTTCTTATGTCTCTTTACTTCCATACTTAGAGAATGTCCTTAATATTCTGTTGGAACGAGGCATTTCACTATCCTGGGGAACGAGCGAAGAGTCTGGAGCATGTGCTGTGAATGGGGCCTAGTGCGTGGCCTGAACCAGCTCTCTGCAGACCAGGCTGCAGCCCTGTGATTATTAGCTTCAGTCTGCGTGTAAAGCTGATGAAATTAGAGAATTTTTTTTTCCTGTCAAACTTTGTCAGAAGGCAAAATCATACTGCTCAGGCTAGGGCTGGGGACATGGGACACACAGACCAAGCATCTGCTTCCAGGTACTCCTGGGCTGAAATAGGAAGCAGATGGGCTAGCCTCATGGCATCCTGGGTATCAGGAGACTCCACCCATGGGCATTCTGGAACACAGGTCATGTGTAGCATGCCATTTCTTCCTGAATGGTGGTGACCAGGCTAAGGAGTGATGAACAGATGAGGTGAGGGAAGCGAAGCTTGAACTGACAGTCTTGAGAGCGATCCACCTCCTCCAGTCCTCCCCATGGAAACTGAGCCTGTGGAGTAGCAGTCTTGTGCACTGAGCTCAGATCCTCACACTTTGATTCTTTCTAGTCCTGCAGTGCATCAGCTTTCTAGGCTGGGGAATTCCAAGTGAGAAGACTGTTCACGGCTGCAGGTTCTCCTTGCTTCTGTGTTGCACGTGGACAGAGACCAGAGTGCGGGAGGAGTGGCCCCTGGCACTACTCATGCACCAGCTCACAGACACCCTCCGAATTCCTCTCAACCTGCCCCTTACCCTTAATTAACATGGAGTCCATGGAGTCCGCAGGTTGATTGTGGGTGGGACTTGCAGACACCGTGTCTCTCAGGCCTCTTCCGTGAGTGCTGCCCTCAGACCCTGACACCTGGATTACTCCAACAGCCTCTTCAGGGGCCTCCACAATTAGCTGCACACACAGCTGTGGAAATGAACTTACCCATGAGTCTAAGACCCTCTTTCATTTAGAACCCCTCCAAGGCCCCCTATGGCCTTTTCCATCAAAGGAAAGTGAATTCCTCAGCGTGACATCCAGAATCCTCTAACAACTTTCCCACTCTTCCTGACAAAACATCTGTTCTTCTTCAACTCTGGAGAGCACTTTGTTCTAACAGGTGGGTCCCACACTCTGCATCTTCAAGGAGATTTTCTTTGGGGAGGGAGAGAGACTGCAGAGGTCAGTTGGAAACTTATTCCATCTCAAAGCCCACTGTATTCCTGTCCAGTCAAAATCACCTAACCTCTCTAGCTTAGTTTCCTTGACTTCCCAAAAGATGGGATCAGAGCAGTGACCTGGACCCGTTTGCTGAGCACAGTTGCCCACAAAGCTCATTTAGTGCAGTGCAGGGATCCTGTCCTATTTATGAGCACGTCCCTACTTTGATGTGTGAGGTACTCTGCCTTCCACATGACTCCTAGGATCCTGGCCTCCTGATATTCCCACCTTGATGTCACCCTTCTCATCAAACCAAATAACCCTACAGCCAGGGAACACTGAAGAAGTGCTAATGCATGATTTCTAAGGCAAGGTCACAGATTCCACCTCCACCTCTGGATTTGCTCCTTCTGGAAGGAGGCAGGCGCCATGCTGTGAAGACTCATTAATAGCAACATAGACATGTATGAAAGACACTCCACCAACAGTCCTTTGGCACAGCTAGTGTAGAAGTGTATCACCCAGCTCCAGTCAGACCTTCAGGTAACAGCAACCTTGGCTTCCTGTCTGACTGCAGCCTCAGGAAATAACCCAAGTTACAAGTGCCCAACTGAGTGCCCGCAAATTCCTGACCCACAAAAACACAAGATCATTAATCATAGTTGTTGGAAATACTTAAGTCTTGGGGTAATTTATTTCATAGCAGTAGATAACAAATACAATACATATTAGTGTCTTTAACAGATGAGGAAACTGAGGGTTCTGATAAGCCATCCAGGATTGTGGAGCTGCTGAGTTATGGGGCAGCGATGCTGACCCAGACCACCCACCTCAGCAGCCTGACCCTAGCCTTCAGTCTTTCCTCTCACACCTTAGTGACCCTGTGCCTTGTGCACAGGGAGTGCTTATTAGGTAGCTTCTCTGGAATGGACAGACTCTTAATCACTGGATATAGAAATGAATTGTGTGAGTATCTGCTTACAAGGAAACTGGTAAAAAAAAAATTCTAGAATGAGTATCTGCACTTTCCATTAGGTTGGACTTTTCTATTGCTTAGAGCTAATTGCTTTAGGACCATTAATATCCAAATTAAGACGACCTTATCATTTGTTCTGAATGTGTAAATAATGCACAGGGAAGAAATTCAGATCACCTCCTCTTTCTCTGTTGTTGCTGACGTTTGGGAAAGGACCGTCTTCTAGATATCTGTGCACAAATACACAAGCTCCTGAGTCCTAAGTGTAGTTTGAAATGCATAATTTCATAATTCTGGAGGCCAAGTTGCACTCCAGAAGTAATGTCCTAAGTAGTATTACTAATCACAAATTAGAATCTGCTTCCCTGTGACCTTGTCACATACACTGGAAATAGGAGCTTCAACACCCCTAGAAGCGGCAAATTGCTCTGTAGAGTTACTGGGTGTGTTGTGTGGACCTGTCCAATGTCCTGCACAGTGCTGACAAGGGCCGACTCAGAGGCAACCCTTGGATAGCTCTCAGAAGTGTAATGAAGAGCCAGGACATTTTCTGGGTGCCTCCATTTTGACCATATTTTACCAGATTGTTGCATCGAATTGTTTCGATGTCATATTATTTCCGATACACAAATTCAATATCCCTAGAAATCTTTCACTCAAAATTGTTTATTCTAATTTGTATTGCATAAAGTCACAGTATACAAGTGGCTTATGAAAACAGCAGTAAGCGAGGTTGCATGCCAGGAGCATTTGTTGCCCTTTTCTTTGCGTTTCTTCTAAAGACACCCAGGTGGATGCTCCTAACCCTTCCCGCACCCTCACTTGTATACCAGGTCTCTTGAACCACCACCAGGGCACAGTGCTCTCATGTGGCTACTTGTACCATTGAACCTCTTAAGGCCAAGAACCTGAGCCTGGCACCAAAATGTTCTTGGTAAAGTTTGCTGAGTGAATGAGACCTATCTGCATTGTGGGCTGACAGGAGCTGCAAACAGCTTGTGAGTAAGCTGGTGAGCTCTATTGTGGAAACTAAGCAGAGGGGCACATTTTGCCCTAATCACTACCCGACTCCTCCTCCTCCTCCATCAGTATGTTTCTTTACCTGTAGTGCATTTATTGGGTGACATCAGAGTCCCAAACCTGGTTGATCATCACAATCACTGCAGAAGCTGAAAATACCACTAGCCCTTGGGTGCAGCGTGGACACAGGGCCCTTGGTTCTATCCGGGATCACTGGGTACAGCTCTCTCTGTCTACCTTTCCCTTATGTAACCATAGTTTTGTCAGATTGCAAATTTGTGAAATCGGACAGTGACTATGATGACATCCCTACGCATTTCTTGGGGCTGAGATAAGGCCCTAGTGATACGGGGTAGGGAGTGCAGTGAAATTTGTGATCTCGACTCTTAGAGATCTGTGGCTGGGAGATATGTCCAAGGTCATATCCAGTGGTGGACAGGCCAGGATCTGAACTGCTCCCATGGACTCCAGGGTCTGTCCCACCCAGGCCTCCCACTTATTCAGGCTCCATATTTAGCAGTTATGTTTCCAGGGAGATGAAGCTAGAATGGGATTTCTTTTAAGTTTTTGGAGCCAAAATTATTTTAATTTTATGGCTGAGAAAAATGTAAACTTACATTTTCAGCAGACCAGAGATGATAAAGTATGTGTTTGTCAAATAAAATTCTTTGCTGTGATAATGTAAATCATTCTTTGGCCTTGTAAAAAATTAGGCCTCACTTGATCTGTTTTCACTTGGGCCTTGGCTAATATTTCTGTTATCTCCATTAGGGATTACAATGATAAATGCCTTTTATTCGCTCTGTTAAGCACTTGGGTGAACGTGTGAACACACAGAGCTTCATAAGTCACAGGGAATGAAACAACATGGTCTCCTGGAAATAACTTGAGAGCTGACAGATTGGGGCTCGCGCCTGGCTCTGCCACTTAGGACTATGTACTCTTGGGCAGATTTCTCGTCTTCTCTGAAATTCAGTTTCCTAATGTGTAAGATGTGGACATTGCTGTTTATTTCTGGGTAATTTTAAGAATGGGATAAGAAGGCATATTGTAGCACTTTACAAAGTTCCTGGCATGGGGCAAGTGTTCACTAAAAGTCATGATTACGGAATAGCTCTCATGGTAGCTACTACTTAGTTGAATACACGGGGTTGGGGGAGTCTCATGGCACTAACATTCTTTTGCGTAGAGTCTGAGGCTGGGCCTTGACTGTGTGGTAGGTCCCAGCTGCTGAGGTGCTTAGACTTCTTTTAGAAGTAGCTCAGTCAATAGGCAGGTAAAGCTCATTAGCCAGAATACCTGTTGAGATCCTTTTGGCTGCCAATCACAGAATGGCCAAACTAACGTGTCTTATTAAACAAAGAATTAAAAATGACCTCTCACAGGTAGTAATCTCAGGATAGTGTAACTACAGGGTTTTGAAGAAGTTGCCCCAAGATACCTTCCAGTTCCCAGTTTCCTCCCCTTATTTCTCTGGCATTGACAGCATGGGGGTCTTAAACTGGCTCCTTCATGGTCCCAAGATGGCTGCAATAACTAAGCATCACATCTTTGTACCCCCAAACTAATTGTTAGAAAGGAAATGCCATCTTCTCCTCACATCTCTTCTAAAGGAGGCAACATTTCCTCAAAGCTCCATGTCCCAGAAAGCTGAGTATCTCCTTTTCTGGCCAGACTTTTGCCAAAGGTTCATTACAGAGCAGTGGTAAGGGAAATTATCAGGCTGAGGATCGGTTAGGAACCCCTAAACTCTACTGAAATGTTTGCATCCTGTGCTTAGAGGGGGATATACGTGGGCTTGCCCAGAGTCTTGCTAGTCATAACACATTTGTGTATGTATGTGCCAGGGAGCTTTGCTGAGAATCTGGGGTTAAAAATGTCTTTTTAACTGAATTTTTGCAATTTTCATAGAATATAGTTTGATGATATTTAGATTCCCTCGCCTAGCTACACCTCCCCCACTGCCTCCCACCCAATTTAATATACTCTCATATATATAATATGGCTACAGAGTCTAATCTGTGTTCCTAAATGTCCTTCAGTGTGGGTCAAGAGTCTCGTCCCTGTAAGACATGGGCTCTCCCCTTCTCAACAACAGTCAGTTGTCAAAAGTTCCTATGGTTGGGTTGGGATTTATTACCCCACTTCCCCGTGTCTGTTCTGGGATTTTGTCTGGTTTGAGCTTGCATGGGACTTGTACATGTTGTCGCAATAACTGAGTTCATATGAGTAACTGACCAGCTGTCTGGAAGACTCAGTTTCCTTGTGGTCATCTACCCCCTCTTGCTTAGACTTCAGGTTTTGCCCTCTGAGGGGTGAGTGTTTTAGCCTTCACTCTGGCAGTGATCAGTACGGAATATACCTTCCAGCCTGAAGCTCTGGGGATGGGAGCATGGCTACTGGTGAGACATCAGAAAGAGCCAGCCAACACAGACACTCAGAAAGCCCAGAAAGAAGCAACAGGATGGGACAGGATAATGCGTCCCACTTAAGACCCCTCATTATGAGGGGAGTAGGGCCTGACTCCCCACCCTGAAGTGAATCAGCACCCATGCTGATTATTCAAGTGTAGCGTGCGGAGCTGCAAATCCCGTCTCCACACTTTGGCGTGTTTGTTCTTTCAACAGGCTGCCTGCTCACTCTTCCATTCATTTGAACTGAAAATAACTGCTAGTGGATTGCATACCCAGACCTGTCTACTCAAAGGCCTTTAGGGGTTCAGGCACCCCCTTTCCTAGAAAGGCTAGGGAATCTGGAGTAGGCCACAGGTGAGAGAAACACATCCTAAAATGTTGACTGCTGTGGCCGGAATGTTGCTCCAGAATGCACTTTGGCAGCACATAGCCATTGTGGCAGTATGGAGGTGGGACCTTTAAGAGGGGAGTAGGTCATGAGACCACCTTCCTGACTGGACTGACTTCCTGACTACAGCAGCAGGCAGCAGACACCTCCTCTGTCCAGACCTTGCAGATAGAAGGATGCGCACTTGTCCTTCTGCCTCTGCTGTTGCTGGATGCTGGCGCCGTGCCCTTTCCCTCCCCAGCCTCGAGAATCCACTGTAGATAAACCTCTTCTCTTCAAAATTCACTTAGCATTTGATGTTGTGTTTCAGCAGCGCGAAGACTGGCAGAGCTGTTTCTGCATGAGTTTTACACTTGCAATTGCATCACTTCAGTTCACCTCCCTGAACCCGTTTTCTTAATCCTCACAGGGAAACATCAGTAGCTACCTTTTAGAATAGCCTGAGGCTAAATGAAGCTGTTTTAGTTATTTTCATATGGTTGCAAGCAAAACCCCTGAGAGAAAAAATTAAGGGGAGGAAAACCTTACTTTGGGCTCACAGTTTGTGAGATTTCATTCCAGTTGATTGGTCTGTTGATTCTGGGCTCTTGGGGAGCAAAACATCATGGTGGCAGAGGCACAGGGAGGATTGCTGTTCACCTCATGGTGGACAGAAAGCATAGAAGAGAAGATAGAATACATGTTTCACATGACCTACTTCCTCCAGTTCAGCCCCATCGCCTAAAGTTCCTAGCATGCACGCCTGAGCCTGTCAGGGCCTTTGTGGATTCCCGCCGCAGCAGAGACCATGGAAGTGACGGCCCTAACACAGATGAGGATACTGCATGGCAGTTAATTTCACCAAGGGCCAAATTTTTAAAGTTCAGATATGAAAATATAACTGGGCTTTCCCTGGGGTCACTGTGGCCTGTCTCATGTGGCTGTGATATTTTTTCTTGACTGTAAAATCCCTCTATGTTATTTGGACCTGAGCCTGCTCTTGGGCCTCAGCAGGGTTGCGGGGGAGGTTTTCTATTTCTACTTAGGACAGAGTGAACTGTGAGTTCTGGGTGGATTCTAGGGTGTATAGAGCCTCCAGAGCCCATTCTTAACTGCTTAATGGAAGTTCTGGGCCTGGCCAGCCTCCTCCCAGTCAACCCGGTGGCCTCTTTATCTGCCTACTGTCCAGGAAAAGAGTCAAGTGTAAACTAACCATTCATGTAAATGGGCTGTCAGGCCACTGAACCAATATGTTATGGTTAATCTGTTAAAAACAGCGAGGTCTCTCCATTTGTAAACAGCCCTTGATAAGCTCCTTATAGCATATACAACCCAAGAAAATGAATGACACCCACCACCTGTCCTGGAATCCCTGCCGAAAGCCCCATTACTTGTCCAGATGACCTCTCCATTCAGCTCAGCCCAGACCCAGCCCCCTGTACTCAGTGTGGCCCCACCTGACCGTAGCTCTGTACTGCCTCTGGAGTGGGGGTCAGAGATTCTAAGGAAAAGCGGCAGAAGCCCTCCAGCTTTAACTGGCCTAAAAAACAGGGCATGAAGACACTCCAGGCACTGCTGGGAGCTGCTTCATTTGATATTTACTGTCACTGTTCTCACGTCCTGGGTGTCACCCCTGTTATCCTCTCTTACCCTCAGTTCTTGGTCTCAGCAGATTGCCATAGAGGTGTCTCCTTGGTATGGATAAAAGGTTCTCAGATCAGCAGCTCTGACTTCTGGACCATGGTTGGGCACATGCTTACCAGTAAGATGCTTGGGAGGCTAGTAGGGCTCAAGGACCTCCAATGGCAGATCCCCACAAGCATATCTACCTGAGGACTTTGCTACCACCCTTGGTCTGATTCTAGCAGGGAAGAATAGATCTATCTGTCTCAGATCCAGTCTTGGAATACAGATTCTCTTTTCACAGATGCCCTCATATCTGTTCATTCTCACCTTTTTTCCCTGATTCACTACAGTTTCCTAAATTGGGGAACCTCTGTCATGAGTATATACATATTTATATACGATATTTCTTTCCTATTTTATCTGCAGTCTATTACTTAGGTCGTCAATCCCAGCCGCTCTTCTCATCACCCCAGATCTTACCACTGAACACCTAGAGGTGTGTTTGCCTGTCTTCCACACAGCACCCCTAAACTCATGGGCAGAGACAGGTGCTGCCCACTGTGGATCGTAAGGAAGGAATGCACATGTACAAAATGAATACCAGAATAAAACCTCAGCTAACCTTTCAAAACATCATCCCACAGCACAACAGAGTGCTGGGTGACGCAAGCTCTGCGGGAGCACTCTGCAGGAGCACTCTGCCACATTCATTAATGAGAATACTTGGTTATCAGCACCAGAGTTCACATGAGGTGGTTTAAACAGACAAGTTGCCTTCAGAGCCTTTGGGAGGTCCAGAGAACTGTGCTCGGGGACGACATCTGTGAGAACACTCCTGTCTGTCACACTCCTCAGTGATTTGCAGATGGGACCTCAGGGTGGCAGGATCACGATCGTACAGCTGGCACCATACGTGATAAGGGCAGAGCACTGCTTCTCTGTACCAGCTGTTCTTCAAAGCCCCAAACTGATGCTACAGGAAATCTCCACCCTCACATTGTTCCCTCTGCATCAAATGAATGTGTCTGGTTTTCAGAACCCTGGTCACAGTCTCACCTCTTGGCTGCAAGCAAGCCTGGAAAGTCAAGCTCTGTTTTGGAGCTTAGAGTGATGGGACTCAGTGTTGGATATTACCAGTAAGTGGAGGACTAGTCAAAGGCTAATGATTGACATTGACAGTGGAGGTCACAATGCTCTTCTTTGTAGCCAGGCTCTAGCATATGACTCTTTCTAGGCAGATTTCCCTGTAATCTACACCCATGCTCCTTCTTCCTGGGTCTGTCACTGTTTTGAGCATCTGAAACCACAGGATCCATTCCATTAAATGAATAACACTTAGTATAGCCAGTATGCTGATTCTATAACAAAAGGCACCTCGGCAGACACCGTAGGCTAGCATGGACTGCCTACCAGCTCTGGAGGCACTGAGAATCACTGCAAATGCAATATTATCATCCCCATTGTACAAATGAGAGAATAGACTTGTTTATACTGCCACACAGTTTGTAAAGGTCCACATCTAAATGCAAACCTCCAGGATGTTGCATGGTCAGGCTGGTTTACATGTAGCAATATGTAGATGTCTAATAAGATATCCACAGACACACATACGTGATGCTTCTTAAACTAATTCTCAGAAGCCAGTGCCACAGATACTCTTGCTTTTCTTTTACATGTGAGCTGGAAGCTCCATTTCTACCACATCTTGCCCTCAGAAGGAGCTCAGCCATCTTAGCTCCTCTCTGTCCATTCACATCCCTGGCTTCTTTCCTGTTGCAGTTATATTTTCAGAATTAGGAGGCACCGTACGCAAAGTGTCAAAGGAAACACAGGCTGAGTTCAGGACTGGCTGGCAGCTTACCCACTTGACCTGTGGTGTGGACTGGAGCACTCTTGTGAGTTGGCTGCAGTTCTCTGGGCGTACCAGGTGAAAGCCCATCTCCATGCCAAAGGCCGGCCTTGCTTTCTTCAGAGGAAGGGCTGCAAGGGAAGAGGTGAGGGTCGAATTATGAGGTGGGAAGGAAGGTCCCATCACATGTTAATCTGATGGATCAGAGAAATGTTTTCGGCAGAGGAAAAAGGCTACCAGAATTTCTGATTCTTGGGAAAGTTGACATTCAAAGTACTGCGAATGGTAACTTCCCTAAAGTTCCACAATTGGACAAAGTATTGGATGTTTACCTCTCACCTCAGTAGAAGAATGAAAATTACTGCCTTATGGAAAAATATGGTGGCCATCAGGTCCCCAACAATCATAGGGGCTCTCTGCCTTGACAGAAACATGGCTGTTACTGATACTGTTGCAGTGGTTTCAAGTTTCCATTGAAGGTAATTGTAGGTCCGTTTGTTCCCTTCACTGTCCATTCTTCTCATTTGGTGTCACTTTATCGTGTCTTCTTTCAGTGAGTGTAAAACATTTCCTTTGGTAGAGATGTCATTATTACACAAGCTTTTCCATATTTTTGCATATAGCAGGTTTCCCCAGCTCTGTGAATGGTACAGCGTCCATCCACAGTTCACAAGTGAGCCTCCATGCCTGCTGTTCTCAGTCTCAGACAGCTCATCACACATCCTCTCAGGCCATGTTCTCTGCTGTGGTGCCCGCCCCCTGCCCAGGCACCTTCTGTGGGATCTGAGGAGACAATCCTATCTGACCCAGAAACTCAGGGATATTCCTAGATGCCCTAATTTCATACCCATCCTGCAATCGTATGTATAATACTGTGTGTGTGTGTGTGTGTGTGTGTGTGTGTGTGTGTGTGTGTAGGTACATGTGCATATGTCTGTGTGGAGGTAAGAGCACAACCTTGGCTGTCATTCTTCAGGAACCATTCACTTTATTTTATGAGACAGGCTCTCTCTCTGGTGTGGAACTTCCAAGCTGAATTGTCCTGCTGATGAACCCCAGGGTCCTGCCTGTCTCCACCTTTCCAGAACTGGGATTATAAACATGTACTACCACACTCAACTTTAAAAGATGTGCATGTTGGGGGCCAAACTCAGGTCCTTGTACTTGCGAGGCAAGCATTTTACCAGCGGCACCGTCTCCCCAGCCCCTGTTCACAGTACATTTCTTTGCTGTCCACAGTAATTCTGAGTCTGGGTGCTGGTTTTCTCTCCACCTGCGGCATTATCCTTCACTCACTCTTCTGCCTGTGCTTTTCCAGTAGCTCCTCGTGGATCCTTAGGATGGCTCTTCAACACAAGCGTGTCTATGCTACCCCCAGCTGTACCTTCTGATGGTTTGAATTGCATGTGGTGCCCCAGTGTGATGTCCAGGAAGGCTGCAGTCCTGACCCTTGATTGCCTTGGTGTCTTTCTCTCACTCCGGGACTTAAGTTTCCTAACTTGAGTGCTTTCAGCACTTCCTCCGGTTGTTCCCTGCATTGCCTGTAACCCTCTGCCTTACTTTCTCATTCACCCAGGTCCATTTCCCTTTACGCCTAACCCCAGCCTACACCATCCACTGCAGAAAGCATTGCCTAGTCTCCCCTAGGCTCTATGGGACTCTAGCAGCTGGTACACATCTTTTCACCTAGACCTGACTCAGTGTTTATCTGTTTACGGGTCTCTCTGTCTTAGGGATGTTGAACGAACATGGTTTTTCCACCATCCATGTGCCTTACCATTCTCTGATAGTTATCATTTCAATTCAGAGTAGTTTCTGGGGTTCCCTGTTATAAAGCCAGGGAAGAAATGTGTCTGAAGGCTCCCCTAAGGTTTCCCAATTGGACAAAGTGTTGTAAGTTCACCTCTCACCTCCTGACCTCCCATCCCTGGCATTAACTTTGAGACCACAGCAAAGCTCCCAGGATTTCAAGGCACTGGACAGACTCTCTGCCCAACAGATTAATTTTAGAGTCATTGAAATTCCGCCAAGTCTGGGGGATGATTGGGAGCCAGGCTGACAACCAGCAAAGGAGGAAATTGCTCTCTGTCTATTTCAAGATGAGAGAGTTGTAACCACGGTGCCTCCCCCAGTGATGCTGTTCAAAAAACCATAAATTTAATACTTTTATGAAATCTAATCTTCTAACCATAAGTGTTTCAGGGCTTGCTTTGATGTTCAAGAAAAGCAGCTTGATGCCAATGTGTTTTGACCGTATGGAGAGGGTGTCGCTTTGCACATGAGCAGAGCAGCAGGGTCTCTACTCTCTGGAAGAGTCACCTCTAATGAAAGGACTCAGCAAGTGCTTACTCAGGGCCTACTATGCTCTGAACTCTTGTGCTGCTGCAGAATGAACACAGATTTCTAAGCGAGATAGACACATGTTCAAGGCCTATGCTAGTCCCTAAGTGGGAACAGGCCATTGGCTCATCCTGCGGTTCCTTTTTGGCATGGCCTCATCACCTGTGATATGGGGTGGTGATATTTACCTATAAGGAAAATAGGATTGTGAGAAGTAGAATAAGAAAGAACCTTGCTGGCAGAGTGCCCAGTAGATGTCTATGCAAGGGAAAAGCCAAGTGTTTAGTTTTGTGTAAATAGAACGAATTGATAAGAAGTCATGGCCCGTATCTTACCACAGGCACTGCACTCAGCTCAGGAGACTTAAAAAAACCACTGTGAATGCACTTGGCTCAAAAATAGAACTACCTTCTGCTGTGTGACATCATTCCTGGGAAGACACGAGCAGACATCTACTCACCCCAACTGGCAACTGATGACAGACCAAAGTAAAGATACCATTGAAGTCCATCTTGGTGAACCAGTAACTTTGATTAGGATTACTTACAGAAGCATGGGTGAGGGGTTATTTACAGGAGCAGAAATGACTCAAAAACAGCTGCAACACCAGAGTCCACCCCAGTGTGGGTGACAGCTCAGGAAACAGGAAACTTGGAGTTCAGGCAGCTCAACAGGTTGGAGAGTGTCCTTTCTAGGCACCCCACTTGGCCCCAAGCCCCTTCAGGGATTTGGGAGGAAGGCCCTCCTGAATAGGGTCAGTTTCAGAGACTTCTTGAGCTAAATGAGCTGCTCTGCAGGATGGAATGTTTCATATTCTCTTAAAACATCATCTGTCTTAAGTAATTTCACTCTGAGATGGAATGTCTTATCTTGGAGGAAAGTGCTACAGAACATTCTGATGCAATAATAATAATAGTAATAATAATAAAATCTACTGGGTGTATATCCGAAGAAAATAAAATCACTATGTTAAAAAGTTGTCTTCTGGGCCTAGAGAGATGGCTCAGCCGTTAAGAGCACTGACTGCTCTTGCAGAGGACCCAGATTCGATTCCCAGCACCCACATGGAGGCTTTGAACTGTCCTTAACTCCAGTTCCAGGGGAATCTGAAGCCCTCTTCTGACCTCCATGGCATTGCACAACACAGGTGCACTCACATACATGCAGGCAGTACACTCATACACATAAAATAAAAATAATAAATTAGTTTTTAAAAAGTTGTCTTCTTTTCCATGTTCATTACAGCACTATTCACAGTAGTCAAGAAATGAGAACAGTTCCAGGGTCTATCAACAGATGAACGAATAAAGAAACTGTGATACATATATACAGTGGAATACTTGTCAGCCACTAAAAAAAAGGAGATCTTAGCATCCAGCATGCCATGGATGTAACTGAAGGTTGTTATGTTAAGTGAAATAAGCCCGGCATGCCTGTGCCTTTCTATGCAGAACTGCAAGACTTCACTCACATGGGAAATCTAAAAACACTGAGTTCATAGAACTTGAGAGTAGATTAGTGAGTATCAGAGCCTGAAGAGAGCATGGGGAGAGAAGGACAGTAAAAGTTGCTCTATGGATGCTCAGCTACTGTTCAGAGAAGGAAGTTCTAGTGTGCTGCAGGTAGTGCAGTCATTATAGGTAACAATAAAGTATATTTAAAAAATGCTACAAGAAAGCGTTTTTATCCACCTCAGAGAAATAAATCTGAGGAGCTAGGTATGCTTATTCTGCCTGGAGCATTACAGAATGTGTTCATCACTGGATACCTTATAAATATGCATTAATTTTATGTCAATTAAAAAAATTCTTGTCAGGGACAAGTATGGTGGTATATGTCTTTAATTGTAGCATGTGGGAGGCAGAGGCAGGCAGATCTCTGTGAGATTGAGGTCAACCTGGTCTACACAGTGAGTTCCAGGCTAGCTGGGGCTATAGGGATACTGCCTCAAAAAAAAAATATTGGAACTGGAGAGATGGCTCAGTGGTTAAGAGCACTGGCCTTTGTAGAGGACCCAGGTTCAGTTTCCAGCACCCACATGGCTGCTAACAACCATCTGTAACTCCAGTTCCAGGGCATTTGACACCCTCTTCTGGCCTCCGTGGGCAGTGTATGCATATGCTGCACCTACATCCTTGTAGGCAAAACACTCATAAAATAAAAAAAATTTAAAAATTTAAATCTTAAACATATTTAGTGGCCTAGACAGGTCAGTAAATACTTAATAATAGACTCTCTGGGGAAAAATAAAGCCTTCCTTAATAGTGTTTGCTGATGTCCATGGTCCCTCCCCCGCCTACCCCAAGTGAGGGAAATGATGTCCTTGAGTGTGGAGCTGGGAAGAGAGACAGTAGCCAGTATGGTCTACACTGTAACAGGGGTGAAGGAGTTGGGAAATACATTGTATCCCACTGGTCAGACAAAACAGATACATATAAACTCAACAACACAGTGGCATCTGCTAAACTATTTAGGAAGTGCTTATACAAGTATTTTAAATAGATTCTTCAACTTAATTTTTAATTATTCTGTACTTAATAAATGCCTCACAAAATTTTGAAAATGCTATGGTTTCCTCTCACAAGTGGGTATGGTTGGTCTACACACCCTTGTATGAAGTTCCTATGTAGTGAAGCAAAAATCATGAAAGTGGTGGTGTGTAGGGCCGGCGTGGTGGCCCATGTCTTCATGAGGCCAGCCTGGTCAACATAGTAAGTTCCAGGCCAGAGGGGACTCTAGGAAGACCCTGTCTCAACAAAACAAGCAAACAAAAGATATTAGTGGAATCTAGAGCTAGCATGCAACGTATACTTGTATAAAAGCATGTGTAGCACAGTAACATGTACAATGACTGTCTACAATAAAAAACTCATGTGACAAGAAGTTAGGAACTTTCAGTCTAGGGCTGGTACTCAGTGAAGCCACCAGGGCCTCAGACTCCTTGTGCACTGACTTCCTGAATATGAGGTCTTCCTCCTCCTGTGTACTGCTTCAAGACTGGGAGATGACTGTTCTACGCATTCCCCCCCCCCACCCCAGCTTCATATCCACACCCGATGGAGCAGAAGGGAAGAAAGAAAACATTTGACTGTTTACTGGTACAGGACACTGTATTGGTTTCCAATGGTTGCTGTAAAAAAGTACCACCAGGAGCCACGTGGATGAGAACAACACGTTTATTAGACGGCAGTTCTGGAGAGCTGCAGCTCAAACTTGCCACCTCTGGACCGGCATCGAGCTCTTACAGGACTGTATTCCTCGGTGGAGTGCTGAAGCAGATGACGTCTCCTTGGCCTCACCAGCCTCTAGGGGTTGCCTGCATTTCTTGGCTTGGGAAGCTCGTAGGCAGCAGGGTCTGTGAGTCCCTGTGGTATCATTCATCTCTGCCTTGCCTCCATCTTTCTCTCCTGCCTCCGTTTCTCACTTCTGACAATCCTTGATTACGGTGAGACCACCTGAGAAAGGCAACCTCGTTTCCCCATCTCTGGACTCCCGCTTAGTCCCTTTAGACAGGGAAGCTGACGTAGTCATGGATCCCATGGATGTGAACCACCATGCCATTGCCTCTTCTCCCTGCTGCAGACAGGCTCCCGAGACTGTTTTCTGCATCTCGCTAGCTAGATCTGTGCCATCACAAGCCATCCTTGGTTCCATGGAAGACTGAGTGTTCAAGTTTTAGGGTTAGAGGGGATAGATAACAGTGGGGTCAGTCACACTTAGAAATAATAAGTATCCAGGTGGATCTATACCTCACAGTCTGCGGCCTGATTTAATGGAGTTTTTAAATGACTATTATTTTTAAATTAGTAATGCATGGACTTATTATACTGAAGATTATTGTTCACACATACTTCCTTCTCCCTTCCCTGACATCCCCTCTCACTATATGGGCATATCTCAAGTTTTTCAGCTCGTGTTTGGCACACAGTAGACCACAGAGATGAACATCTGAACCCACTTTTGTGTCTAACACAGGGTGGGTGAGAGACAGACAGACAGACCACATTTCCTTTCCGTGGAGGAGTGATCAGCTGCCTTCAGTCTACAATTAATCATTTGGATGGATGGTTCTACTTTCTGTATCTATGAGCTTGACTGTTCCAGATACCTCATGTGACTGGAGCCCTTCAGCATCTCTGCTGTTGTATCTGGCTTTCACTTAGCAGCATGCTTTTGAAGTCTGTCCATGTTACAGCATGTGTCAGACTTCCTCTCCTTTTTTAATACCTTATTCCATTCGGTTGTATGTGTCCACCATGTACGGTTCATCCATTCGTCTATTGTGAATTACTGTTTCATTTTTATTTTTTTCCTCTTTTTTCCTTTGTTAAAATTGAGATTAGATTCTATGTATTTAACACATACAGCATGATGCTTCAAAGTACATAGATCTTGTGGAGTAGTCAAATCTAGTTAGTTAACAAATTTGTTTGATCACATGGTTATAATTTTTGTGATGGGTCCACCCAAATCTCACCTCGTTATGTTGATGAGTGCAATACAGTGTCATTCATCGTGGCCACACTGGGCAGTAGATCTCTTAGCAGTAGAGCTATTAATGGGAATGGTACAGTTTTTGACCAGCATACATCATTCTTTACTTACGCTTTCTCCACTTCTATGAGATCTTTTAAAAAATGTTACATGTGAGTGAGGTCGCACTCCACTGCTTTTGTATGTGCCCAGCACGCTTCATTTAGTATACTGTCCTTTGGCTTCGTCCATATCTTTGCAAATGACAGGATTCAGTTTATTTTTGTGGATGAGTAGTACACCATTTTGATGTGCACGATGTGTTTTTCCTTTATTCACTGCAGTTGATGGTTTCCATATCTTGGCTTCTGCACCAGTGCTGTGCCAAGTGTGGGGATGCAGCTCTCAGCATTCGGATTCACCTCCTTGGGAGGCAGACCCAGGAGCTGTGATTTTTATTTGCATTTTCCTAAGCTTGATTGCATTGAACTTGATGATATCTCTGCTTTTGTATCTGGCTGTCACTTAGCAGCATGCATTTGAAGTCCATCCATGTTACAGCATGTGCCAGACTTCCTCTCTCTTTTTTTCGTCCTTATTGATCATGCGTACATCTTCTTTAGAGAAATATATGTTCATGTCTTTGGCCCATTTTTAAAATTAGTTTGTTTGCTTTGAGTTGAATAAAGGTCCTTGGGCCTGTTAACAACATACTCTGTTCCAAAGGCCAAAAATGTCAAAATGTCAGAAGTATTTGGGAGCTTGTATCTAATCCTTAAAAGATTTTAGGGTTACCTCTTCAGAGGGGGGAATGTTGGAGGGGAGGGAGTGGGCATGAATTTGATCAAAACACCTTATATGCATGTCTGAAATTCTCAATAAAGTTTTTATAAAAGTTAAAAAAATACACTCTATAAAAATCTCAATAAAATTATTTTTTGAAAAAAAGTGTCTATACTTGGATCATAAGGCCAGTCATAAGTAACAAGTGTGACTTTTAGCGTGCTCTGTCTTAAGTAACAAATGTGACTTTTAGCATGATCTATCGTTAAGTAACAAGTGTGACTTTTAGCGTGCTCTATCACCACCTGAGTGGCCCTCATACCTCCCCTCATCTCAAGCTTAAGGTTTTTAAGTTTGTGTCTGGAATATTCCAATCTCATTTCATCACCTTGACAATCACTGGGTGTCCAGCCCAAAGGCATTCATGCAAACAGAGGTGCATCTGTGTAGGGATGGGGCATCCCAAAAGGAAAATTGGAAATATGGCAGCTGGCCTGAGTTTGGGCAGAGGACCTGAATGGGTAAAACCCTGCCCAAGAGTTTCATGTCCTAATTATCTTCTAACCGCT
Source organism: Nannospalax galili (assembly GCF_000622305.1). Classification (NCBI taxonomy): domain Eukaryota; kingdom Metazoa; phylum Chordata; class Mammalia; order Rodentia; family Spalacidae; genus Nannospalax; species Nannospalax galili. The sequence goes on from NW_008331789.1 coordinate 6,854,468, forward strand.
GTTGGGCAAAGCTCTACAGGGCTGACTTTATTGGTACTTCGGATGTCCAGGTTGTGTCACTGTGGAAGAAAACAGGGTGGCTCGCTGCACAAGCATCATGACGATGTAAAATGCACCAGATATGCTTAGCCAGGGGAACACATGCCTCCCTTGGTCCCCTCAGAGTCCTCCAAATGGTTCAGAGAATCCCTAGAAACAGGTCCATCCATCCCGTGTGATCTAGGGACACGTCCTCCCACTGTTGTGCAGGAACCTTGTACTTCACTTGTCTATTTCTGACTTGTGTTCACTCTTCTATGGCAATAACAGCACATCAGGTGGGAGCCCTGTGCATACAGTGTAGGGGCTGTCTGACAGGTAGCATGTAGGAATTGGTCCCCAGACCAGCCTATACAGTGTCAAAGCATCCCACTTGACTGAGGGTGAGTTCTCACCACCAGGACATTCTTGATTCTCTCCCGGATTAATGCACCCTTAGGGCCTCCAGTTTTTTAATCATTGCCACTTGTAAGTTTACTGTCAAGGGAGTACAGATTTGGTGAAGACTGGGGTTCCGCCATGCTGTTTTGCAGAAGACAGCACTGCATTTGGGTGTCAGTTACTCATCAACTGGTTTTTCCTCTTGAGATGAATCTAGCACAGGAGTATTTCCACACTTCAAATCACAAAATAAAACTTCTACGCCTCCAATGAGAATGAAAATAAAAATGCATTTTGGCATTTTCATAACACATGGTCTCATTATGATGTAGCTCAAGCCGGCATCAAACTCTCCATGAAGCTGAGGATGACCTTGAACTCCTGATCCTCCTGCTTCCATCTCACAAGTGTTTGGATTACAGGCATGTGCCATCATGCCCAGAGTGTTTTGACCTTTTATTTTCAAATGTTTCTCTCTTTTAATAGATTTACAAATATATATCAACACATCCATTTCCCAACCCTCACAAGGAGACTCCTGAATCTAGAGAATTTGACTGAGTTTGGAGTCTTTTTGGACACTGAAAGAGCAGCTACTAAAGGGTAATTACATACACACACACACACACACACACACACACACATGCGTGTGCGCACACACACATTTTATTCTAGACTCCTCCACATGCTGTTTCTAAAATCTCCTTGGGTGGAGAAGATACTAGAGCTGGGTTTTACAACACTGGAATTCACAGACGGGTTTGGGCAAAGTGCTGTGCTCATGGAAGGAACATTTCCTTCTTTGACTTGGCTTCAAGTTCTATTATAATAAAAAATGGGAGAAGCACTTACGGTTAATTTAACAGATCCATCAGTGAAAGAACCCTTAGAAACCCATCCAGACCTTTCATTACATAAACAGGGGACTTCTCAGTTGAGGAAAATGCCTTGCTGAAGCTCAGATCATAGGAGCCAAGTGCCACTTTTTCGTCATCCTGTGGTCAAATAATTCTATGCTGCTAATTCTGAATCACAGTTCTCTCCCACACTTTCTGTTGATGGCTGTTACTGATGAGTAATGGCTCCAAGGTGTTTGCTTTTCCAGTCTCTAGCATTTTAACGTGTAGCAGGGCTCTGGCACATTGGAAAAAGAAGATTTTGATGGTAAAATCCTTCTGATTCTAACACAATTTCAGAAACTTGATGGGCAGCATTGTTAACCTAGATATTATAAGCACTACATTCTTGAAGTTACATGAATTATTTTACACATGAGAATATGAATTTTCTTTAAAGAAGGGTCTGGTCATTCCTAGACTCTTGGTTGGATGAGACAAACCTTGAGAATGACAGTAATTTATTGGATAATTCTTTAGAAGTTCTTTCTAGGACCCCAGCAACTTCCACAGTCACTGGTCTCTCCACTTCATACCTCAGCTTGCTTCTGACTGAATTCTGGTTTGGGTTCTTTTGACCCCAAACTGGCAGCTATAAAGCTAAGCACCTCCCATTAGTAAGAAGATAACTGTCCATCATCTGCACGGACCATATAGCCTTCACCATTTGCCAGAATTAGGTGTGAAGCCAGTTTGCTTTATCAACCTGAGCCATCTCTGCCCCCATCCCTGCACTGAGTTTTACAGAAATCCAGTTTTACAGAAACACGTGGAATGGATGAACAAGAAACAGCAGAAGAGGGAGGCTAGGAAGGAGGCAGGGCAGATGAAGGGGAACAGACAGATTGGGTTGGGACCTGATCATCACATCCTGGGCAGAAAGGACGAGGAAGGCATTCTGAGTGCTTTCAGGACACCACAGGGTGGTTGCACATATGAATCCATAGCAGTTGTGACAGCATGCTCAACATCTGTACAAATCCAAGCCAGTCAAAATCCCAGCATGGAGGGGAGAGGTGGGCACGAAGCTCCATCCCTAGAGGAAGAACTACTGACAATTGAAAGCTGCGGGGGAGGGAGAGTGAGTTTTCTTTAAGAGTGTGACCCCTGGTAGGTTGACCATGCTCCAGATGATGGGGCCACATCTAAGACCATTTGGGGGAACACAGATAGGACTCAATAGGCTTATAAAGAAGAAGTACAAGCCACATTACAGATCTCCTCCTGGATATTGTTAACGAACTCAAGGTAGAGTACTTGGCGCTCACACAGGAACCCCTATTTTTCTTCATCCACATAAGCATGCTTTGAGTATTCACACTGCAATATAAATGTGTTTGTGATTCAGTGTTTTATTAAAAGATCCATTGTGTTTGGATTCACTTTTCTTTGTAATCTACTGATGATGTAGTCACTTTACTTGGTACAAATAAAACCAGTTCTGCCTTCTGTTACAGACATTTTGCACACACAATTTGTCACAGCTTGTCTGTTTGAGAATGCACATCCCTGAATGAGTGGCATGGTTTCATCACCTGGACCTCAGGAGATCCCCAATACAGGGAGAGCTCAAATCCACAGTCTTGGTGTCTGAGAATGCTGCGGTATCCACTTGTGCACACTGGGCTGGAAACTTTACAGAGTCTCATGGACACTCCATTTGTTTTGTCTCCCCCTTTCAGAGTAGAAAGGTGTGATATCTTGGGCCATTCTAAAGGAAGGAGTAATCCTTTCAGCATCTTGGACAGCATCTCTGTGGGAAAAAAGAAACTGGACAATGGTTTGTGCAAATGGGGCCTCCAAGAAGGGAAGCAACCAGCTTTTATAGCCACTTTTATGGCCATTTGGCAATGTCCTAACGTTCCATTGAGACTCTTCCTGGTGACATCGTAGCATCTATTGAGAAGGATGTTAACCTCCAGGCATTCTGTGGAGAAGATCAAGTGGGATGGAATGGGGTGAAGGAGCTGTAAGGAGAGGAAAAATAGGGAGGAGCCTGTGGTTTACCGTAGCTGCCTTTTCTGGGGCAGGGACAGTGCTAGTTTAATGGCTCACCAGCTGACCACTCCTCAGGGAACTAAGACAGACCAAATGGCAGAATTCTATCTATCTTCTCTCAGTACAACCATGAGATTCTGGAGACCTGAGGCCATCTAGGAGGAAAAAACTATATTGCCTGATTTAGAGCACTGAACTAAGCATCTAGGCAGCTCTACACTGAGCTAGGATGATAGGAAGGATTTCACAACTGAGCAACATTTAGAAAAACCACAGTAAGTTGACCGTGCAGCAGAGATGACTGTCAGTTCAGCGTCAGCATCATTCTTACCCACCTGGGGTGAAGACTCCTGGCTCTTTTCTAAATCATAAGGACTGGAGCCTGGAAATGGCATTTCCCAGAGTTCTTTGAAGCAAAGTTTTGGTCATGTTGCATCAGTGACAAGTTCCTTGTGTAGGCCTTCAACTTCTGGTCTAAAAGCTGCTGGTGAACCTGATGGTGGCGGAGGCGGAGGAAGGCCCTCTCCCCGGCTGCCTCTGTCACTCTTCCAATGATTTTGTCAGTATCCTTCTTATCCCCCTTCTTGTTTGAAATACTTGAAGTATGTTTTTCCAAGGATACCTGTCTATGGTTGTTACTGGTATGCATAGGCAAATCGCCTGTAAAAGAGAGAGCACATGGAGAATCATTATTTTCCAAAAAAACCAAAAGCCAAACCAGACTTTTAAAGAATGCAACCTGCTGTCAGTATTACATCTGATGGGACAAGTATTTGGGGACAGATAGGCTGTCGAATTTCTGGACAGTAGCTGATTTACCGAAAAGAATATGTTTATAATTATAGCACAGTTTTATATTTGGAGCATATGCATACACAGAAACTAAAGAAAATAACTCAGGTCATTGTTTTGTCAATGTGAGTTTCTGAAGGTCACACCCAGCAAAACCTTGGTGGGTGGTGATGCTCTGCAGACTTAACAGTGGGAAGGATACAGAGCAGAAGGAGAATTTCTCAGCCTCTGTGGGCTTGGGCTGTTCCTCACTTCCTTCAGTGCGGCCCTCCCTGTGCAGCCAGCCCTGTCCTTCCTTCACGTCCTTTCCTGGAACTCTGCACAGTGGACATGCTCTCACTGTCTTGCTTTCACAGCCTTTTCCTTCCATTGACCTCCATGAAGGCAGACAGGGCTGCCTACTGTGTTCACTGTTATGTCCTCAGGGACACAGCTCTACTTGACACCTAGAAGAATCTGACGCCAGATGCTTGTTGAACAACTGAATCTGACTGCACGTGCACAGTTCTAATTGCTAGTCGATTTCTCCCTTTCTTGGATATGGCTGTCTCTTGGTTTTCTTGGGAGATTAGTTCCTGCAGACACCGAGGTCCACGGATGCACAAGTTACCTATATCAAATGGTATAGTGTTTGCATAGAATCCACACAAGCCTCCTTGACGCCAGATGCTTGTTGAACAACTGAATCTGACTGCACGTGCATAGTTCTAATTGCTAGTTGATTTCTCCCTTTCTTGGATATGGCTGTCTCTTGGTTTTCTTGGGAGATTAGTTCCTGCAGACACCGAGGTCCACGGATGCACAAGTTACCTATATCAAATGGTATAGTGTTTGCATAGAATCCACACAAGCCTCCCAAGACTTTAAATCATCTCTAGGCTACCTGTAATGCCTATGACATTAAGAACACTATGTAAGTGGTTGTTATTGTCAAGGGAAAATTGACAGGAAAAATCATTAATGTGCATTCAGTGTTAACACATTTTTAAAAAATATTTTCAGTCCATGAATGTGGAATCCACAGATATAGAGGGTCATTTCATCTATTTAACATCATTCTCTATGTAGGCATCTTCTTGTTGGTTTAGTTTTTATTGTTTTCCCCACTTAGTTTTCAGGAGTATACCTCAATGGGAAAAAAATAAAGGCACATATTTTATTTCAAGTACTTAGGGGTGGAGAGCACTGCTGAGTGTGGAGTGGCATCTGATACCTGATTGATCTCCTAGGAGGCAGCAACCTAGCTTCTCCAGGTTGGGAGGAAGCCACAGAGCCTGCTTGTGAGCCAGAGCTGCCTCTCAAGAAGGAAGTGACAGAGGCCATTACCTGAGCAGCCAAGCAGGAGAACAAACTGAATAGGAGATGTGGTCTTTCACTGACCATTGATATTTGGAAAGGGATGCTCTCCTTTCATTCTAGGAAAGGGGTAGACCTTTTGTAAATCAAGAACTTGGCCATAGGACAGAAATTTCCATGTGTCAGGGTTCTCCGGAGAAACGAAAGCAAGCAGTATATGAAATACATAGGAAGATATTTTTTTCTGAGGAATTGGCTTCCACCATCTGCTAGCTGGACACCCAGGAGAGCCAGTGGTATAAAACCATCTGATGTCAGAGGGTCTGAGAAGCAGAGAAACTGAAGCTGTAAATGGCAATGCAAAGCAGAAGTACCATGTCTCAGCTCAGCCAGGCAGACAGGAAGCCAGAAGGTAAGTCTTTCCCTCCTCTGCCCACTTCCTCAGCAGGTCCTTACAGAAGGTGATCCCTGCACAGTCTCTGGCTCAAATGTCAGTCTCAGAAGCACTCTCACAGAAACACCGGAAATAATGTTTCATCTGGATTCACCATGGAACAGTCACAATTACACAACTTACTACCATGACATCTGTGTACCGGAAAGGGATGGATCCTGTGGCAGAGTTGAATCACAAATCCTGAGGACCACATCTTGGGTAGAGAGCATTCCAGAAAAAGATGCCTCCTGCAGGCCACTCATTGGCTAGTCACACTCTGACATCACCTCATCCTTACTCTTTACAATAAAAAACAGAATCAGTGGTGATTACTGTACCTGAGAATATGGGGACAAAATACCAAATGGCCGCTTTGGAGTGTTGCTGTCATTTTATTTTTACTTATTAAACTTTGCACAAAGTATTTCATCTGCACACTACTCTGCTCTTACCTCTGCTCTCACCTCATGGCTAGAACAATGTGTGGTTTGAACTCAGGACTGTCATTCCTAAGACAATGCTCTTCTATGCCACCAAGCTGTCCTGGAAGGAAGATGCACTTGGTTGTCACTTGTATTGAAGTGACAAAGCCAACTAGGGAAGTCCCAGGGAGCACATACCCTGGAGGGCTTCGGCTTCCACTTATAGACTTGTACTTAAAGTGAAATCTACTTCCTCTTTTGAGCACCTTTAATGCCATGGGGAGATTTTTCACAAAACACTTGTTTCTACTGGGATCTCGTCTGCAAAGGAGCTCTTTGTGGCACACAGCCTCCAGTCTCAGGGTTGGGATCACCAAGCTATTTCTGCATGACCTAAGTGACACACAGGCTGTGCTGCCAGGATGCTGAGCAGTGATGGTGCCCTTTGCTGTCTAATAAAAGAGATGTAAGCCAGACGCTGATGTCAGTAGAGATAAGAGGGGAGCAGTCAAGATTTTCCCACCATCTCGGCCCCAGGAATTGTGGGTGGGCTATTGAGGAGCACAGAGGATGCTCCAACCTCACAATTCTGTTCTGACAACCTGCTCAGGTGACATTGGTCTCTGGCTGAGGAGAATCCCTTCTTTGACATCTCTGTGATCCTGCCACATGGAGAGCAGGTGTCCATGAAGGGTGCTGTCTACCCTTGTTCATGTCTCTGCTCAGACGTCATCTTGGAAGGAGGATCTTTTCTGATGACCTAGTGCAACTTAGTACCCCGGCAACCCTCTAGTCCAGTTAACCTGATAATGATAGTTTATACACTTATTTGCTTATTGCCCGTCCTTGCAACTGGGTAAGCTATTGTTGTCTCCACAGCTCACACGTATTTCAACACTTGCTTCAGTCTTTCCGTTCTTCCACTTTCTAGAGCTAATTCTCAACACAGGAGCCAAATTTCAGAACATTACTCAGATTTCTAATACTTCCTAGTAATTCCCCCACTCTTTGGTCTTGACAGGTTCTTATTATGTAGCCAAGGCTAGTCTTGAGCTCATGATTCTCCTGCCTCAGCTTCCTGAGCGAATTAGCGTGTCTGGCAATGAACCTTTGGGGCCTTGGCTGTTTGTTTTTCAGTGCTGGGCACCAGACTCAAGGTCTCCAGTATGCCAGGCAAGTGCTCTTCCGTGACGCTCATTCCCAGCCGGCAATGAAAGAAAACGTTATGACAACGTACACATTCTTGCTTGTGCTGTTTCCTCTCTGTCCCATTCTCTGTCCCACTCTGTAGCCAACCTGATTGTTTTTTGTTTGTTTGTTTCTAATGCAGTTGATTTTTAACTTCCTGGGATCAGGGACTCATTTGCAGTTTTAAAACTGATCCTCCTTTCTCTGGCAGTTTTGCTTCTGTGAGTAACATGTAACCGGAGAGTTACATCATTGGAACTTAAAACTGAAAAAATCTTTAAAAGCGATGCAGAAGCACATGTTGTTAGCTGTCCTTTTACTGATGAATGTCACATGACCTCTGGACAGCTCCACAGCACTCTTGTGAAAGAATGAGGAGAAAAAGGGCAATGGACAGATCAGTGTTAAGAAAGACTTTGGGGGCTGGAGAGGTGGCTCAGCAATTAAGATCACTGGCTGTTCTTGCAGAAGACCCAGGTTCGAATCCTAGCCCCCACATGGCGGCTAACAGCTGTCTGTAACTCCAGTTCCAGGGAATCCAACACCCCCTTCTGTCCTCCATGGGCATTGCATGACACAGGTACACTTACACACATGCAGGCATAACACTCATACACACAGAATAAAAATTAAAAAAAGAGAGACTTTGACTTTACAGATATCCTGAAAGATCCTTTGCAACCTGTGCTGGATAGTTTTAGTGTCAACTTAACACACCTGGGTTGAGGGAGCCTCAATTGGGGAATTGCCTCCACTGGACTGGTCTATGGCCATATCTGAGGGGCATCTTCTTGATGAGTGATATGGGAGGGTCCAGCCCACTGTGGGTAGTGCCACCCCTGGGCAGGTAGGCCTATGTTGCATAAGAAAGCAGGCTGAGCAGAGGCCAGGGAGCAAGCCAGTAAGCAGCATTCCTCCATAGCCTGTGCTCCAGCTCCTGCCTCCAGGTTCCTGCCCTGAGTTTCTACCGTGGACTCCCTGGTGAACTGTGACCCGGGAGATGTAAGATAAAATAATCCCTTTCCTCCCCAAGTTGGTAGTGGTCAGAGCATTTTGTCACAGTAATGGAGAAACAAACTAGAACACAACCCCTGTGGGCCATCAGACCACACTCTGAGAACTACTGTTATAATATTTCATAAATGTATCAACCTCAGGGATAGGATTAGGAAGCTGAGGGAGGTAGGAAAGAAAGACGGAGAGAGAGGGGGTAGGAGAGAGAGAGAGAAGAGAGAGCTGTATGCATCCAGGAACTTAAAAATGTATTATCTTTTCTTCGCAAATAGTGTGTATTTATAGGGTATAATATGATGTTTTGATATATGCATATGTCATGAACATATCATCATCTAATATACTTTTTGTAGCAAAAAACATTTAAAATTAACTTTTACTAATTTTTTATTTTTAGTAATTAAAAAATATACAACACATTATTACTTACAGTTGCCATTGGCAAGATTACTGACATTACTTCCCTGGAAACTTTGCTTTACTCATTGCAGTACAGAACTTGCCAGTCAGGATCCAGAGTCGAGATGCTTAACTACGAAGAGAAATGAGCCCTTCTAGATTTCCTCTGAGTGGCTGTGTGGCTGTGTGGCTTTCTCATGGAAATCATATGGCACATTTTCTGTTTCTTTGAGAGAGGATCTCCATGTAGCCATGGCTGGCCTAGAACTCTCTATGTAGATCAGGTTTGCCTCAATCTCACAGAAATCTACCTGCTTCTACCTCCTGAGTGCTGGGATTAAAGGCGTGCACCTCCATGCCCAGAAAGCACATTTTCTGTAGCTGAACTGTACTCTGAGTCTTCTACCTTTATTTTAAAGGCAGCTGGACCTGGCCACATTTTTAGATCTAGGAAATAACTTGATGAACTATAAGCTTAGGGAAGAAACAGGACAGAATGGGCTGGAAGACAGGCAGTGGTGGTGGTCTGGGGCCGGTGGTGAGGCTGTGGCAATCAGAATCCTGTATGAAGAATTTCTGGAATATTAAATGGATTATGGAAAAATAATTAATAAATGAATGAATTGAGATCCTCTTTTAATCCACCCCTCTCTCAGAGACAGGTGTCTCACTGTTTCCCAGGCTGCCTCAGCACCTCTAGGCCCAACTCACTCTCCTGTCTCAGCTTCCAGAGTACCTGGGGCTGCAGGCACATCCCACTCTAATTTTAATTCTTTTACGCAATGTGGCTTAGTTTGAGTGGCTGTAATTAAAGCTCTTAATTCCCAGAGAAAACTCCATTTGTTGCATGTAAATGCTCCAGTCAGTTTAAGCAACAACGGGTCCTCAGCAGAGAGATGAGAAAAGTACTAATGCTACCTGCACACTAGATTTCATTGACATTTAGAGAATTTCATAATATATTTTAATTTAGATCCTGCTACTTCCCATTCAGATTCATGTGCTCTATTATATAATGTATCTCTATCTATCTATCTATCTATCTATCTATCTATCATCTATCTATCTATCAATCATCTATCTATCTATCTATCATCTATCATCTATCTATCATCTATCATCTGTCTATCATTCTATCATCTATCTATCTATCTATCTATCATCTATCCTATCTATCTATCTATCATCTATCTATCATCTGTCTATATTAAGGCCTACAGAGTCAAACTTGTGTCCCCAAGTGCCTTCAGTGTGGGGTCCATCCACTAGAGCCTGGTCAACCTATCAAGAGTCTGGTCCTCAAAGGAGACTGAATGTCCGCTTCCCAGCAGCCATCAGTTGTCAGTAGTTCTTCAGGTAGGATCGGGGTTTCTTAACCACTTCCCCTCATCTATTCTGGGATTTTGTCTGGGTTTGAGCTTGCATGGGACTTGTGCATGTTATTACCATGGCTGTGAGTTCATATAAATAACTGACTAGCTATCTAGAAAACTGTTTCTTTGTGGTTATCCATCTCCTCTGGCTCTTACAATCAATCTTTCCTCCTCCTCTTCCACATGCTCCCCGAGCCTTGGAAGGCAGATGTTTGATACAGGTGTCCTATTCAGGGATAAGCACTCTGCAGCCTCTTGTTCTCTGCAGGTTGGCCAGTTGTGGGTTTCTGTGTTTAATCACCATTTGCTGCATAAGGAAGCTTGTCTGGTGAGCATTGAGAGATGCATTAATCTATGGATATAAGAGTAAGTCATTACGAGTCAGTTTAATGCTTTCTCTATTTAGCAGAATAATAGTATTGTGTTCTTCCCTATGACTTGTCTAGCCACAGGTTTCTAGGCCCGGTATCAATGTCAAGTATGGTCTCCACTTCTAAATCTGATTAGAAAGTAGTTGGCTACTCTTATAATATTTGTGCCACTATTGCGTCAGTGGGCGTATCTTGCCAGCCCAGTTGTTGTTGTAGCTCACAGGATTCATAGTTGGGCAAGGTTGATGATGACCCCTCTTTTCCTATAGCACACATAGCACCTTCCAGCACTATGAAACTAGCCAGAAGACATAAGTCTTTGAGTCAGCAGAAGCTTGATTTCTCCTTGTTTGTTCAGCAACATATATATATAGTATTTTCAACATAGTGTCTTACTGTCAAGATCAAAGGTATTAGCCAATATTTTTATACTGTCTTCAGCGATAGGGACTTACTATCATGTTCTGGTGGGTATCTAGGAGCAGGGGCAATGTCCAATATTGCTTTCAGGGTCAATGGGAGCTCCGGTCAACAGCTTCAAAAGAGGAAGTCCATTCCTGGTATTGGGCTTTTATTTTGCTAGCCTATGTTATCTAGTAAGAGCCATGTACTCCTACAGTTACAAGGTAACTCCTCTCAATCTCCTTTTATAATGTACATACTTTAAGAAGTATCCATAGTGGCAGGTTTCCATATGGCTTTCTAAAGGCCCTTTGGTGTTGGCTGTCCCTCCCCACACTCCCTCCTCTGCCTGCCTCCCAGTCCCTACCCCTTAACCTTCCTACTCCGTTACTCCCCACCCCCCCTTTATATCACTGCATTCGATCTCCTCCCATGAAGCTGTCCCCCACCCCCATGGTCATGTGTTAGTTTCCTAACCTCTCTGGAGTTTCTAATTGAAACATACATATCTAAGAATTCAAAGCTAATATCCAGCTATGAGAGAGAACATGTGACTTTTGTCGTTATGGGTCTGGGTTACCTCATCAGGATGATTGCTTCCATTTCCATCCGTTTACCTACAAATTTCTTAATTTTGTTTTGTTAACAGCTGAATAATATTCCATTGATTTTCATGTAGGTGTAGTTGTGATAGAGAGAATGTGGGTATAGATCATAGAAGGGCAATCCTGAGAGAGGAAACAGATTTTTAAGGAGGGAGATGGGAAGGGTTACAGAACACATATGTCTTAGTTACTTTTCTCTTGCTATGATGAAACACTGACCAAAGCAACTAATAGAAGGAAGAATTTATTTGCACTTACAGTTCCAGGGGAATTAGAATCTGTCCTGACAAGGAGGCATGGTGGCAGGTTATGGCCAGAGGAGGATCAGAGACTCACATCTTCAAGCAGCCACAGGAAGCAGAAAGCAACTGGAAATCCTGCAGGGCTTAAGGACTCTTTAAGCCCACCTCCAGTGCTTCCTCCAGCAAAGCCACACCTTCTAAGACCTCCCAAACAGCGCCACCAACTGGGGACAAAATGTTCAAATACTTGGAGCCTATGGGGGACATTGTCATTCAAATCCCCATACCATGTGACATGGGGTAAAAGGGTACAAGCAGGGAGGTGGGGCAGGAAGATTGGGAAAGAGGATCAACCACAACCAAGTAAGTGTGAAAGTGCTATGAGGAAATCTGCTTGTTTGTAGCTAATTAAAAATAATTTATAATTTTAGCACCACGGTACTTGAACTTACATTGTCTTACAATTATTCTTGAGTTCTCTGTATAGAGAATTTTCAAGGGGAAAAATTTATCATTTACCAGAGCTATTAAATTAGGAATGAGTTTAGATGCTGTAAAATATATAACAAGATTCCTTTTATTCTTCCAGTTCAGCGAGAACAGATGGTGTGAGGAATGAGAATAAGTACTTAATCAGAAGCACCATCAATTTCAAAATCCACAGAAGACACATTGTGTGTTTGTCGGGTAGGGTGGGGTGGGGCGTGGGGGGGAGATAGCTAGGTCACTCCTGGAACCATAGAAGAACACATTTTGTGTGTGTGTGTGTGTGTGTGTGTGTGTGTGTTGGGTGGGGTGGCGGGGGGGAGGTTGCGGGGGAGATAGCTAGGTCACTCCTGGAACCCAAGAGCTGCTTTGCTCTGGAGGCACTCTGGAGCCAGAGGCCAGGAGTGAGTGTCTGGCCTTCAGTCTCCTCTCTGACTTCTCCGCAGATCTGGTTTTACTTTTGCCAGTCACTGGCCCCACTGCTCTGATTGCAACCGGCCACCAATGACCGACCTGAAGGTCATGAGTTTGCATCTCTCCAGCCACAGGCAGAGACTCAGGACTGTAGGAGTCCTGGTTCGGACATGAGAAACCTGGGGCAGCAATTGCTTTGTATCTGGCAACTCCAGCCAGAGATGGTGAGCACATTGCTAACATGATTTGCAGGTAGCGGTCTCAAAGCCCCAAAACGACCTAGCCTGGGCAGAAGCACAGAAGGGCGGTTGTCACCGTTCACTTTTGTCACTCTCTTATGAAAATGTTGACTGAGCTCGGGTCCCAGGTGAGAAATGAAGACCTGACAGGCATTAATGCCTACAATAAACACAGACAGGAGCTCAGCATTAGGGTTGGCAGTCAGAATGTAAACACAGCCCTGGCTGGTCAGCACTGCTAATTGTTCTTTCCTGCTGAGCTGTTAGCTTCAGAGCCTCTGGTCCACCTTTTGTGGCATGTGTTCCAAGTCTGGAAACAGCACTTGCTTGTGGATGGGGTAGAGCAGCACCTGGTACTCAGTAAGCTCCCTGGGAAGGCACAGAGCGTTTAACAGTAGAATGGGAGAAGATCTGAGAGGACTGGTTCTGTTCTGCAGCGTCATGGAGCAAAGAATTCTGCCTGCAGTCACTTCTTATGCTCTTTTAAAAAAATTTATTATCATTATTGCCATCATCATCCTGTGTGTGTGTGTGTGTGTGCATGTCAGAGCATACATGAGGAAATCAGAGAACACACACAGAGAACTCCACAGAGTCAGTTCTCTCCTTCTATCTTTATGTGGGTTCCAAGGACCCAGGGGTTGAACTCAGGTTGTCAGGCTTCCAGAGCACCTTTACCTGCTGCCCCTGACTTCTCAAATTCTTGACTACTTTTTAAAAAGGTACTAAAATGTAATTATATGGGAATGATAAATGCACATAGAGTTACAGCAAAGCTTGGAGACATTGTATGGAGACATCAGAGAGCATTCAGAGTCAAAATGTATCAAAACCTCATGCTCTTTGGGGGAGTATTTACATTTTGGACATGCCCTTATTCTTTAGAGCATCAGGTGAGGAAAGTTCGGTAACTGCCACTCAAAGTTACCAAAGTAACTTTTCAAAAACAAAACAACGTGGATGTTGAGCATATGAACCGAAGAACACGCCATCGCCGTGGAAGCCACGGGAACCAGAGACGTCAAAGGTGAAGGACTAATGCTTTCCTCGCTGCCGTATTCGCAGATCGGCTGCACACACTTTGTTTCAGTTTAGTTTTCTTTACAGCCGTTCCTCATGGTCCATTTGCTCACCCAGAAAATATTTCCTGAGCATTTCCCATGTGTCAAGAAGTATCAATGAGCTCTTACCTCTTTGTGCTTTGATTCTACTGTGAATGGGAATGGTGGGAGAAGGCAGACAGGAGCCAGTGAGTGGAAAAGTGTGCTAAAGGTGATGCTATGCAGAAAAAGTAGAGCGGAGTGTGAGCGGGTCTGTAGTCCTCTTGGTAGTAGGGGTGGGTGGGTTGCATTTAAGCGTGGTCCTCAAGGGAGGACTCATGGAGAAGATGACATTTGGAGTGAGATTTAAAAGATGAAGAGAATGAGGTTTGTGTGTCTGGGGAAGAGCATCGGGGAGAGGGGTCAGCCAGGGCAATGCCCTGTAGGGGGAGAGTGATCGGACCCTCTCTCAGCATTAAAGAAGGCAATGTAGTTGGGGTGGGCTATGCAGAGAGGGTATCCAAGATAAAGCCAGAGAAACTAAATGATGAGAGTATGCAGTGCAGGGGCACAGGGCGTAGAGACCGCTTGGTCTTTGGAAAGCCACTAAGAGGCTGTGAGCAAAGCAGTGACATATGACCGTTTTGGAGGCATATTTTACATACCTGAAAATTAGAGGCTGTAAGAATCCCACAAGATAAGTTTTGAAAACGTGTGGTATCCAGCACTCCATTACCCAAGTCAAGATACATTTTCCTCACTTGCGCCATTTCTCTCAGGGCCCTTGTTATGGTGTGACCGTGTCCTCAGCAGAGCAGATCCTCCCTAAAAATCTTGGCTCCACTTTTGCTCCGGAGTAGTTTGTTAATAACCCATTTTGCAATTTCAGCAGATATGCTAGTTAAGTCTCCCTTGTTGTGTTCTGGGCATGGTACCAGGGACAGAGTGACCTCATCCCCTCCACTCACGGACTTTGCAGCCTGCTCCTCTCCCTACACTGCAGCGGACTATTTAGAATGAGTGACTGCTACTAGGCTGCATCCTTCCTGGCTCCTCCTATACCTCATGCGGGCCGGTCTGTGCACTTTAATAGCCCTTTCCTAAGCCCCCACTTAGCTTTGCACACAACACATAACAGGAGCTTCAACATTTAACAGATCCAGTCACACCACAAATAGGACCTTCTCTTTTTGGGCTATTATCAGTAGATCTTAGGACTTAAACCTTATAACCAGATATGGTGGCTCACACCTTTAACCCCAGCACTCAGGAGGCAGAGGCAGGCAGATTTCTGTGAGTTCAAGAACAACCTGGTGTACATAGTGAGTTCCAAGCCAGCTAGGGCTACAGGGAGACCCTGTCTCAAAACAACAAAACAAAACAAAACAAAACAAAACAAAAATAAACCCACCCCCCACCCAAAACAAAAAACAAAAAAAAACAAAAACCCCAAACCCTTATGAATTAAAGTAGTTCCTCTATATTTTAGGTTCGTGTTTGAAATCATGCACTGTAAGAACTTATCTGAGACCTAACTGAATTATTTCACTGTTCCCCTCTAAATGCATATACTGGGCTGCTGGACTGGGAGGTGGGTTGTCGTGAGCTTTTAAAAACCAAAACAGGTACGTGAATGTGGCAGTCATGTAGGTAGAACATGGTTGAGAACGGCTCACTTGTGTTTCAGACTGAGGCACGAACAGTTTTGCCCAAGGCACCATAGCTTGCAAGTGGTACAGGAGGAATGAAGTTCTGACCATACCACCTTGGTGTCCAGTTGGAGAACGCTCTGGGTTGTTGTGTCCCTCCTCCAGGTGGCTGTGGAGAAGGACAGACTGGAGAGTAGGAATTTGGGTTTGGGCACCAGGTGTCCTGTTTGGAGCTGTGGAAGAGTGTGGGAAAGAAAGAGGAAACCGAAGGGAACAGCAAGGTCTGGCTGTGATAATAAGCCCTCAGTTCAGTCTGGGCTGTGGGCACCGGTGGGTGGCCTCTCCCTGGGTTAGTGCTCCTCTCTGTGGGTGCTGCTGCCCTGCGCCGTGCAGCAATGCCAGTGAGTGCTGGGTCCAGAAAAGAGCCAGGGAAGGGGATTTTTTTTCATTCATGTCCAGACAGTGTCTCTTTTTAATTTTGTTATACCATGTACTACTCTTTGGTGCCTTTGGACTGGAGGTATGTTTTCATCCTGCTGGGAGAATTTTTCTTTTGGGATTGGATTAGAAGGAATAGAAGAAGAGAATCCCACTACCCTGTGTGCTGCTCACTGCCCCACCCCTGCCAAAGACTGCTGTAAAAGCACATTTGGCTCTACCCAGAAGGAGTTCTTGGGGGAAATCTGACCTCATCGCCAGAGGGATCTGTGAGCCATCTTTGTGCTGAAGCTGGCTGGTTCTCCTTGGAGTGAATGTTCTTTGGGGCTTTTGATTTCCTTGGAAGAATATCTTTTTGGATGATCAAATCTTTTAAGCCCAGTTTCAGTGTAGGAAAACCTGATCTCCAGGTTTTGCCAGAAAGCATTCAGTTCTTCATTTGTCAACGAGAATGTGTTGAGCACCTGTGTATCAGGGGCTGTCTATCCTGGGTCCCAGGGAATATGCTGGCGAAAAAGCAGGCAAGATGCCCGTTCTTTACCTTCCGGTGGAGAGACATGGCATGGGTAAAGGATGTATAGGAGGGGCCCTACAGTCGAGCTGCAGAATGATGGAGAAAGGAGAAGAGTCTCAAGGGAGTAAGAGGGTGCAGGCTGAGACCTGAAGAACGGGGAGGCAGCACCCACAGGAAATCAGTCCAGAATTCTTGGCAAAGTAAGCAAGGCAAAGATTTGGAGATAGGAGACAGACTGACAACTTGTGTGCTGGAGTGGTGTTGCTGAGTACTGGAAAGGACATGCCAAGAGGTGGCCAGGAGCGGGGTAGCATTGGCCTCTGCATGGGAGGTGGTCACATTGTCTTGGAATTCTACAGAGAAGACATTGAAAACTCAACAGCAGGGGTACGTGTCCATGGAAGAGGAGGTCACCCACACTGCCCCATGAGAGATGACTGTGCCCAGACATCAGAAAGATGGGGTTGAGCTGTGTCATCCTCTTCCCTCTTCCTGGTAGATTGTTAGTAATATTTCCAGCTTTTATATAGGCTTCTAATGATAGCCCAGCAGGCCTATTACTGGGTCTAATGTATAATGAGTATAATAGAAGATATGAAGCTTTGGAATGACTATTTTGAGGAAAAGAGATCTGGTTTTCTGAAGGAGAGTGTATGTTTCCCCCTTCACCCTTTCAGAAAGAGGGCAGGCAGGCCCCTGGTTTCCTTTCCTCTATGGTTTCCAGGACACTCAGGGTGAAGCTGATGGCTTCAAATACCTGTGATGAGCCTTTCATGGCCTGGATATTCCAAGTCTTCTCCATTCCTGATCTTACCTTCTACTTAAAATAAACATGTATTTGTTCCACTCCTTTCAACACTGACACAGGGGAGGCACTTTCCCGGGTGCTTCTCCTGGTCAGCATGCCATTTTTCAGGATCCAGGCCAAGGCTGAGCTTCTTCCTTGGTTTTAGTTTCTCATTCACTTCTGCGTTGCTAAGATGAAGTATCTGGCATCCACGTCTAAGGGAAGGACTTATTTTGTCTGCTGGTTTCAGGAGACTCAGTCTGTGGTGGCTTGGCTCCATGTGCTTGGGTAGATCACGGGCATTGTAGTTTCAGAAGTGGCTGTTTTTCACCTCTTGGCAGACAGGAAGAAGAGAAAGTGTGAGGATCACAAAACAGGGACTGGTAAGACGTAGGTCTAAGTGCACATCCACAGCGGCCACTTCCTGCAAAGGCTCAGCCTCCTCCCTTTGACCACCTTCCAATGATGCCATCATGTTATGACTCCATCAAAGGATTAATCAGTTCATTAGGCCAGAGTCCTTGTAATTTTATAGTCTTTAGAAAGTCTATCGCAGAGATATGCCTTGTTAATCTAGTAAGCCTTATTCCAATCAAATTGACATAAAAATTAATCAGGACGTTTACACTGTTGCCCCCCTTCAAGCCTCTGCAGCTTTGGCCTAGATCAAGCTCTGGCTGTTTTTTTGTTTGTTTTTTCTCAAATCACTTCTGTTGGATATCTTCTCTCTCTAATTAGATTATATTTTTTGAGTCCGGTATCAGGATTTAATAAAACTACCATTGGCTAAATACGTATGAGGTATAAACATTTGCTCCTTAATGTTGCCCTATGAGGAAGGGATTTTATTTTACAGAGAAGAAAACTAAAGCTCATGGACTGAGTTCAAACAAGCAGAAGCTGGTCCCACTCCTTGCTTGTATCCAAAGCCTACTGATGAGGCTGTGCTGTGAGATATGCTTGTGGGCGCAACAGAGTCCCCCAACAGAGCTGCTTCTCAGGTCCCCACCCTCTACTTATGGTCGCTTGAAATTCTAAAGGAGAGTAGATTTTCATTCATGACAAGAAGCTACACTCCAGTGTGAATGTCTGTGGCGGCTGAGCTCTGTGACCAGGAACTGAGGAGGTTAAAGAAAAATCTTGGAGCCTCTGGCAAAGGAGACCGACTTGCTGCTGGGCAAGCAAGCATAGGGCAAGAGTACGTGTGCCATGTCAAAAGGACTTTTTATAGGAGATCATGCAAAGGTGACTTCTTGCCAAAACTAATTACATAACCAATTACATCACGGTTTGCCCTCGGGGTTCCCGGCTATCTGGTGTCAGTCATTTTGTGCTGACTCAGCCCTCCTGATAATGTCGCGTCAGCCATTTTGACCCATGCTGGAACTCCATATCACCACCACGTTCTTTAAACAAGGCCTTCATGTTCTTGATTTTCTGTAATATTCCTCCCCCAAATCACATTCAGTACTCCGATACGCGGTTACCAGGCAGCAGTGGGAACTGGATCCTATCTCGGAGGCTGGGGAGGACACAGAAGTGAAGGGCATGAGGTCACTGTCCCTGAGGAACCCATCCTCTCCAAGGTTTAGAGCAGGGTCTTTCTTGATCTTCTGCTTTATGGGTTGTGGGTAGAGTGCCACTTGTGCAGGGCAGAGATGAGAGAGAATACTGCTTGAAGCCCATGCTATCCTTTCCTCTGTTGATTCAAGACACATTTCCTGATGCCTCATTGGGTTTGGCACTGGGAAAACAGCGGGGGACAATTCCTCCTGACAATGAGAGAAACTAGTTTCTAAAAGAAAAGCAAAGCAGGAAAGTGCTTGAGTAGAGCCAGGGAACATCTGTTTAGTTCAGAAAGTCCTCATGGAAGATAGTGTTTGAATAAAGCCCTGAAGGAGATGTGGAAGCATCTCTGTAGGAAGAGACTCCAGGCAGAGTTAAAGAGGCTGCAAGGGCCTGGTGCCAGGAGCGAGCCTGGTGTGCTGGAGGGACTGGCAGGCCACTGTGCCTCACAGGAGTAAGGATGGCAGGACGGGAAGGCAGAGGTGAGGGCCAGGTGGCTCCCTGGGTGACGCCAGGGTATTTAGGAAATGACTGGAAGTTGCTGGAGGTTCTGGGGATAGGAGAACATGACAGAACTTACTTTTTAATAAACTCACTGTGTCTGTTGGGTTGAGAATGGTCCTAATGTGGGTAGCAGGAACTGAACTACACACTACACACCCAAAAATTCACATGTGGGAGCTCTAACACCACAATGGGATTATGTGGGGGGAGGGTCTTTGGGAAGTAATTAGGTTCAGATGAGGCCATTGGAATAGGGTTCTCATGATGAGATTACTGTCCTAGGAAGAAAAAGACAGAAGAGCTTATTCTGTGTCCTGTGAGAACACAAGGAGGCAGGTGTCTGTAAACCAAGAAGGGAGTTCTCTCCCAGAACTGAATCAGTCGCTACCTTCACATGCAACCTCCTAACCTATGAGAACTCCACATCTACTGTTTAAGACACTGGACTGTGATACAGTGTAGCTTGCTTATGGACATGTTAAGTTTGGACGCCTTTTAACCTTTCCAAGCAGACTTATCTAGTATGCTGGGGTATAGTATTATGGGGTTTGGGGGAGAGGGTGCTTTATATTGGACACAGGAATCTATGCTAGGATCCAGTGTGAGCAATTAGGAATCTCACATACCTTGATTCTCAGTTTCCACATCTGCAAAGGGCATGATGCTGCCCTTAGTGGTAGAGGGAATCAAAGACAAGGGCAGTTGGATGTGGTAATAACTGAACGGATGGGAAGGTTGCCACTATCTTCAGCTGACGACTTCCCAGTTGTGTTAGCTAATTTTCTAGTCACTGTGACAAATACTGGACAGAAACAGTGTAAGGGAGGAAGGGTTTCTTCTGGTTCATGGTTTCAGGAGGTTCATAGGCAACATGGTGGGAAAGGTCAAGGAGAGCTGCTCAGTCAATAGTGAGAGAAGCATCAGGTAATGGCTTGTTCACAGGGCAGCAGACAGGAAGGAGAGCAAGCAGCTCAGAACCAGGGGTGGCTAGAAACTTCCAAGGCTCTCCCCCCGCGAGCTACCTCTGCCAGCCAGACCCCGTTTCCTAAAGGCACCAGTGTTTTCAACACTGCAAGGTGGGGACCAAGCATTTATGACATGAGCTTGTGGAAGACGTTTCAGATTCAAAGCGCAGTACCAGTGAAGGTGCGTGAGGTTAGTGTGAGGCTTTGTCTCCGGAATGCATTCCAGGTTCTCCCTACATTAGAACCAGCCACCATAAGAGAGGCAGATTCTTGGCCTAGTTAGCCTAATGGAATCAGAATAGATTTTCTACCCTTTCTCAGATATCTTCCTGTACCGAAATGCTCGACAACCACAGAGGTAGGAACATCTTGAATAATCAGAAATTTTCATTACTTCAGGATTTGGGAAGGAATTTCTTTTAAGATGTGAATATGTTTGGATTATTCAATGCCTTCTACCAGGCTAAGGTGGGAGTGACTGGCCAACAAGGGTTGGCTGACCGTGGGTAGGAGCAGAGGAGTGAATATTGGTCAGTGGTCAGGCAGGGGTCAACTGAGCACACCAGTGGTACCAACCAGTGGTCAGTATGTACCATGACCATGGCCAATCCAGAAATCCCAATTAAACTTAAAAAGTCAGCATGAAGCTGGAGTCCGGGTGTGCATTTATTAGGGTGGGACAAGAAAATAAGTCAGGATGTCAGTGAGGACACACAGAGAGCCCAGGGAGTGGGCTGGAGGGAAGGCAGCGGGCGGTGCTGGTCCTGCCTCCTGACAAAGTCCCTGCAGGGGGATGGACTTCTTTAGAGATTGGAATGAAACTCTCTGGAGCCCAAGTTCTGACCATGGGAGATTAACCCAGGCTGATCATGCTACAGGTTCAAGTGTGACGCCTTTTGCCCCAGGACGGGGAAGGAGGCCCAGAGGCCAAGCTCTTCTTTGTTCTCAACGTTCGCTGCTCCTCCCTCCTGAGCTCCCCTCACCACCATGGAGGTGGCGGCTGACCCATAACGGACATGTTTTTATTATAGTAATGGTACCACTTTCTGCAGAAAAGAGCAATACAATTTCGTTAATGAAAGTCATGTGTTGAGACAGGGTTGGATGGGAACTTCTGGGTCTGGTTTGGCTGCAGCTCAAAACCTTCCGGGAAAACACAAACTTTCAGGGCCACACTCAGAAAGTCCCCTTCACCTCTGTCAGGCCCAGCTGCTTTGTGTTAGGGAAATAGTAGCAGCCCTCCTCCTGTGCCCTCTCCTATGTACAAAGTGTGTAGTAAGATGGTTATTAGAAGGCAGTCAGTGGTGCTGGTGCTTTCTTCCATGAGCACACTGAGGGAGAGTTTCCTAGAACCGATCAGTGCTGGGTCAGCTGTGTGTCTTTCCTGTGTGACTGGCCAAAACCCAGTTTGTTCCTTGTTTCTCCAGAGGACAAAGGGCAGAGGGTTAAGTTCCCGAGCACTCTCTCCTAAGCTGGGGAAGCATCTCTGTGGGACTGGGGAGAAGTGAGAAGGTTGATTTGGGAAGCATCCAAGGAACAGCCACACCTGCTTGATGCGTTGAGGTTTGGTTTAAATGAGTTAACTTTGAGGAAGGATTGGAACCCAATGTGTGTCCTGTTGCCCAGGTTACTTCTCCTCATGACTTTCCGTTTTGCTTTATTAGAATTGTTTGACTATTTCAGGGAAGCTTGTAGAGTACTAACAATAAAACTGCTACTTTTCAAGAAAGTTCTTCATTGAGGAAGCCCACATGATTTCCCCCGAAAACACCAATGAAGAGGTCACAACCTAGGACTTGATCAAATATGTGCTCAGTATGTGCTACCAAAAAAGTTCTGTGAGATTTTTTATTAATTAAGAATACGATTATATTTATAACCAGATTGCAAGATCCTTGGAAACGAGAACTCTTGTGTTTACTTTTCCATTTTGGTCTTTTTTCAGACCCTGGTACAGTATGCTGTGCCTAGTAGAGATGAACAGGTATCGGTGGGTGATCACGGCAAAATTCATATTTAGTTACAAATGTACTCATTTAAAATTTTTTGATACTTTATTATCTTTATTTTATGTGTATGACTGCATTGTCTACATGTATGGAAGTGCACACATGGTGTGCGGTGCCCACAGAAGTCAGAAGAGGACATCCTATCCCCTGGAGCTGAAATTAGGATGGTTGTTAGCTGCCATGTTGGTGCTAGGAATTGAACCTGAGTCCTCAGCAAGAGCAGCCAGTGCTTTTAACCACTGAGCCATCTCTCCAGCCCCTATACTCATTAAAAAAATTCAGCAAAATCTTATTGACTGGTACGATTCTAGGTACAGAAGAAACCAATAATAATGGTAATAATGATAATAATAATAATCACAGCTAACTTATTTTCCTCCTACATGCTAGGGTAGTATTCCTATTAAGCCTTTACTCCTCACAATCTTCCTATGAATTGGATGAGAAGCTAAGGGAAGGGAAACGTGTGAGCATGGCACTGCACTTTAAACCACAGCTGCCTGAGGACTAGATAGTCCTGGCCCCTCTTCTCAAAGTGGAATATATGCAAACTGGGTCTTGGTATAGGATGAGCTTCAGTATAGAGGGAGGCAGAGATGAGTCTGAGAGTCCAGGATGCTGAGTCTGTGGTTCTTCTGGGCACTCCAGAGAGCCAAACCCACATCTTACCACTATCTCTCTGTTGTGTCTAATACTGGGCTCCGTTGCTCCCCTTGAAGCGAACAAGTTCAATGAGAGAACTGCCCAGTGCCATGCTAGAATCCCAAACTCCAGCATCTTAGACACTGTAGTCAGTCTTCCAGCTCCTGGGAAGGCCAGGCTCTCATCCTAGGAAAATGTCATCCATCTCTGCTTGCATGTGTTCTATGATGAAGACTTCTACTTCACCAAGTGGTCCACTCCAGCACTGGGCAGCTCTGCTGCTGAGCTGAAGTGTGTTCTGTATTCTAAATGTCAGCTCTTCCTGGGTTGCCTGAGACAAGCATCCCCCAACAGGACATTGAGAGTTGTTGTTTCTTAATTGTTTTTTACAAGTTATAGTTTTGAGACTTCATTCTTTCAATTGTTGTATAAATGAAAACATCCTTGCTGGAGATGCAAGGATGTGTAATCCTTGACTTTGGCGGTGCCTTCCAAGAGTTCACAGTGTTGAGGAGAGAGAGGGATATAAGCAGATTTTCTTGGCAGTTTTATGGCTGCCTGAAGAAGGTCCATCAGGAACAGAGAGGAGCTGGTCCTTCCCTCAGAGGCATGAACTTCTAGGCTGCTCTCTGCAGTCCTTACACACCTTTCTCTCCATAGCTTCTCCCTGGTGTCATCATAAAACCAAAAGCTTCATGAAATACACAAGTGAAAATTAACTTCACATCCTTCTCCCTAGTTCAGATGTCTCTCCTGAGCTCCAGATCTGCCTGGCCGTGTGCCTCCTGCATTCTGCAATTGTGATCCCAAAGCCTTGAAGAGGCTAAAGTGACCTTGTTATCACATAGCAGACAAGTAAATGTGGCCACATTCAAGCCCTGGACTGTTAAAAGTCCTCACGTTTTGCCACGGGCCAGACTTGGGGACAGGAAATGGGGGGATGTCCTTCCTTTCTTTGTAGTGTTTTTTTCTCTCTGTGGTTCCCACTTTGACTGAGCTCCACTCAATATTTGGGTGATCCTTTCTGGAAGGCTCTTGTGTCACTAGAAACCACTGCCAGTGAAATCCTTCTCTGAAGACCTGCTTGAACTGGACACTGGCTCCAGCACACTCTTCCAGTGACTTCAGGCCGATCGTCTTTATTCTCTACTGCATCTCTAGGTTCCAGAGTAGCATGTGGATCAACTCTCTCTAGTTGGTCCCCAACATCTGCTTCCTGGTTGAACAGATTGTTTTTACTCTGAACCAGATTTTTTTTCTTGCAACTGTATGCATTTGAAGACTAACACCAGAACACTGAATTTAAAAGTCAGGCCAATCATTCTGAATAGAGCTCAAATTCAACATCCATTTATGGAGCAACTCCAGTGCACCAGGCACTGTGCTGGGTATTGAGATTTCAGCTGGGAATGAGACATGGTCGTGAGCTTGAGGCAACTGACAAGGAATGCAGAGTGGAGGAGAAGTGGCGGTAGGAGTGCTTCAAAGGAAAATATCAACTGTATGCAGCAGTATCAACCAAGACCCCAGTGCTAACAGAGTGAGTGACTGACCCATGGGCATGGGGCAATGGGAGTGGACCCAGAGGGCCTCCGCTAGCCTTCAAGTCCCAAGGATGCCTCTTTACCTCTCTTACATAGGCATGGCACTTCTTTGAGTTCCTTAAAGAGAAATTAAATCCTGTATTAGAATGTACAGCACAGAGTAAGTGTAGTCATCTCTCAGTATCAGTGAGTGACTTGCTCAAAGATTTCCCAGAATACCTAAGTTCCCAGATGCCTTGTATACACAATGGTATGGTATTTGCATATAACCTGCACACATCCTGCTGTTCACTTCATCCACAGATGACTGATAACATCCATTGTAATGTAACTGCTATGGAATTGTTTTTTACTATATAAAATACATATTTTGAAGATTTATTTTGTTTTGCATTATGTGTATATGTGTATCTGTGTGTGACTATGTGCAGGTGAGTGCAGGTGCCTGCACAGGCTGGAAGAGAACACTGGATCCCCTGGAGCTGCTGGAGTTACAGGCAGTTGTGAGCCACCCAACCTGGGTGCTGGGAACTGTCCTCTGGAAGAACAGCATGTACTCTTAACTGCTGAGCTGTCTCTCCAGCCCCATGTCATACTGCATTATTTAGAGAATAATGATAGGGAAAGTGAACATGTTTAATAATTTTGTAAGTTTTTTTTTTTTTTTTTTTTTTTTTTTTTTTTTTTTTTGCTGGTGTTGGCTGAATCATTGTATAGGGCCAGCTATAGTCCAACAACGTCAGTGGGTTTCCAACTTCCTTTTAACAGCAAGTATTTCAATCTAGATCTCACCAGGACATTTGCCTTGGTAAATGGACCCAACAGAAGTCTCCTTGACAGCTTGAAGGCCAGGAAGCAGGCCAGCCCTCTCAAATTAGGACCAAAACTTCAGAGCTAAGGAGTGGCAGCATAGCGTGGTGGGAGTCTAGGTCCTGGTGTGGCTTGGCTGTGGGTGTGGGTTTGGGTGGGTGGGATTGAGACTCTGGCTGTCCGACAGCCAGGCTGCCTGAGATTAACCATCAGGTGGGAAAAGCAATTACATTTTGCACAGGGAGATCCACCCGTCCCATTCGCCTTCCCTGCAGGCTATGTCAAAACACGAGGGCAGGATCCTGCTTCTTCTCATGTTTTAAAAACATACAGTGGACTTGTGTTTACAGTACTGCGAAGGGATGTGATGCGGTGCAGCAGAGCTCACCACCTCTGCAAAGAGCCACCCTGTCCAGCCCGCAGCTCTCTCCGCTGCAGACCACAACGCAGGCCTTGGGCGCCAACTCAGAGAACGAGTCTTGCCAGAGATGTCTCTGAGTTTCAGCACTTAAACAATGTTATACATTGTGCAAACAAACAGCACCAACCATGATCTGACCTTGGATCCAAGCCTTGGCTGTCTGGGTCGCCCAGCCTGGGATTCTTTGCAGTGAGGGAAGCTTTAGCACCAGAATTCCACTTCCAGACCAGTTTGTTTTTTATTTTATTTTTTGCTTCTGCAGACCTGTAGGGTTATAGGTGGGAGTTTTGTTGTCCCAACTTCCGCTGCCCCACCTGAAAAATGGCAGAAGCTGGAGAGATACTTTCGAGCTCAGCCACTGTTTTCATTCTTGTGTGTTGCTCTGAAGTTTCTTTTGGAAATGGAATCTTACAGTCAAATCCAAAAATAAGATAGATGAGAGCTAAAGATGTCCTAGGGAAAGCAGGAGGAAGACATCACCCTTTCTTCTGCTCAGGGGTTTCTTAGGTATATTTGCATCTCTAGCATCCTGAAAATAAGTTGGAGATACCTTGGCCTCGTGATGTCTCATGTCCTGGCTCAAGCATTCAGGGATCCCATAAATTTACTATAAATGCAAAATCACAATTGTGATTGCAAAAACACAAATGTATACATGTATATACTGGAAAGGTATCTGTGTGTGTGTGGAGATGTGAGAGAGATTATAGATTATAACTGGGCATTTAATTTTATTTTGCTAAAACATATTTCTAATATATTTTCATTGATTATAAATGCAAGACACATTCATTCTTAGAAATGAGTTTACTGTTATAAAGTAAAAATCCTCTGGATTTCTGGCTCCTCTGAATTGAAATTTTAATGAAAGACAGCTCGAGAATCTTACAGGACTTTCCAGGTAGAATGAACACAGCTCAAAAACAGAGCGGGGACCATTCGACTCTTCTCACTTGGAGATGACCACAGCTTCTCTCATGCATGAATCCTTAAAGGGCAAACACATCATGTCTGTGTTGATCTTCAAAACCAGAGTGAAGGGGTTACAGAGATAGCTCAGTGGTTAAGAGCACTGAGGGCTCATTTCCTATCATCCGTGTGGGTGGCTTACAACCTCCTGCACTCCTGTTCCAAGGCATCCATGTCCTCTTCTGGCCTCTGTGCAATTCTGGATTCACATGCACATGCACACACAGAGAAATTCATACATAAATAAAGATAAAATAAATGTAAAAAAACCCCAAACCATCCCCAAACCTAGGGTGCAAAGATCTATGAGCAGTGTCCCCCCACATATATATGTTTGGAAAGGCTTTGCACGAAGGTGTGATATTATTAATGATCAGTGTTGGTTAATTACTTAACCAAAGATTGATTAAGCACCTGCCATGTGCAGGTCATAGTCTGAGTGTGGGGCACATAGTGGACAGCAAGGCAGACATGTGACTTCACTGGTGATGTTGAAGCAGAAAGGAAAGCAAAGCTATACACAGACCAAGAGGAGGGCACTGGACAGTGTTAAGTGCTCTAAAGTCAAGTAGGGTCTGCACTGAGAACAAAGGGTGGCCAGGGCAGTGTCTCAGAGAAGGGACCTTACAATGGTCTTGTATCTGAAGGAAGCAGGTGTTAAAAGATCTAGGAACAAAGCATCTAGGCAGATAGGATAAAGTAGGGACCCAACATAAGCCAGGGATGATATGAATGGAGGTCCTCCATGGAGGCCTGCATTTCCAGAGACCATATAATCCAGGACAAACATTGAGGAGGAAGGGAAAGAGGTGATAGTCTGAAGAGGCAAGTTCTAATACTGACTCTTCCATGAAGTATCTGGACAGTTTAGGATGCACCGTAGTGTAGGTCTGGAACCCTTGTCCTTATCTGTCAAATGGGAACATAGATGCTTTTGCTGTCTGAATGTATGCTATGAGGGGTACACAGCCTTAGGGGTGGCCTCCTGTTAAATACCCCTGTTCTTCACTGCAGATAAGCCTGTATGTCTCAGGCTCCTTCCTGGAGTCCAGGATATGGGGATGAGGGGCCTCAGGCCATCCTTCCAGCATGCACAATACAAGTCCTGTGCTGGCCCCATGGACAGCAGGCACAGGAGACAGGGTCTGCTTTTTCTTCTCCTGGATTCAAGCCTTCAAGCCTTTGGACCGAGTGCCAACAATAATTCATCAGGAACTCTTTACAGCTCCACATTACAAAACCTGTTAGGAGACAGATCGCCCACAGGACAGCCTTCGAGAGGGAAACATGTTCAATGCTGGTGACCTCAAGATGATTAATGGTTTTTAACAGGGTGAACTCTGTCCTCCGCCTCCCATGTGCTGTGAGTGCTTCCTCCCTCACTCAGCCTGTTTGAAGTAGGAAGGAGAGGGGGGAGAAGGGGCTGGGGGATGCTCAAAGTTGTAGCCTACCTCTCATAAGGAAATGGAGAAATGTGTCGGAAGGCAGGAATGTCTAATTGTTATTACTTTAAAAAAATAAACAAGAGCAGCAATGCAGTTTTATATCTTGAAATACGTGCAATAAGTCTCCCAAGTAGCAAGCAGCTCGTTCCTGGTGCACTTTGCACAGTCCCCTCCCAGCCCTGTGCTCAGCCTTCGTTCTTACCGTTATCAACTCTCTCGTTTCTACTGACCCAAGTTCTGACTTTGCCGAACTGGGATGCAGAGAAAAAGGAGCTGTATTAGGTTCTCTAGAGGAACAGAACTGATTCAGTGAATATATTTTTAAAGGGATTTATTAGATTGGCTTGCACCATATGGACTGGATAGTCCAGCAATGGCTGTCTGCACACTGGAGAGGCCAAGAACACGACAGCTGGTGCCCTAGCTGTCCCAGCCTGGCACTGAATGACTAGAGAGTTTCTGGAGAGCTGCTGTCTTCAGACTATGTTAGAAGGCCTCAGAAGTTGTGATCTGATATCAGCAAAGGGTGGCAGCAGAATGGACACACTCGCCGGAAGGGAGTGAAGGTAGACAGGGAACGGAGCCCTGCTTTTCCTCAGACCTCTGTATATATGCGCTGCCACCAGAGAGTGCTGCTCACTCTGGAAGAGGGTCCCTCCTTCAATTAATCCTTCCAGGAAATACTGTCAGATCTCCCTAGAGACATGCCTCTTTGATGAAAATCTTTCCAGATCTAATCAACAACCAAGATGAATCATCACAGGAGATCAGACTTTATTTTTATTTCTTAATTTTCAAAGTCATGATAACCTCATTTTTATTTTCTGTGATTAAAAATAATTCAACAGTGATATATATATATATATATTGATGTAGGAAACTGGAAATATAGTTACTGAAAGAGAAAGTTCTGGCATTTCCCCATTACCCTCTGTATTAGCCAGCTCCCATTACTACAACAAATACTGAAACTATTCAGCTTATAAAGAGAAAAGGTTCATTTTGGTTACAGCTTTGGAGCTTTCAGTCCATGATGTGCTGGCTCAGCTGCTCTGGGCCTGTGATGAGATGGTGCATCATGGCAGGGAGCATGTGGTATGCAAAAGCTACTTGCCTCATGGCTGGGATGTGAAAGAGGAAGAGCAAATGGCCGAGCTCTCAGTGGCCACTTCCCAAGGGCTGACTTCCGGTGACCAGAAGCCTTCCCATAGATCCCACCTCTTACAGTTTCCACTGCCTCCCAACAGTGCCAAGCTGGATACAAAGCTTTTCATATAGATGGACTTTGGGGACATTCAAGATCCAAACTGTGGTGTTCTCGTCATTCGCACACTGATATCACAGATGCCAAGTTGGTGCAATCCTTGGTAGAACTGTGCTTGTGTTAAACGGCAACAGCATCCGCAGACATGATCCTGCAGTTCTAATGTACTAATGTTTAGCTGCAAACCAAGGATGACGGTGGACTTTTCCAATTCCATAAATTATCAAAACAAATATATGACAGTGGGGTGGTAGCTGGTATTTACTGATTAGTAGAAAACACCCTTCTGTTCTAGTGAATTGTGCATGTTACTTGATCTTCTTGACAACAATTGGAGGAACTTATGTAATATTACCCCCATTTTCCAGGTGAAGAAACTCAGTTATGGATAACCTTGGAAGCAACAGAATGGGGATTGGAGTTCAGGATGTCTTATACTGAACTTTCCTTAATTTTAAGTCTTTCTCCCATAATCTTTCCTAATACTCTCTTGGCCCCACCGAGTGTCTCCTTGTAAGTCCTTATAGGCAACAAAATAAATGGAAGCCAGCAGTTACTTAGTAAAGGATGAAGATACCAGTGCTCTTGCCTAGTGATGGGAACTCCCTCTTGGGGTCCTTGTTCTGGATAGGATTAAGGGACACAAATACATCTATTTTTCTGGTGTCATAAATGCATATGTTTTTCTGCTTGTAGAACTATTCTGTTTTAATTACTTTTCTGTTGCTGTAATACAACACCATGACCAATGCAACTTATAGAAGGAAGGATTTAATTTGCCTTACAGTTCCAGGGGGATAAGAGTCCATCATGGTGGGGAGGCATGGGAGCAGGGAAGGTGACCAGAGCAGAAGGTGACCAGAGCAGAATACTGAGTGGTTTCATCTTCATTCACTTATAGGAGGGAGGGAGGGAGGGAGAGAGAGAGAAAGAGTGAGAGAGAGGAAGTAGGGCAAGGCTATGAACTCTCATGCTTGCTCCTGGTAACCTGCTTCCTCTAGCCAGGCCACACCTCCTAAAGGTTCCATGAGCCCTCCCCCCAGCCCCAAAGCAGTGCCACCAATTGACCAAGTGTTCAAATACTTGATCCTATGGGGCAATACTTTTCATTCAAACCACTACACAGTACAAAAGTCTAGTTATCCACATAATCACTTCTTGGTATTTTGCCTGCCTTTCGGATATTCCAACAATATCTGAACAAATAGGGAAAAGCTGAACTTGTCATGGACTCTCACATGAAGTGTCCAAAGTTTACTTGCCACTGTGCATTCTATGATAATGTGATAAAAACAGCCCAAAGATCCACAGGCACTGTGCTTAAGAGCACATGCCTTAGAGTTAGGCTCTGCTGTGATTATGCTTCTTCCATATAGCCCTGGTCTAACCTTGGGACTCAGTTTTTTCACTTGGAAATTGGGTATAATAACACCATTGACTTTACAGGGCTGGAATCAGAAGTGTTTGAAATAATGTCTGTAAGTAAACCACTTAAGCACTTGTTTTAAAATAGTGTCTGGCATATGGTAAGGTCTCACTGCATATAGCTTCTGTTAATGAAAACAGTCATTTATTGTATCTTCTCAAATTCTTTGTCTCATCCTCACTAATGAATTTTGGAGAATCATGATTTGAAATTTATTGGTTGTTCATATTAGACTGGATTGATAGTACATGGCCTTTAAAAAGTTTTATAGAAACAGATGTGAGTTGGCATACATGGGAATAGAAAAGGCAATTGAAAGCTAGACAACTTGTAAAAAAAAAAAACATGATGTCTGTGTAATTTTTAAGTGAGGGATCAGGAACTGGAAGAGAGACCTGGAGGAGAGCCTCCCTCTTACCCCTCAGGATTTAGCTGCCCACCCTCGACCAGACCCTGCCAAATGGATCAATTGAGGTAGAAGTTCAATTTCTTCACTGGATATGTCATTTTTATTCTACAAAAATGACTAGCCTGGGACATACTTTGGAGGATGCAGGAGTTCAGCTAAAGTTTCAGAAATGTCCACTGTGTTTCTCTGGAATATAGGTCCTGGGGTGAATGGAGTGCTGAATAGATTTTAATGGTTTTAGGGAACAGAGACCTGTTCAGCCTACCTTGGTACTATAATTTGGAAATGATCTTGAATGTCCCACCGTGTTGTGCAGGCTGTCCTCCAACAGACAGGTCATGGACAGACACCATCTTTCCAAGCTTGGTTGTGCTCACTTGCCTACAGTCACCACAGCTAAGCTTGTTGACTGTCACAATCAGCAAAAAGGTGGGGCATGGGGAGTCAGCCTCACCTCCCAACCAACCAGGCTGCTCTAGTTACATGAGGGGAGGGGCTCAGGTAATATAAGTGATGAATCCTAGGGGGGAGGCTCTCACCATTCTGTGTAGCTGTGGGGAAGCCATCCATGCTTCGATGAAGGTGTTCCAGTGTGGCCTTCAAGGAGGGGCACCCACACTCCTGTAAGCAACCCCCCACCCATTGGTCTGTAAGTAAGCCTAATAAAGTCATTGGTTTTCCAGACTGCAGCTGGAAATTGCAGTGAAATTGTACTTAAGAATCAAGGGAGGAGAGGCAGATGTTGTTTACATCCCTTCAGGAGGAATTTTAGCTACATCTCAACTCCTCTCTGTTGAAGGTTTGGTCATTAGCCTTTGGCACTATTGAGAGGTAGAGTAACATTTAGGAGGGACCTACTGAACAAAGTTTGGCCATTGTGGTTGCCCTTGAGGGATGACAGGCCTCCTCTTCTTCTCTTCATTCTTGGTCACCACAGGGTGAGCAGGTTGCTCTACGGCCCAAACATCTCTCTCCTCTTTCTAAGTTTATCATCTTAGTTATTTAGTTGTAGCAATGGAAATACGACGGACACGTTTGATAATGAGAGGCTTATTTTATGGAATTGCTGGAGAATAGACTACTATGAGAGTCCAACTCTAGACAAACAAGATGTTTTTATGACAGTCTTATTAATAAGAATACTTGAGTCTGCACTCAGTATACGAATGCATACGTTCTTACAAATTATGTGCCATTTTGAGGGATGTGATGCTTCAGAGGTGTCTCTGAGGGGGTCCTCCCTCCGGCCCTCTCTTCATCTGCCTCTACTGCCTTTCTATAGCTTACGACAGCTTCATCCTTAATGCTAGTCTGTCTCCAGGTCTCTCACTCCAAACAGCATTCCAAGCGATTTCTCTGAGTCTGCTGCCAGTTCCTGCTCTGTTGGAGTTCAGCACCTGAAGGAGTATCTTAGCCATGTGGTTGGCTAACATTAGGTCATCTGGATGTGTCTCAGGCTGAGGATGAACCGCATGTCCTTGAGTGCTACAAAAGAAAGTGTATCAGAATGCAAACAAGCAACACTACATAAGGGACAAACTTATATCCACTCTAAGTTGTTAACAGAGAAGAGCTTTATTCCTTTATGTTTCATAATACAGTCTCATAACTAACCAAGATGTTGCAGCTTCACCAACTGTGGCATAGAATTTCAGGCTCTCTGCTTTGATCTGTGATCTCCTTCATTGTCTAGTGATGGCTCCTCCTGTGATTTTCTAGTGATCCTCAGTCTGTAAGTGTTGGTACCTGGTGAGGCTCCTGTGTTGTCTTAGGTTGGGTCTACTGCTTTGATACTGTAAACATCACAATGTGCTCATGTGACCACTTATTGTCCCAACAGGGTCCATACCCCCACTCTTACAACATTCTTCTGAGGAATCCATCTGCTGCTAACAGTAACGTAGCTCGAGCATCCATATGGGAATACCCAGAGGAAGGAAATCTGTGCCTTTAAGTCCTGCACCTCAGTTTAGTCCCCACAGGGACTTCTAGATCTCCATAGACACTGCCCGGGGACACTGCTGGGGTTCAGTCAACACTGGATAGCAGAAAAACTGCCGGGTCAACTGGTAACTCATGGACGGCACAGCATTAGTGCCTGGGTTTTGTAGTGGTTTGTTTTTTGGCAACAGATAAGTGAAATAAGGTGAATTCACACTTTCTATCTCTGCAAACTCCTCCCATACACCCTTTTAGATCCTGACTGTCCTTTCTTCTTTGCAAAGAACACTGTGTCCTGAGACAAATATCCCTTCTTCTCTGAAGCCTGCTTATCATATCCCTTTTTTCAGTCTAGGTATAATTAATGTGTATATGAACATTAATGTATTCTAGAACATTCTATGACCTATAATAGACTATAGAATTAAAAATATTTTATTTTCTTTTTTATGTGTATGTGTGCATTGCCTGCATGTATGTAAGTGCATCTGTGTTATGCGATGCACACAGAGTTCAGAAGAGGGCATCAGATCCCCTGGAACTGGCATTACAGATGGTTGTTAGCCACCATGTGGGTGTTGGGAACCAAAATCAGGTCCTCTGCAAGAGTAGCCAGTGCTCTTAACAGTTGAGCCATCTCTCTAGCCCAGAATACAGAATATTGAAAAATACATTGAATGAGTTGGGCCTGGTGGCACAGGCCTGTAATCTGAGCTCCTTGGAAGGCTAAAGCCTTAAGAAGATTGCAAGGTCTGTGTGAGCTACCAAGTTACAAGGCAATCTGAGTAACTTAATGAGACCCTATTTCAACATCCAAAGTATAAAAAGGGTTGGGGATGTGGCTTAGCATTAGAGTGCTTATCTAATATATGTCAGAACCTAGGCCCAATCTCCAGTTCTGCAGATAAGCAGACAACAAAAACATCAATCAAACACGTATTGAATAGCTGGTTTGTTCTCCAAGGGAGCAAGTAGTAATCACATGTTATTTTAGAAAGTAGCATGGTTCAAGACATCTGGATTGTGCTTATTCATTAACTCATTCCTGGGGTTGTCTTTGGGTAGTCCTCTAAGTCTCAATTTTCTCTTCTGTAAAATGAGAATGGGGATCGCCTTTTCCTAGGCTGTGGTGAAGACTTAAACGCACTATTGCCCCCGACCTAGGGATGCTAAGGAATTCCAGAGAGATTTGCTCCATCAGGCTTCAATGGTACACAGGAAGAGACATCTGTATGACGCTCTCCAGCCTCTTCCACTTTCCATGTGTTCACTGAGGTAGGTGCCCTGTCCTATGTACTTACAAACCCTTACTGCAGTCTTGGGCTTCATAACCCCACAAACTCTCTGTGTGGATGCTCCCGCAGGCAGGCACTCACTTATTCAGTCACTATTAACCATTTCTATTTTCCCACTCCCAGCAAAATAGAACAGCACCTAACCCCTAGTAGATAGTCTGCAAACGTCTGTTGACTCAATGACCCTAGCTTCTGGGATTTAATCTAGGATTACATCACAGTTAGGGAACTGAGAAAGTCACCATGGCTTATAGCTTATGTTGTACATCATCCTTGACCTAATTCCTAATGTTTATTGAGCTGACTGAATGAGTGACAGCCATCTGGAAGGAGTTGAAAAAATACTACATCAGGAAAAGAACTGTGGAACCCTGAGTAAATCCTATAAATTGGTTTCTTTCCTCTCACATTAGCATTTGATCTGTAATGCCTCTTAGCTCAAACATTGTTTTACAGCCTTTTGAATTTAGTAAGCATCTCTCATCTTAGATTCCACTAATTTAGTTTCCCTGACTTTCTTCCTTCTATCTATCTGGAACATTTAGGAAAATTATCTATCTATCTATCTATCTATCTATCTATCTATCTATCTATCTATCTGTCTGTCTGTCTGTCTATCTATCATCTATCTATCTATCTAATCATCTATCATCTATCTATCTATCTATCTATCTATCTATCTATCTATCTATCTATCTATCTATCTATCAATCTTCTATCTTTTATCTGTCTATCTATCATCTATCTATCTATCTATCTATCTTATCTATCATCTATCTATCTATCATCTATCTATCTATCTATCTATCTATCTATCATCTATCTATCTAATCATCTATCTATCTATCTATCTATCTATCTATCATCTATCTATCTATCATCTATCATCTATCTATCTATCTATCTATCTATCTATCTATCTATCTATCTAATCATCTATCTATCTATCATCTATCATCTATCTATCTCTCTATCTCTCTATCTAATCTATCATCTACCATCTATCTATGTTTCTCTGTGTGTGTTTTTTTTTCCTGACCCCTTCCATGTGTGTACGTGCGTACTTCCCTAAGAATCTATATATGCAAGGTGCCAAAGAGAGTGTTCTGCATCATCAGTCAATGCCAATACATGAATTATTTGATACTTTACAGAATCAGCAAATATTCATACAAAAGGCCATCACAGATTTGTGTATAAGCTACTTGTTAACATTATCACTGGAAAACCTTAAAGCAACCTAAAAGCCCATCATAAAGGAAATGGCTTAGTGAATTTCGTGTGTGCATTTATTAAAAGATTCCTGAGCAGCTGCTCAGTGCTCAGCCCTTTTCATGCTGTTTAGCACAGACACTCTTTCAGGGTCTCATGGTGTCTGAGGGCTGTAGTGTAGAAGGACAAGTTTCCTAAGAAGGGAAATAGGTGATGTTGTGGAACATCACCCCATATAGCAAAGAGTCAAAAACATGGGGTCAGGGAAGATTTCCAGAAGGGCAGCAGCCATGAATTGGATGGAGCAAAGCTTGTATAAGGAGGGCAAGTTCTGTTCAGCCTTAGAAAGCTGAACGAACTCTGCCTGTCACCTGGAGTGTGGTGTTTTAGACTTGGAAGAGGTGTTGCTACCAAGGTAAGCCGTACTAACATATTTGAATATTTCCTACGAGAACTGGGGAACCACTGAAGAGTTCTTATTTTCTTTCAATTCCCATGGAAAAATAAAGTCACATTCATGAAAAAATTTCAAGAATAAAGGAAAATAAATATGATAGACTATTAAGACAACAAAAAGTTTGCAAAATTCTATATCCTGTATGAGCTTATTTGTATAAATAAAGGAATGTGGTGAAAAACGGTCTGGAGGTACGTGGAAGGACAACAGCAGCGGTCACCTTGGTTAGGTGCCGAGTGACTTTTCTTTCTGTGTCTTTCCTCTTTCTCATACTGTCTACATTTTTTCTACTGGGCGCACATGTGATTTTGACAGCCAGAAAAATAAAGATCAACGGCAACAAAAATCTGAGGCTGATGACAGCTAAATGTTGTCCACATATTTTGTGGGGCTCCAGGGTAACCTTGCTTTGGACCTGATTCCTCACGGGGAAGGTGAGCCGGGGTCCTCCTCCACGCAGAGTAAAGCAGGCACGCGCCTTCCTGTCTCTCCTGCCCTGCTGTGTGTATGAACACAAGTCTGGCTCCTGCCTAAAGAAAACAAGGAGATTTAAATGGGATCTGGGGACCTGGTAAGAAGCAGTCACAGAGAGCATGGGAATTGAGGGAGGGCCTAGGAGAACAGGCCCACTGTGATGGAATCTCAGACTCCAAGATCACCTCTGACAAGGGATGGCCAATGGTGAAGAGGCAATAGGGGGCCAGAGCAAGGGGCGGGGTGCAGAGACAAGGCAGGGATACCCACAAGAACAGACAAAAGGGGATTGGAGGGAGCAAAGGAGGGCAGATGGGAGGCAGTGCTTCCAGATGTACGCATTAGGGGAGGGCCTTAGAGCTGTGTGACTTTTGTTTTTGGATTATATAACAATGAACTTCAAAAAGAATTCTAAGAGAAAATGACAAACAAAAGTTTTAAAGAAAACATAGGAGAAAGTCTATGTGACCGTGGATTTCTGATTGGTTAAGCACAGCACCAAATGTGCAGGCCTTGAAAGAAGCAAAGGGAAAGTTGAACTTTGTTAAAACGAGACACAAACTCTGAGAGGTAGGAAAAGGTGCTGAGGTAGAAAAGAACAGACAGAACTTAACAGAGGGTGGAGACACCAAGTCATGGTGAGGCGGAGGCAGACTCCAAAGAGGGAGTAAGGGGGAGCCCAGAGCAGAAAACAGGGCTAGATAGAGGGGAGCCACTGAGGCAGACAGAACTTAAGAGAGGGTGGAGACACCAAGTCACGGTGAGGCGGAGGCAGACTCCAAAGAGGGAGTAAGGGGGGAGCCCAGAGCAGAAAACAGGGCTAGATAGAGGGGAGCCACTGAGGCACAGACCTGCAGCTGTGGGGAAAGGATGGGGATGACAGACGGGTGCTCAGACTGCCACAGCCCAGAGAGAGAGACAGATCTCAAGGGAGGCTGGAATGGGACAAGGCTGAGCAGAGGATCCTCCCGGATAGTACATGGGAGGACCCGTGCTTCCTGTGCCTGAGGATGGTTCTGAGCTCTGACAACATTCTCACAGATGTACAGCAGACTTGGAGTGGAACTCATGACGTTCCTATTTGAATTCCTAAAATGTAAGTAATATAAGGAATGAAAAATCATTTATATAGAAATGTATGAATCCCTTCTATAGCTAATAGTTTTATGCATGATTCAGTTAATCAAGTGTCTATTATGATGGCCTTTTAATTAGATATTTTTGTGTATATGTGTGCATGGTGTATGTGTGTGTATACATTTGTGTGCATGTGCGTGCATATAGAGGTCAAAAGTCAGTTCCTGGTGTTTTCCTCAATCACTCTCCATTTTATATTTTAAGACAGGGTCTCTGGTTGAACCTGTGGCTTGCCAATTTGGCTGGGCTTACTGGCCAACAAGCTCCTGGGATCCACTTGTCTCTAACCCATCAGCACTAGAGCCCCCACCATCACACAAGACTTTTTAACGTAGGTGCTAGGTATCTAACTTGATGCTCTCCTGTTCCTGTAGCTGGCCATCTCCCCAGCCCGAGGCAAGGTCTCTTTGTAGCCTGAGCTGTCCTGGAACTCACTATGAAGACCAGGCTGACTGCAGTCTTGCAGAGGTCCATCTGCCTCTGCCGCCTGAGTACTGGGATTAAAGGCATGCACTACCATGCCTGGCTCCCTTTTCATCATATTTTAATACCCATTTTACTTAAGAGGAAACAGGCTCAGAAAGGGAAGGTGTCTTACCTGGGTGGCATAACCAGCAAACAGCTGAGCAATGATGAAAACCCAAGGGAACAGCCCAGTCGGTCTGGAGCATTGTGAGGGCTTGTTTTGGACTCTTGGAGACTCCAACTTCTTTTCAACTTCTGTAAACTCTTTCTACCCTTTCTCATGATCTCCTCTCTTTCTGCTACTGCAGACCGTCTTAGATTGGTCCAGATCCAGTTAGGAGACAAAACTTGTAATTTGAGTTATCCTAAAATTCTACCTAAACGTTGTAAACTGACTTTTTTTTCAAAGATTTATTTTCATTATTTGTATTTAAATATATGTGTATATCTCTGTGTATGCTCACAAATGTGTGGGTATCTGCAGAGACCAGAAGAGCGTGTTGGATTTACAGGAGTTACAGGTGATTGCTAGCCTCCAGATGTGTGTGCTGGAAACCCAATTTGGACCCTCTGCAAGAGCAGCAGTGCTCTTAATAGCCGAGCCATCTCTCTAGCCCACGCATGTAAAGCATGTGACCTTAGTGAGCTAGTGAAGACTGGACTAGAGAAGACTTCTATTCCAGGACCAGCTTTTCTTTACGACCCAAGCTTTGTTCCTCAGGCACGATATCTTGTGAGTCCCACAGTAGACATCACACCACTGTTCATAGCTTCTGCACACTAGATTCTGAGCACTTGAATTTCAACTTCCCCCAGGGGCCTAACGGATCTCCTGAAAGAGAGGAGTCAGAGAGGAATGCCTTTGGTACTATATATGAAGCAGTGAATACCACTGACGTATCAGTTGTTAGCCTCTGAGGCAGCGGCAAAAGATGAGGGTGTGTGGACAAGCAGGGTGGTAGTGTGGGATGGGGGTGGGGGAGG